>NC_080540.1:211227735-211562513 GCF_028640845.1 Ahaetulla prasina
ATTCCACATTAAGCAAATACAAGTAGAACAAAGTCAAACTAGAGTCTTGGACTTTAAGAGAACTAATTTCAATAAACTTAGAGAGAGCTTGAGAAGGATTCAATGGATGAGAATCCTCAGGGGGAAAACAACTCAAGAAGCTTGGGAAATTTTGAAAAGTGAGATTATAAAAGCGCAGTCTAGCACAATGCCAATGAAGAAGAAAAATAATAGATCTCAAAAGAAACCAGCATGGATGCATAAAGAACTATCTGACAAATTGAAAGACAAAAAGGACAAATATAAAAAGTGGAAAGAGGGGCAAATAACTAAGGCAGAATATCAGCAAATAGCCCGAGCCTGTAAAGATGAAGTGAGGAAAGCTAAGGCTCACAATGAACAAAGGCTAGCGACAAAAGTAAAAATAACAAAAAGCTTCTTCCAACATGTTAAAAACAAGAAAAAGTCAAGGAAACAATTGGCCCATTGCTGGGAGAAAGTGGCAAGAAGATGACAAGCAACAGGGAGAAAGCAGATCTACTTAACTCATTTTTTGCATCTGTCTTTACACAAAAGGAAAAAACAATCCAACCTATTAAAAACAGCACTACAAAAAACAGATTAGAAACAGAAGTTAAAATAGGGAAGAAAATGGTAAGTGAATACCTGTCTACCCTAGACGAGTTCAAATCACCAGGACCGGATGGATTACACCCCAAGGTTCTGAAGGAACTGGCAGACGTGATCTCAGAACCACTGAACAATATCTTTCAAAGATCCTGGAGCACAGGGGAGCTGCCAGAGGACTGGAAAAGAGCTGATGTAGTTCCCATCTTCAAAAAAGGAAAAAAAAAACAGATCCAGGAAACTACAGACCGATCAGCTTAACCTCAATACCAGGGAAGATTCTGGAAAAGATAATCAAACAACGAATCACCGAACACCTAGAAGCAAACAAAGTAATAACTAAAAGCCAAAAACAGATCATGCCAGACTAATCTTATTGCATTCTTTGACAAAATGACAAAATTAGTAGACCAGAGGAATGCTGTCGATATAATTTACTTGGACTTCAGTAAAGCATTTGATAAAGTAGACCATAACCTACTACTAGATAAAGTAGAAAAATATGGATTAGACAGCACTACCACCAGATGGATTCGTAACTGGCTGACCAACCGCACTCAACGCGTAGTCCTCAACGGAATTACATCCACATGGAGGGAAGTATGCAGTGGAGTACCCCAAGGCTCTGTTTTAGGCCCAGTACTCTTCAACATCTTCATCAATGACTTGGACAAGGGGATAGATGGGAAACTCATCAAATTTGCAGATGACACCAAGCTGGCAGGAATAGCCAACACTCCAGAAGATAGGGTCAAGTTACAGAAAGATCTTGACAGACTTGAACATTGGGCGCTATCTAACAAAATGAAATTCAACAGTGAAAAAAGTAAGGTTCTACATTTAGGCAAAAAAACCCCAAAATGCACCGGTACCGTATATGTGGTACCTTGCTCAATAGTAGTACCTGTGAGAGGGATCTTGGAGTCCTAGTGGATAACCATTTAGATATGGGCCAGCAGTGTGCAGCAGCTGCTAAAAAAGCCAACACAGTTTTGGGCTGCATAAACAGAGGGATAGAATCAAGATCACGTGAAGTGTTAGTGCCACTTTATAATGCCTTGGTAAGGCCACACTTGGAATATTGCATCCAGTTTTGGTCGCCACAATGTAAAAAAGATGTTGAGACTCTAGAAAGAGTGCAGAGAAGAGCAACAAAGATGATTAGGGGACTGGAGGCTAAAACATATGAAGAACGGTTGCAGGAACTGGGTATGTCTAGTTTAATAAAAAGAAGGACTAGGGGAGACATGATAGCAGTGGTCCAATATCTCAGGGGTTGCCACAAAGAAGAGGGAGTCGGGCTGTTCTCCAAAGCACCTGAAGGTAGAACAAGAAGCAATGGGTGGAAACTGATCAAGGAAAGAAGCAACTTAGAACTAAGGAGAAATTTCCTGACAGTTAGAACAATTAATAAGTGGAACGACTTGCCTGCAGAAGTTGTGAATGCTCCAACATTGGAAATTTTTAAGAAAATGTTGGATAGCCATCTGACTGAGATGGTGTAGGGTTTCCTGCCTGGGCAGGGGGTTGGACTAGAAGGCCTCCAAGGTCCCTTCCAACTCTGTTATTATATTATATTATATTGCAAGATCTAAAATGGACAGCTAACATCAAAATCATCATCATCAAAAAATGATAACAAAGAATGTTCTTTCTGCGCCAACTCAGAAAGCTCAAATTGCCCAAGGAGCTGCTGATCCAGTTCTATAGAGGAATTATTGAGTCTGTCATTTGCACCTCTATAACTGTCTGGTTCGGTTCTGCAACCCAACAAGAAAAACACAGACTTCAGAGGATAATCAGAACTGCAGAAAAAACAATTGCTACCAACTTGCCTTCCACTGAGGATCTGCATACTGCACCAGTCAAAAAGAGGGCTGTGAAAATATTTACAGACACCTCACATCCAGGACATAAACTGTTTCAACTCCTATCCTCAAAATGATGCTATAGAGCACTGCACACCAGAACAACTAGACACAAGAACAGTTTTATCCCGAACACCATCACTCTGCTAAACAAATAATTCCCTCAACATTGTCAAACTATTTACTAAATCTGCACTACTTAATCTTTTCATCGTTCCCCATCACCCATCACCTTCCACTTACAACTGTATGACTGTAACTTTGTTGCTTGTATCCTTATGACTTATATTGATATTGTTTCCTGATTGCTAATTTGTAGCCTATGACTATCATTAAGTGTTGTAAGTGTTGTACCTTGATGAAGGTATCTTTTCTTTTATGTACACTGAGAGCATATGAACCAAGACAAATTCATTGTGTGTCCAATCACACTTGGCCAATAAAAAAAAATCAGTTCAATTCTATTCTATTCTATTTTATATTCCTCATGGTGATTCTCCAATAATTCCTGGTAATTAACCTTTTTGTCTTTCCCTGTTGTTTGTCTTCTGTAAAACACAACTTGTGCTAAGATCTATATAGGTGTTTTCAAGCAGAATGGATTTTTGGACTCTCCTATACAGTATCACTTTTTTCTGGTGATAGAATTTTAAAAGTTTCACTTTTCATTTCAGTTTAGTATAACATCCAACACAAAAACTTAATTATGGCTGGTTGCTTTGGAGGAGAAATGTGCAAACCAAGATTTCACTCAACGTATTTTTATAATTTCAAACCAATGAAATGATTAGCAACATTGTGTAGTGTATTTCAGAAATAAATCCAATAGATTCCACCATGATTTATTTAGTTTTTATCATGTATATATTTGTAGCCATGAGTATACATAGAAAGTATAACTGAACTTCATGGGAACAAGGATATTAAAATTGCAGACTTCTGGTATGTTTTTCAGGCTTCCCCAAAGACATTCAGAAATAAACAGTAGTAATTTTTAAAAAAAATTGAGATCTGTAGGAGAGCACCTATTGTAAAAGTTCCTCTATTAGGCAGATGGTAGTCCTTTCCTTGTGTGACTTTAAAATTTAGTAACTGTGATTAATCCCAATCTCTTCACTTTTTGAAAAGACAAGAAGACATATGGTTTCAATTTATATTTCTGAGCTTTATTATTCATTTTAAAATTAATAATATCAAAAAATATGCTTTCTAGCCTTTAAAAGTAGAATACAAATTTGACAAGTAATACGGCAACTCTCAGAGAGATCAACATCCAACCACACACACACCCTTGAATTCTGTTGAACCTTATCTTGCCCAGGTACAAACTGCTAATCTGGGAAGATTGCTTTGAAATAGGATTGAGCTATAAAGTAGCTAATTTGAACTCTGCATGTGGGTCTGGTTGTTGGTACCTGACAGTAACACTCAAATTGATAAAATTAAAAACAATTTTGAATAAGGTCTCATTTACGTTTCTGCCTGGATTAATGAATTTCTAATTATCTGACATTATTTCTTCTTTGGAGTCTTCTAACAACATATAGGTGCAGTTTACTTCCCAAGGTTTGTTACTATGCAGTTGGATTTTACAGGCAGTACTGTTCTTCACCTCTCACAATACTTGACAACACAGTATCAACAGTAGAAACCTTCAAATTTCTGGGTTCTATCATATCGCAAGATCTCAAATGGACAGCTAACATCAAAAACATCATTAAAAAAGGACAACAAAGAATGTTCTTTCTGCGCCAACTCAGTAAGCTCAAACTGCCCAAGGAGCTGCTGATCCAGTTCTACAGAGGAATTATTGAGTCTGTCATTTGCACCTCTATAACTGTCTGGTTCGGTTCTGCAACCCAACAAGAAAAACACAGACTTCAGAGGATAATTAGAACTGCAGAAAAAATAATTGCTACCAACTTGCCTTCCATTGAGGACCTGTACACTGCACGAATCAAGAAGAGGGCCGTGAAAATATTTACAGACCCCTCGCATCCTGGACATAAACTGTTTCAACTCCTACCCTCAAAACGACGCTATAGAGCACTGCACACCAGAACAACTAGACACAAGAACAGTTTTTTCCCGAAGGCCATCACTCTGCTAAACAAATAATTCCCTCAACACTGTCAGACTATTTACTGAATCTGCACTACTATTAATCGTTTCATAGTTCCCATCACCAATCTCTTTCCACTTATGACTGTATGACTATAACTTGTTGCTGGCAATCCTTATGATTTATATTGATATATTGATCATCAATTGTGTTGTAAATGTTGTACCTTGATGAACGTATCTTTTCTTTTATGTACACTGAGAGCATATGCACCAAGACAAATTCCTTGTGTGTCCAATCACACTTGGCCAATAAAAAATTCTATTCTATTCTATTCTATTCTAGATACTGTTGACTTCAGTTCTTTGATGTCATATATTTTGCATAGAAATATAAATATGCAAACAAACTTGAGAAGTGGTTGGATTGGAGATTAAGGAAAGAGAAAGGAATGATCTTCAAGCTGCTACAGGGAGATACGATTTTAACAGATAATTTCTGTTTTCTGCCAAAACCTTTTCATCAATACTATTCTAATTTGTGTAAAAGGAAGGACATTTCCCTGGAAAATATAGAATGTTACCTTAAGAAGTCAAATTTACCAAGTCTCACATATGAACTATATGTTGTTCAAATTAACTATGTCAAAATGTGGAAGGAAGGAAGTGTGGGGGGGGGGAGATTGAAAGATTATTAATCAAATCAAACTTTATTATGGTTTTAAACCAGAATACAGTCAAAGTACTAGTTGCCAAATTAAATATATTCAGTATAATATAGTTAGTGTAGTGTAATGTAGTGTAGTGTAGTGTAGTGTTGTGTAGGATAGAGTAGAGTAGGGTAGAGTAGAGTTGAGTTGAGTAGAGTAATAATATAAATGTTTGCCTTTCCTCCAAATGTCTTTGAGTCAGACTTTGGAGTCTTTGTGTGTTCTTGTTGCTAAGGAGTAAAATTTGGCAACTCTTAAGTATGACCTCAGAATTTCTATCAGCTAAGTAATTGAACATAAAATTCATCTGAATATCTTGGATTTTATGAAAATAAAAGTTGAATTAAATTAAGCTGAGACGCTAATATTAATGGTGGTGGTAATTGTGTAGTAGTAGTAGTAGTAGTAGTAGTAGTAGTAGTAGTAGTAGTAGTAGTGCATTTGTCTCAATTTTACCAAATTCACTGGACAAAACTTCTGAGAAAATGAGGGTTTATGAAACCTGCTTTTGAAAAGAGTCAAAGGCAGAATATTAAATTTGGCTCTAGAGTATTTGGGTTGGATAAGCAGAAAAGCTGCCTAATTAGGAAATCTCTGTGGGGTTGATATATGCTATTCTGTAATTCTGTATCCCAAACCTCTGTTTTAAAAGCTCTTCAGCTTATGTAGTCTTAAAAATAATAAATGTTTGGACAGTAGGAATATATTTGTCTCATGATTTTCCATTATGTGCAGTCAGTGTATCTAAAATTGTACTAATCACCACAATCTACTTGATTTCAGGATGAGTCTTAGCTAGATAGGCAGGATAACTATTTACATTTTGGCTTCAATTTTGGGCAACACAGCCTCTAATTACCTGACCATTGTACTAGGAAGGCAATCATTCCAACTATATTGGAAGAACATCTATGAAGCTGAAAATCAAAATTTAAGAAACTTGATTGAACTTTTGAAAAGCAGGTCTAGCTGGAACCAAATTCTAATTATGTCCCATATAATAATTATAGCATAGAGATTAATAGCTACTCTTTGATTTAATTGGAAATTTATTATTACTAGGATACTTTTTTTTTCAACCGTTAAGAAGGTGTAGTAAACTTGAGCAGTTTTCTTTCAGGAAGCTTGGGAAAAAAACATTCTAAGGGATGTAAAGTATTGAATTTTTCTATGTCATAATTATCCATATACCATCTTTCAAACTGAGTGACTTTTGTTTAAAAAAATTAATAACAACTATTTCTCTTGGTAACATTAAAAAAGAATCCTTAAGGATTCTATTAAAGGCTATGTGACCAGATGAGCTTCATCAGCATTAAGTGAAAGAGGAAGAGGTTTGCCCTACAGGTGTTCATAAAGGAACGTATGACAGAATTTTAAACACTTATACAAAATGAATACCATCTGTTAGGACATATATTTAAACATCTACTCAGATATGATACAGAGACAGAACAAAGTTAGTACAGGATAAAGTGGATGCAAACTATAAAGAAACAGTTACAACACAACAATGGGAAGAACTATGGACCAAATTCATAGAATTCACTCCAAGTTGTAACCTAAGAGAACATTGGTATAAACTGCTTTACTGTTGATACACAATTCCGTCAATAATTTCAAAGATAGACAAATCATACATTAACAAATATTGGAAATACTAGGACACAGAAGGAACATTTTTCCACATGCTAAAAAACTCAAAAACAAGATGTACAGGTAAAATATACAGTGTTATCCAGATAATTAAAAAATGAAATTTGAAATGAAATCACAATTTTTAAAATAAGGTATAGTTCCAGAATATATTAACAATAAACATCACAATTTACTGAGTTATACATTCATATGAGAATAAACTTTGCCAAACATCGGAAGAAAGATAGAACAGTGACAATATATGTACAATACATAACAAAGCAAGGCAAATACAACCACAATACAGTTTTTAAAAGGTTCTAAATGTTACAAATCTTCCAATCAGTTGGAGTATAAAAAAAGGGGAAGTTAGAAATTAAATACCTACTTTTTCAAGCAGTCACTCTCTCTTCTTTTTCCTTCCTTCCTTCCTTCCTTCCTTCCTTCCTTCCTTCCTTCCTTCCTTCCTTCCTTCCTTCCTTCCTTCCTCTCTCCCTCTCTCCTTCCCCCTCCCCCTCCCCTCTCTCTTTTAACATTTATGAACAACAATAAATAATAATTGTGGAGATCTTAGTATTAAGCATTAAGCTCAAGACAGAAACTTTTTCTATTATAAAACAATTCAATGTACAGTATTTGTCAATATATTTGCAATATATTCAGTTTACATTGACTTAACATTTTATAAATTGTATTCAACATTGTTATATACATTTCTCTTCTTACCTTTAAAAGTTCAACTTCTCAAAACCAGCATAGCGCGAACACTTCCTAGTACATATTATATCAATACCATTGTACCCAGATAATATCTGTATTTTATAATGAAATATTCAGATCTTATAATGAAATGAAACAATTACTTTGGGGAAAAATTAACCCAAAATGCATCCTTACTTGATTCTCTTGACCACTGAAATGGAAGTGGACAGTTATCCAACATGACTGCATGTTACTACTGTATAAGTCAATGGTTCTCAACCTTTATAGTGCTGCGACCCCTTTAATAACAATTCCCCACGATGTGGCGACCCCTTTAATACAATTCCCCACGATGTGGCCACCCCCAGCCGTAAAATTATGAAGCCATATTGGCTAGCGATCTGAACTGCTTGCGATTGCCTTGAGGACGGAGGCATTAAAGCGGAGACTCCTCCCCTATTAAGTTTATCCCACCTGAAGCCAAATTAGGCTAGCAATTGGGAGTGATTGCAGCTGGCTTGAGAGGGAGACATCAGAGCAAAGATTTCTCTCTTTTTTAATTGATCACGCCTGAAGCCGAATTCGGCTAGCGATTTGAAGAGCCTGCAGCTGGCTTGTGAAGTCAACCATTGGAGCGCGATTCTTTAACTCACAAGTATACTTCCCATATTTCCGATGGTCTTAGGCGACCCCTGGCAAATCGTCATTCGACCCCCAATGGGGTCCCGACCCACAGGTTGAGAACCGCTGGTATAAGTAGAACAATGTTGCCAAAAAAGGATCCATCCATACTTTTGCCCTTTATTCATCCTGCTCCTCCTTGTTGCGAAGAGCTTTGCCTTGTTTTAACTGATCTATTAAATTTTGGTCTCTAGATTCTTAAAGTGAATATAAAGATAAAACCAGAGATTTTATTTCAGGCCTAATAGACAAATAATTTGAAAAAAATGGAACTTTGATGTTATGTATACTGACAGCAGCAAGAATGCTCTATGAACAAAAATGGAAAGATACTTTAATTCCCAGAATGGATGGCTGGTTGCAAAAGCCAATGAAGTTAGCAGAGATAGCTAAACTGACTGCTTTGATTAAAGAAAAGAATACAATTAATTTTGTTTCTACTTGGAAACCACTTCTGGACTGTGCTTGAGGTGGAAAAAAAATGAAACTTTGATTTTAGGTTTTGATGATTAGATAAGTTTGTTGTTATAGAATGGCTCATACATACTACTATATAAAAGTAAAACGTTGAGGTTGTATTGTACTGGACTAAAAAGTATAGGAAGTCAATGCTTTTTTTCTTTGCTATTTTCTCCTATATTTTTTCCTCTTCTCTTCCCCCCCCCCCTGCTTTTCCATTATTTCCATTTTTCTTTGTATTTTATATTTCAAAAAACTTCTAGCCTCTATAACTATAGTCTGTCATAGTATGTAGCCTGGTGATTGGTCCAGCGAGAAAGCAACAGAGGGGGAAAAAAGTAACTAATCAAATTTTAAGACAATGAAAGAATTTAACAGCCATTAAACTATGGAACTTAAAGAAATGAAAGATTATATGTATAATTGTATACAGATGTCATTTAATTATGGAAGACATTATAGGCATCTTAAAACCAGAAAAGGCAAAATTTTATGGAAGGGTTTAAATCAAAAGCTTGTTTTAAACAAATAAGTACATTTAAAATAAAACATGGCATTTCTTTTAAACTCAAAAAATTCATACTTTTCCTATCAAGATTAGTTACTTGATTCTATGTCTTGCTTAAGTGTCTAATTTTTTTTTTAAAAAAGCAGAAAATTCAACACTAAATTGAAGTCTGTTTTCTGCCCACCTAGCTGATATCTGTATAATATTACAAAGTGCTTTTTAACTGTGCTTTTAGTTATATTTGAACTTAATATCTTTAGGCACAAGAAATTTCTATAAAAGAAAAGCTCTCAGATTTTATTTAGATACAATCTGTTTTACGTATGGTTAGAAAACCAAAATCTAGATCAGTAAAATATATCAGACTTAAGTATAGTTGCCTTCAGGTCCCCCCAAAAAATCATTATAAGTTGTTTCTCAACTCAAAAATATGAATAGCTGTGAAAAACAAAGTATATCTAAAATATGCCTACTGCTGTTGCTAAATATGAAAGCAACTCCTGATATTCAGAACATAAAATTCAGACAACGTTTTTCTATGGCTTCTGAGAATGAAGTTAGATGTACATTTACTTTCAGACATTACAAAACCAAAACAAATCAAGGGGAAGACAGGGATGTTTTTCTTTTTGTGAAAGGGAGAAGGGTTGTTTGTTTAGTCACAGACCTCATGTGGGGGAATGGGACAAGATAGCTATTAGCCAGCTTGAAAGGACAGCAGTGAAAAAGAGATCAACTGTCTCAATTGGCTGAGAATTCTTTGGAAGGAACAAGCCGGCAACCAACAAGCAAGGCCTGGAACACTAGACATGTTACTAGAAGGACAAATCACAAAACTGCATCTCACTTATTTTGGTCATGTCATGAGGTGGGAAGAGTTAGCGGTAAAAGTAAATCAGGTCGCCAAAGAACATGAATAGCTGAACACCGTCAAAGCTGACACTAGCAAGAGCATAGAACAATTCAAAGAAGCAGTGCAGTGGAGAGAGAGAGAGAGAGAGAGAGGGAGGGAGGGAGGGAGGGAGAGAGGGAGAGAGAGAGAGAGAGAGAGAGAGAGAGAGACCGGGCCCATAGAATCACCAAGAATTGGACATGGCTGAATGGATAACATCATCATCTCTGGGAGCAATAGGTTTGCCAACATATGATGTGATCATGCTCAGACCACCTTCATAGAGCTGCAAATAGGTTAAAACAGTCTGAACCAATCTTGGATGAATTTCAAAAGGTGCGGAGAAAATAGAAAGTCTGGTGGAAATGGATGAACATTCTGATCATTTGAAAGAACAAAACAATGTCTGTGGATAGAACATAGAGCAATGGTTCTCAACTTTTTCTTCAACACGAATCCCCTTTAAATTCCTTTTGTGGCCACTGATCATGGCCAAGGACCCCCCAAGACTTAACTCAAGGTTTAAGTCACCTTATTTCGTCAAGCCTTCATGGATTGCCCAGGTCCCCCAGGAGTCTACGGACCATAGGTTGAGAACACTGAACCGGTGTACAGTAATTAAGATCAAAGGGCAGAGATTGTTAACATGTAGTTAGCATTCGTTAAGGAAGGTCTATGCCACAGGAAAAAGTGCTCAGAAAAATAAGGGTTGTGAGATACTCAAAAGCCAGACAATATTTGATGCCTCATGAGGAGAAGAAAAAAAAGGAGGACATACAGAAAAATATCCTTGTATTTTCAACCCCCATTTATACATTGTTTCAAAGTTTTGTGCATTGTAATTTAGAGGCTTAAATTGATAGTGGTTCAAGGAAATTCACATGAATAATCACTATCTTTAGTTTAGTTAGTTTAGTTTATTCAAATTTGTATACCGCCCTATCTCCCTAGGGACTCAGGGCGGTTCACAGGCAGAAAAAATACATATAAATACAAGATAAAATGTCCGTTAAAAAACTTATTAAATATAGCCCGATAATTAAAACAATATATATAAAACCCGTTTAAAATCTAAATTTAAAAAATTTAAAAAACCTAATCCAGCCCTGCGCAGACAAATAGATATGTTTTAAGCTCGCTGCGGAAGGTTCGGAGGTCCGGAAGTTGACGAAGTCCTGGGGGGAGTTCGTTCCAGAGGGTGGGAGCCCCCACAGAGAAGGCCTTTCCCCTGGGTGTCGCCAGACGGCACTGCCTAGCCGACGGCACCCTGAGGAGTCCCTCTCTGTGAGAGTGCACGGGTCGGTGAGAGGTATTTGGTAGCAGCAGGCGGTCCCGTAGATAACCCGGCCCAATGCCATGGAGCGCTTTAAAGATAGTTACCAGCACCTTGAAGCGCACCCGGAAAGCCACAGGCAGCCAGTGCAGTCTGCGCAGGAGAGGTGTCACGTGGGTGCCACGAGGGGCTCCCTCTATCACCCGCGCAGCCGCATTCTGAACTAACTGCAGCCTCCGGATGCCCTTCAAGGGGAGCCCCATGTAGAGAGCATTGCAGTAATCCAGACGAGAGGTCACGAGGGCGTGAGTGACCGTGCATAGGGCACTTTATCCCCAAAAACTGTAACAATGAATTATCCTGCTGAAATCTGTCCCCCCTCCCCCCGATAAAGTTTGGGATTATATTCCATGAATTGATTTTGACTTCTGGATCGTTATGGTGACCCAAGTTTCTTTGGCTGTCACAAAGCTGTGAAGACATTTCTCACTTTCATTCTCAAAGCATAACAACCACTACTGGCAAATTTAAGCTCTTGAAGCTTTCAGCTTTGTTGTCAGCACAAACATTCCAATATTGTTGAACATCAATAAAGCAATCCACATGTTCCTGTGAAATTCCAAACTTGACAGCAATTTCCCTTTGAGTGATCTACCAAATGTCCTTAATAATTTCATCAACTTTTCTCATGTGAATCTCCTCAGTTGCTGTCACAGGCCTTCCACTGCTTTCTTGTTCAGACAAGCCAGTTCTTCTAGGTTGACTGTCTTTACATTCTTTCAGCACAGCAGATGTCCAGTACTCAGATCCACACTGGGTCATCAGCATGAAAACTTCAGTAGATGGTGAATTTCAGTTGGGGGAACTTGTCCAGCAGTCGGAAATTAAATCAAGACATGTTGCTTGAAGTGCATTGACAAATATTCATGACATATTTTCATTTCATGAACATAGCAACACAACCTTTTCTCATAGTAAATGAAGTTAAAAAAACAACAGATGCTAAAGAATATATAAAGGTTTCTAGCACATTAGAAACCCTAACCTTAACCCTTAGTATAGGGAAACTGCCAGCCAGACTGGGAAAGAGGGACCAAGTATGGACTTAGGTATGGAGTCCTTGTACAGCTGCAAAAGGCTTGACTGCCCCCAAGATCAATGAATTCTTATCAAGTTGTTCCTAAGGGAAGGTGAGCAATCTGGGGACATTCTTGTAATTTGGGTAGCAGACAAGTTACTTAATTTAGCTACTTATGAATTATTCTGATTGCTTGTGCACTTAGTGACCAAACTCATTATTTTTTATCCAAACCATGCAAATATAGGAAACAAACAGCCCATTTTAAGGGTGAGTGTTCTGTTTTATTTATTAAAATATCAGTATTTAAGGTAAAGTTAAAATTAAAATAGAGAAGGTGTTTCATTTTGGATGAAGGATCTCAGTAAACCACAACCTATACAACATTGGAATCTAAACTGTGAAATTATATTTCTCATTGATTGTAGAAATGTCCAGTCCACTCACTGATTACATATTTACTGATCATGAAGGGTGTTGTTAGACCATTAATTAATTTTGAGGAATATTCCATGGCTATAAAAGGCCAAGTTAAAGTTCTGGCTTCATTAATGCCAATTTTTTAAGAATCCATTTGGGAATCAGACCCGTCCATATCTATTTCAGACTCACCATGGGACTGCCCTTGGCACATGTAAAATATTGGATCAAATCTGATGAGCTTCAAGAGTTTTCTTATTAATGGACTAGAAATAGTAATTGTTCCCCAATAGAATACTCAGGAAAGTTGCCTCAAAATTTTCAAGAAGCTGCAGGAGAATAATTCAGATTATGATTATTTATTTATAAAAAAGTTTGACCACCCATCTTACTACAATTTCTTATTACAATCCATAATAATAATACTGAGAGTATTTATTTTCCACTATAATTTTTTTTGATGAAAGGTAACAGCCTTTGTCTCTTTGTTGTACATGGTATCACATGTCATGGATTATGCATACTGTATAAGCGGCAGTTTTGTGGTACTCAGCCACAAATGTACTATGAAAGAAGTGGACATGAGCATGTTGAAGCTGATACTTTAACAGAAAATGACAAAATATTTGAAAATAAAGGAATTCAGACTGCAAGGGCATATTTGTGGACATCTTGTTTTCAAACTTTTTATATTGAGAAGATAAATTATTACATGAAATCTTCCTCTAATGCAAAAAAAAAGGTTAATAAACTTAGCTCAAAATTCTACTTTAATTTTCTTTAAAATGTTGCACTTTTCCCCTTCTTTTTCCACAGTTTAGTTTTTCTGGCAGTTCTTAAAATCAGTGGATCCAAATGTTTGGCCATCTTGAGATAGAAATAAAAGGTGAAAATAGATCATAGAACTATCATTTTTTAAAAATATTTGAAATGTATAATTTAACCAAAACAATTGCTTGACAAATAAGCAGGACAATGGCATAAAGGCAGAGATGGGCAACAATTTGCTTTCAAGGGTTGCATTGCCCAGGAGATAATTTATATGACAGCAGTGAATGGGACCCAAGCTAACAATGGGTGAATTAGAGGTATTTTATAGCCTTTAATATATTTTCCTTTACCCTAAGGTGGCACAGAACAGGGAGTTATTAATAATTAGCTCATTACATTTATATACTCTAACAATAATATAAAGATCCCAGTGATTACAATAAAATATAGAAACCACATATAAAATTTCACTCGTTCTGGTGGTTCAATCTGATTGCTTGCAGGAAACTTAAAATTAGGCTGGGGGCCATGAGATAGATGATGAGTTCAATTTTGTAATAAGAAGTTTTTAATTTGGGGGAAATGAAGAAATGAAGATATTGTAGACGAAGCCTATATTTACTGGAGAGTTTTCCATTCATTTTTCTAGAAAAAGAATTGTATTTGTTATCATCTGTTGCTGCTAGCATTTGTCTCACTGGGTTGCTGGGTCCAGTTGTTTTCCCTGCACTTGGCTGCAATTCACACAGAAAAGCTATGATGCAACAAGGGATATTGTTTCTCAACTGGGTTTTTGCAGATTGAGTCAGGCTGCTATTATTTTGTGAAAACAAGAACAGTGACAATAAGCATATTTTGACCTTAGTAAGTGGTATCAATTTATATGAAATAAATGAAGGCACAGCAAACTGTTAGTAAACAATTAAAAGGGTTGGATTGCAAAGGCATATTTGTGGACATCTTGTTTTCGAACTTTTTATATTGAGAAGACAAATTATTACACGAAATCTTCCTCTAATGCAAAAAAAAAAAGTTAATAAACTTAGCTCAAAATTCTACTTTGATTTTCTTTAAAATGTCGCACTTCTTTACCTCTTCTTCCAAAGTTTAGAAAGTGGTATCAATTTATATGAAATAAATGAAGGCACTGGAAACTGTTAGTAAACAATTAAAAGGATTGGATTTAATTCTCATCCTAAATTAAACAGTTTATCAGAATGAATAAGCAAACTTCCTCATTGTGATTGGGCAAGGATAGACTCTTTTATCAAATTATTCAATATATAATTTTAGCCTAAACTCACTCAAAGTCTAGATGGCTATGCTTATATGATTCAGTTCAATCCACATTCAAATGCAGGTTCAACCTTATGAAGCCTGTTAAACATTTCTATTACACAAAAGCAAACAATGAGAAAAAATGGATTGATTGTGAAATTTTAACATAGAAAATGTAAAGGATTAGAAGAATTCTACTCATTTGTTGCTTTTCAGAGGTCTACTTGAAATAATACAATTGCAGTATGACTAGAAGCTACTGTGAGTTTTCAGAAATTGAGCCCCCAAAATTGATTCTATCAAAAAATTGTTAATAGTTGTTATCTTTCTGTTATACCCAGAAATAAAACTATGTATATTTATTTAAATACTCATGGAGTATTTAAGTGGGGATTGGACTAGAGAAATTCAGTTCAAAATATTACACAGACATAAGGAAAGACTGCGGTTAAATTGGCTAACTTCATTTTGGATTAACAATGCAATTCTATACATAAGTATGAAGAAGTAGGTATATGGTTTATCCTGCAAAAATTATAGCATGCTCTTATTGGTTTTCCTGCCCAAATATTAACGTTGCCATTTTAAAACCTCATATGTACTAAAATGTGGTCATTCACAACAAACATGCCCAGGATTACCAACTGATTTCCTACTTAACAGGAAAGCATATCATTTTCTGTTTTCAATCCAGATTGACAAACTTTTAAATACAACTGAAATAAAGATTATATATTAAGGAACATTGTGATGAAGAAAAGTGCTCCTTAGCAGGTAACAAACTGACTAGCAAGTGAACAAACAAAGAGTATGCCATTTCCCCTGCTAGCTATTAACATGTTTTTGCTAAATTAAGAGTACTGTAAAGGAACAGGACAAAGTGCCCTTCTTGTTTCATTTTCAAACAAAGAAGTCACTCTTATTTATTTAGTAAATGGGCTTCATATTATTCTATGGTGCTATCTATTTCTTAGTCCAGGCCTGGGAACATATGACCAAACATATATTGCTCTAATGCAAGGATTATTTGAATAAGCCATATGCCGGCATATTTCATCATAAAGGGATGACATTTAGATAGCCAGAAAAACATCAACATTTTAAAATTTAAAACTTATCATTTTAGGTGATAGTTATTCATGTACAAAAAGCCAAACAAAACTAGCATGCGGCTTCTTAACATTATGAATTTGTATAAATTTTGAACCTAAAAGACAGAGAACCCTGGCATTTTTGAATTCATATTTTTCTCTCTCCTTTGGGCATCTATACAAAGCAAACAAAATATTCTAAAGAGAGCAGTTAAGTTGCAAGGACCTCTGGAAGATTTAGTGTGTTTCCAGAAAGGTTCAATGTTGCTTTGTAAAGAAGTATTTGCTTTCCTGTTAATTAAGGAAGGGTATTGTGTCTTGAAGGGGATGCGGTGGCTCAGTGGCTAAGATGCTGAGCTTGTCAATCAAAAGGTCAGCAATTCAGTGGTTCGAATCCCTAGTGCTGTATAACAGGGTGAGCTCCTGTTATTTGTCCCAGCTTTTGCCAACCTAGCAGTTCGAAAGCACGTAAAAATGCAAGTAGAAAAATAGGGACCACCATTGGTGGGAAAGTAACAGCGTTCCGTGCGCCTTTGTTGTTTAGTCATGACAGCAACATGAACATGAAGTTGTCTTGGGACAGCACTGGCTCTTCGGCTTTGAAACAGAGATGAGCACCTCTCCCTAGAGTCGAGAATGACTAGCACATATGTGCGAGGGGAACCTTTACTTTTACCTTTATTGTGTCTTGCTGATGTGTTCAGTAAGAATGACTTGGAGTTTCCTTTATTCTGTCCCTTTACTTTTTTGTGGGCTGATTATGAGATGATATTGGAGTATAAATGTTTACAACTTGCTGCAGTTTTCATTTTTTCAATTCATTTGATGTATATGCATGTTTGCGAAATCAGTACTCATGTATAGATTGAACAATTTCCAGATACTTTTTTTGCAATATTTAATAGAAGAACATATGCTCTTCTGCATGCTGTGATTCCCCCCACCCCACCCTTGTGTCTGTTTATCCTCTGATATATGAAGATTTTAAGAATGGCTGTTCTCAGTGATGCAATTATTGTATGATAATGTCCATAACATACTATGGGCATTATCCCCATTTAAATTTAGCATCAGATTTCAGTTGCAGCCTTTAGCTCAGTCATTGGGAACTCCTGTTTTAGACCAATAAATACAGGGTCAGATTTATCATTCAAAGCATTTATTTCATTAATTATGAAACACGTTTTCATAATTGAGCCTAGAAACATGGATCAGCAGCATGAATTTGTATTCTTTAATAACATTGGAAAGGATCCAATCTGGGTCAGTCACTGGGATCAGAAGTTTAGTCTTCTGAGCTTTTGGATTCATGCTGGAGCCCATCCTCAGGGAACTTCTCTCTCACCAGAATGTGTTTTTTTTTTGAATAAACGTTTAAAATATATTTATATATTTATACATTTTCCTTTTTAAAGAAAGTTTCCGTATAAAACTAAATTTTCTTAGAATTTTCTTAGTAAGGGATAATTATCTCAGTGAAACAGTGCTTATCCATTAGGTTAAGAACAGAACATAAGCATTTCCCATCTAGTCCAACCAATTCACTTTGCTTCCTCAATTGTTGTTTAAAGGAAATAAGCAGTATGCCATCTGGGTGAACAGTTCCCCTACCAAAGGGATATGTAAATCCCCTACAAACACTTCCTGTCCTAAAGGAAGGATGACTGCTCTTTATAGGAACTCAGAACTCAGGGGAAGAGCCAGCAATAACATTAGGAAGATATAAATGTCAGTCAATTTGTCTCACACACTTTCATAATCCCATCCTAGTTGTTTAACTAAAGAACATCACCCTGTTTATACTTTGCCGTAGTGAAATGTCTACACTGGATTTAAAATGTGCATCTGCAGTAAGAGGTGTTTGTATTACTATTTCTTTATAGCTTTAGAGGCAGAGAGAGATTTGTGAGGACAGCTTTAGTTTAAACTCAAGGTACATGCAGTTTTGGATACAAAGCAAAGAAAAATAATATTGGCTGCACTTACATTGATTTATCTCTAAGCATTTGTCTTCCTGATCTTTCAGAGTGCTAGAAGATACTCTTAGTGTGGTCTCCTACTTGGAGAAGCATTGGCCAGACTGTACCTGAAATCAGGGCAGCATGTAGACTTCTTCTCGAGTCCTTATCTGAAAATGCTTTTTATCTTTGGATTTAAATTCTTGCAATCTCTGAGTGCAAGGATGTTGGCATCCTAACTTGCTTTGGATGATCCTAAATGATCCCCAACACCTAGGGATTTCCATGAACTCAGTTTTTCCATGCTTGGTGTAATAGCCACCTGTTGGCATGTGATTATTGTAAATGCCCTTCTGTGGCTCTCTTCTGGATCAGCAAATATCACAGCATTGTTAAGTTTTGCAGGATCCAATCTGGGTTGGTCACCAGGACCAGAGGTTTAATCTTCAAGCTTTCAGACTCGTGCTGGAACCCATCCACAGGGAATTTCTCTCTAGTAGAGTGTATTAAGTTTTATTTATTTATTTATTTTGTCACAACATCATACAAAAAGATTATATAGTATATAAACATATATATGAGTAAATGTTAGGAGGTATAAGCATATATATATATATATGTAGGAAGAAGAAAAGAAAAACAATAGGACAGGAACGGTAGGCACGTTTGTGCACTTATGCACGCTCCTTATGGTCCTCTTAGGAATGGGGTGAGGTCCATAGTTGAAAGTTTTTGGTTAAAGCTTTTAGGATTATGGGAAGAGACCACAGAGTCAGGTAAAGTATTCCAAGCACTGATGATTCTGTTACAGAAGTCATATTTTCTGCAGTCTAGATTAAAGCGGTTAACATTAAGTTTAAATCTATTGGTTGCCACTCTTCTCCTTTAAGTCTGATGTTCCAAATAATACTTCTAATAATGCACAGGATATTAACTACATGACAAAAATTTTAGGACAAAATAATGCAGTTATTGATACAAAACCCAAATCATTCAGTGAGTTATGTTCCCTCATTATTCTATAAAATCTATCTTCATGGTAGAAGTTGCCATTACATTAGGTGGCTCAGTGGCTAAGACACTGAGCTTGTTGATCAGAAAGGTCAGCAGTTCGAATCCCTCGTACAGGTCTCCTGCAGTGCTGCCTGAAGAGTTAGGATATCCCAAGAGCAGGCCTGGAATTGCTTTACAACTTGGTTTTTGCTGATTGAAAAACTTCTCTTGTAGGCTATTGAACGTGCTTACAAAGACATGTGCCTGAAAAGAATCCACCATGCTATTACCTAGAGAATAAAAATAAGAAGTTAAAAATTCAGTTCAGAAAAACAACAACCCTGCTTGAATATTTTGGAAGAACAGTGGGTTCTTGTATTATTTTTGTCCCCTAGAATTGTTTCTGTTACCTGGAAAATATATTTGCTGGAGTAGTTTTAAAAGAAGATCCCTTGGCGATTTTCAGGAATGAAGTAATCCTCAAGTCCAAGAAAACCAAATCGGGCTTGTAACAAATGAATGAAGAGTTTCTTGATTTGAGGAATGATCAAGATATGGCAGTAAAAGGTTGCAGCAGTGTGTATTTAAATTTCTGATAGGTGCAGCATGTTATTTAAAATAAGATATATCTCATGGGCATTCAAAAGCACCTAAAATTTGTAGCAATAACAATAGTGCTAGCTTAAACCTGAGTTATTTTTAGAATAGAATAGAATAGAATAGAATAGAATAGAATAGAATAGAATAGAATAGAATTGAATTTTTTATTGGCCAAGTGTGATTGGACGCGCAAGGAATTTGTCTTTGGTGCATATGCTCTCAGTGTACATAAAAGAAAAGATACCTTCATCAAGAATCATAAGGTACAACACTTAATGATAGACATAGGGTACAAATAAGCAATCAGGAAACAATATCAATATAAACCATAAGGATACAAGCAACAAAGTTACAGACATACAGTCATAAGTGGGAGATGGGTGGTGAGAACGATGAGAAGATTAATAGTAGTGCAAACTTAATAAATAGTTTGCCACTGTTGAGTTTTTGTTTAGCAGAGTGATGGCGTTCAGGAAAAAACTGTTTTTGTGTCTAGTTGTTCTGGTGTGCAGTGCTCTATAGCATTGTTCTGAGGTTAGGAGTTGAAACAGTTTATGTCCAGGATGTGAGGGATCTGTAAATATTTTCACAGCACTCTTTTTGATTTGTGCAGTATACAGGTCCTCAATGGAAGGCAGCTTGGTAGCAATTGTTTTTTCTGCAGTTCTAATTATCCTCTGAAGTTTGTGTCTGTCTTGCTGGGTTGCAGAACCAAATCAGACAATTATAGAAGTGCAGATGACAGACTCAAAATTCATCTGTAGAACTGTATCAGCAGCTCCTTGGCAGTTTCTGCTTTTTGAGCTGGCGCAGAAAGAACATTCTTTGTTGTCCTTTTTTGATGACATTTTTGATGTTAGCTGTCCATTTTAGATCTTGCGATATGGTAGAACCTAGAAATTTGAAGGTCTCTACTTATGTACATACCTTTAGATTAGACCTCAAGCAGAGAGGCAGTGGATAAACTTGTTTCCAGAGTTTGAATAATTCTACTAGGTCACAATGCTATAAGGAGCTAATGCATCAAATGTTGCTATATTCACAGACATATGGATTGCTAATATGTAGATGGATAGGAGCTCATTAGAAGTCTTGATATTTTATCTAAATATTGAATGCTATCAGTCGCTTTTTACATTATTACTATAATGCAATGTTCAAATTATTTGAATTTTCCAACCAATCATTTTTCCCCACGATGTTTCAGTCCTATAAAATAGGCCAGATTAATAAACCAATACCATATATTGTAGGTCAGGACTAAGACCGGTGTGGTGGCCTAGTGGTGAAGGTGCTCGTCTCTCACTCGGAAGGTTGATCCTAGGTAGCGGCAGATGTATCTCTCCTAGGGCACAAAGAAAAAGTATCTGCTGTGCACTCTACATGGCGTCAGGAATGGCATCCAGCCAGTAAATGCTCAGCTCCATGCAGTCTCCTTGACTCTACCCCAAATTAAGGGATTACAGGATCATAAAAAGGGAGTTTTATATAGGCTGGGACTACTTTTACTGTGATGTCTATAGTAACAGAATCTTGCAAATCTGAATCTGCTTTCCTCCTCCCTCCCTTTATCTTTGTATGAAACTTTTCTCAAGTTGTTTTCTTGGCTCAGGCTTAAATCCCACTTATCTGATGATTGCCTTGGTAGTGGCTGTGTCTTCCATCCTTCAAAAGGCCATTCCCTATGCCCTCTAGAGCCTGGCATATTTTGTGTCTGGATGCACATTTTAATAGAACGAGAGTACTTGCTACCTAGTGACTTTTCTTGGCAGCACTTCAAAGTGCCTTGACATTGTCCTTTTCTGAATCCCTTTTCATTTCCCTTTCTACTGTAGACTGTAGTCTGAGATTTCCCACAATTTCCCATCTAGGTACAGTACTAATCTGGAAGCTTTGAAGTGGAGGGGAATTGACAGCTTGCAGTACTAGCCAGAGACATGTGTCTTTTTGCATCAGGCCTCAAAGCTTCTGAATTAATAAATCTTCTGCGACCTCTAGATGCAATTACTGTACTGAGTCAAAATGTCACAGCAAATATACTCTGAAGAATTACACAGCGTTCCATGATTCATTGGGTGGCATTCTAGATTAGGAAGTGTGGATAAAGGTTGCTGAAATTCTAGAAGCCCTCGTGACTTTTGTGATTTGAAAAATAGTGGGATAATTAAGTAATTTAATTACTGGTCTGGTCCAGGTCAGGTTACCTTCCTGTGACTCCACAGAATTGAAATAAAATGGCTGTTTTGAAAGTGGAGGTTCAGATTGCCAAAATTTCAGCATATAGGAACAGTTGTCTCATCTTGAGAATTATTATTTAAAAGAACAGGCAAATATTAGAGTAATTCCATACCTTGTTAGGTCACCTCTCCTGGTTCTCAAACACAAGAGAATTCGGTACCATGGACGGTTCATTTTTTTACATTTTGTTTTGTAATAAGCCATCTGGTAACTCTTACTAGAGGTTAAAAATCTGATTAAAATAATAATTAGTACTGCTTCTGCTACTGAGCTCCTTGTAAATGCCCAATCTCTTTTGGCTTTGCTAAAATCTTTAGAGGCGGTGTAAGAAGATTGAATGGCTGTACCAGGCTTGAGAAAAGTCTCCTTTATGTTAAATTTTGACTGGAAATGTAGATTTTCTTTTGATTCCCTGAAGAAGGATTCCTCTTCCTACTCTTCCCCCTCCCCAGGCCTTCAACCAACTTTGAAAGGTGAGCAGATCAAAACAGTCAGTTCTGGAGTTGCTAGACAACAATGCACTGAATACAGATGGAAAATTCATTATTCCTCTAAAAACAAATAAAAATGAACAAGCCAAAGGCTTGTTTAATGGCCTTTGGGGCTGGGCTGGATTGAACATCAGGAGCTATTTACGTATCTCAGCCCTGCTGTTTATTCTGCTCTATGCTGTATTGCGCTTTGCCAGCTCTAGGCTGTGGGCTGGTTTAATTCTCATGCAGCTCACAGCTGCTTTAACTCAGCTGTACTAACAGTGAGCACTGCATGCCAATATTTCTCTCCCACTTTTCAAGGAGAGGACTATGGAGAGATGATTCTTGAAGAAGTTTATTCTAGAAAATCATGTATTATATAATTCTTATGTGTTGCGTAATAATACACAATTGTCTTGTGTAAGAGTTGTGGGTAGAACTTCACAATAATTAGGCAGCCTGTATCAAAATAGCTGATTATAGTAATAAAGAAATAAGTCACCCAGAATCATTGATGAGATGGGCAGCTGCAGAAAGTGAATGAATGAATGAATGAATGAATGAATGAATGAATGAATAAATAAATAAATAAATAAATAAATAAATAAATAAATAGTCCATTCATTGGATAATTGTACCAGTAAGATATATAGGCAAAACACTAAATTTGTCATTTTATAAACTCATGTTTCTAAGATAAAGTCACATCAAAAATCCCATGTGGGATTAAAGATCCCCAAACTCCTTGGTTTATTGATCTCTTCATAAAGTTTCAGATTGTTCATCAACCTCCAAACAGTTATTATATGAACATAATATATGCTACTTTAACTAACAGTACTACAAATAATAGGTAACAATATTGACCTCTTGGATAATGCCATCCATCTTTGGGAGTTGATATCAACCCCTTGGGGAACCGTGAACTAGTCAATCATACTGCAGGAAAACTTGCAAGCAAAGCCTGGAGATAAGGCACTCAGAAAAGTAAATTATATTCACTTTTGTATACTTACAGGATAATAGTCATTGTGGGTACCAAGCAGCCACTCATCCCTGAAAATATATGGAGATACAAATGAGGGCTCCTTGGTATTCTCTGTGCTTGCTTGTTTTCTTAGAATAGAATAGAATAGAATAGAATTTTTATTGGCCAAGTGTGATTGGACACACAAGGAATTTGTCTCGGTGCATATGCTCTCAGTGTACATAAAAGAAAAGATACGTTCATCAAGGTACAACATTTACAACACAATTGATGGTCAATATATCAATATAAATCATAATTGCTTGTTTTCTTGCAGATGTTTCATTACCCAGCATTGATGATGTTACCTCGTTTGGGTAATGAAACATCTGCAAGAAAACAAGCAAGCTCAGACAACACCAAGGACCCCTCATTTCAACCCTGAGCTACAAATATTCTCCTTTATGGGATGAAATTCCTAGTGATCCCATCTGTTTAGTAATGGCATGATAGTGTAATCCTGATTTATTTTACTGTTTCAAGGTTTTTTCCCCCCTGATAACAATCTATAAATAAACCAGATTTTTGATCCGTAAGCAGCTTTATCGTCTAGAAGTGTCAGACTACAACGCCTGTCATCCCCAATGGCCTGGAATGATGGGTGTTGCGGGAAAGTACCATTTAGGGGGAGGGCTTCTTAAACAGTGTCTCTGAGATCCCATGCTATCATTTTGGTTAATACCACAGCCATTAATACAACATTAAAATATTATAGAATCCAAGTTGCCATACACCATTTTTAACCACAGTTTTTAATCACGAGTTTTCATTGTATTAATTTTGTGATATTTTCTATTTAATAGTGTAAATTTCTCTTGGAACTAAAAATTCCATTAGAATTGAACCAAAAGGCAGGGTAGAAATTCAGTAGCAAACCAAAGAAAAAAATACAGATAAATCACACGCACACAAAAACCCCTGTTCTCAGTAACAACCCATAATATCTTTCATAAGGGCAGCATCCAGGATGATAAGCTATCATTAGAACAGATGCTTTCTGATAAATTCTGCCCCTGACATACATTTTGCTCCTGCCAAGGAAACTGGGGATTTTATCTTTTTCTTTGTTTGTTCTAATTGTTCTCCTGTCCTTCAACAATTTTCCCGGCACAGCTCACACCATTGTTTGGGGTTTTTTCGGGGTGTGTGTGTGTGTGTTTTCCTTTTGTGTTGTGCAGAAGTATTTGGTAGGTACAGACGTCAGCTTTTATAGGGATAGACTGAATGTGCAATGTTCTATCTCTTGGCCTTTCAGTCTGTAGGCAGAGCTCATTGTAACTTTCCTTTCTGACTTTTTAAGGCTTTGCTATGTTGCTTCTAGGGACGCAGTGGCTCAGGGGCTAAGATGCTGAACTTGTCAATCGAAAGGTTGGCAGTGGTTTGAATCCCTAATGCTGCCATGTAAAGGGGTGAGCTCCCAGCTTCTGCTAACCTAGCAGTTCAAAAGCACATAAAAAATGCAAGTAGAAAAAATAGGGACCACCTTTGGTGGGAAGGTAACAGCGTTCAGTGCGCCTTTGGCATTGAGTCATGCCGGCCACATGATCACAGAGACGTCTTGGGACAGCGCTGGCTCTTCGGCTTTGAAACGGAGATGAGCACCGCCCCCTAGAGTCAAGAACGACTAGGACGTATGTACGAGGGGAACCTTTACCTTTATGTTGCTTCTGTATCTCAGCTTTTTCCTCCAAAAAGGGTCTGGATGGGGAGAAACAGGCTCAGGCTCAATCCCTCCAAGACAGAGTGGCTGTGGATGCCGGCACCCCAGTACAGTCAGCTGCAACCGCGGCTGACTGTTGGGGGCGAGTCATTGGCCCCAATGGAGAGGGTGCGCAACTTGGGCGTTCTCCTGGATGGTCGGCTGTCTTTTGAAGACCACTTGACGGCCGTCTCCAGGAGAGCTTTTTACCAGGTCCGCCTGGTCCGCCAGTTGCGCCCCTTTCTAGACCGGGATGCCCTATGCACGGTCACTCATGCCCTTGTGACATCTCGTCTGGATTACTGCAATGCTCTCTACATGGGGCTCCCCTTGAAGAGCACCCGGAGGCTCCAGTTGGTCCAGAATGCGGCTGCGCGGGTGATAGAGGGAGCCCCTCGTGGCTCCCATGTGACACCTCTCCTGCGCAGACTGCACTGGCTACCTGTGGCCTTTCGGGTGCGCTTCAAGGTTTTGGTAATTATCTTTAAAGCGCTCCATGGCATTGGGCCGGGATACTTACGGGACCGTCTACTACCACCGATTGCCTCCCACCGACCCGTTCGCTCTCACAGGGAGGGACTCCTCAGGATGCCGTCAGCCAGGCAGTGCCGGCTGGCGACGCCCAGGGGAAGGGCCTTTTCTGTGGGGGCTCCCGCCCTCTGGAACGAACTTCCCCCAGGACTTCGTCAACTTCCTGACCTTCGAACCTTTCGCCGCGAGCTTAAGACACATCTTTTCATTTGCGTAGGACTGGACTAGGATTTTAAATTTTAAATTTGGTTTTAATGGGGTTTTTATTATTTTATTGGGGTTTTAATATTCGGCCGTATGTAATAAGTTTTTTAATTGGGGTTTTAACTTGTATTTATGTATATTTTACATGGCTGTTAACCGCCCTGAGTCCCTCGGGAGATAGGGCGGTATATAAATTTGATTAAATAAATAAATAAATAAATAAATAAATAAATAAATAAATAAATAAACAAAGCAATATTCTTCTGGGTGACTCTATTCCTTAGGGTTCTTAAGAACGTCTTGTTCTCTGTGGTGATCAGTTCAGCCCTCCCAGTCATATCTTCCACTGGAGAGATGTTATTCTCTTCCATGAGGTCAGCACATTTACTATAAACCTCAGTTGGTTTTCACTTTGTGTTGCAGGCTCTTCAAATGGCTTCTCTCTCAACGAAGCAGCATCGTCTTTGCTCCCTCCCTTCATCCATGTCTCTTTTGAAGTTGATCAAGCTTTTGGTCAAACCCCCTGTTGTATCATGGGTACAATGATCCCCTTCTATGATAGTTTGTCTGGATTTGTCTGGATGGCTGGACTGTCATTCCTGAACTCTGGGAAGCATCCAGGTGGGTGGCTCAGGCTGTAAGACAGCCTGTTATTAAACACAGCTGCTTGCAATTACTGCAGGCTCGAGTCCCACCAGGCCCAAGGTTGACTCAGCCTTCCATCCTTTATAAGGTAGGTAAAATGAGGACCCAGATTGTTGGAGGGGGGGGCAATAAGTTGACTTTATATATAATATGCAAATGAATGATGACTATTGCTAACGTAGTGTAAGCCGCCCTGAGTCTTTGGAGAAGGGCGGGATATAAATGTAAATTTTTTTTAAAAAGTTGATCTTAGAAGCTTGCTCAGTTTGATGGAAGAAAGGCGTCTCTTATGTCGAGGACCACCTGCAGAGTGTGATTAAAAATTGATGGTGACCATGACCATCAAAACTCCATCTTTTTTTTTATGCATGTTGTGTGTGCAATACATATTAAAAACGGCAGAACTTTGATTCCACCATTGTAGCCGCCCTCTTGACTTTTTGATCATTCTCTGTCATCACTCAAACGTGCTTTTTCAGGAGGCAACTGGACTTTCTTGTTTTTTTCTTTGAAGACATTTTGCTTCTCATCCAGGAAGCTTCTTCCGTTCTGACAGGATAGTGGGGAATGGAATCCTATCAGAGCTGAAGAAGCTTCTTGGATGAGAAGCAAAATGTCTTCAAAGAGAAAACAAACAAGAAAGTCTGGTTGCCTCCTGAAAAAGCACCTTTGGGACAATCATGATCTGGATGACTGAGAATCTCTGCAGACTTTCCTGTCTTAACCTTTGAGTGACAGATTAAGAGTTACACTTCACACAAGTACATAAAGGCAGGATCAGGACAAAGAAGTAGGAATTAGAACTAGCAGTATATTGGCTTTAATTTAATTTATGTTTGAAATTATATCAATGAATAAATGTCATCTATGTGGCTTTCCCCATAGGCCATAGGGCTGAGGAAGGACACAGAAACAAGTTTTACTTCAGGAGATTCAAGGCCTCCATTGCATCCTGGCTTCTGGAATGTCTTCTTTCACTCCTGTGGTCAAATTCTGCTAATGTAAAATAATAAAAGGGGCCACGTAGATGTTCTCCTTGTGTCACATTAAACGTTACATGCAGTGGTTTCTGGAGGAACAAAAAATCCCTCAGAAATCTCACATTGTCACCACTACATCCTGCTTTGTTAACTGGCATCACTCAGTATTCTTAAAAGACTGTCGTTTTAAGATGACAGAAAGAAGACAGATAATGTGGTTATTTTAATAGTATAACACTACTTCAACTTTAAAAAGGGGTGGAGGGTTTTTTTCCTTTTTCTTTTAAAAGATAACTTCACTCTGGGAGAGGAATAATCTATCAGAGGCTAGATGTCAGAAGTAGATGGGAGTGAAGTGTATGGTGCTTAATATTAATTTCCTCTGTCTGCTCTCGTTTATTTTTGCTGGACCTGTTCACATTTCAGCATGTCTCACAAAAGTTCTCCACTGCAGCAGCATTCAGTGTCAGCCAAACTTATTTCTTTCTTTTCTGTCTCAAAGCTGGACTGCAAACACTATGACATCTTTCCATGGTAATTTAAAATTTATATTACATTCTATAACACCCGCTGCACTGATTGATGTCAGTGGTTTCATCACTAGAAATTTCAATACAATATAGAACCTATAACCGAAACAGAATAATCGAGATGCATTGAATTCTAAATCACAGAAAATAACAAATGAGAACATTTTATTAATTATTTCTAAGCCCCCCCCAAAAAGAAAAAACCCTAAAACTAGGAAGAAAAGCAGGAAAAACAAAAAAATGTGAGATTTACAAAGATTACAGAATAAAATGAAAATGTGAAAATAATATTAATTTAGTTCTAAATATTAAAGTATCTTAAATACTTTATCTTTAATTTAAAATTTCAGATGGTTACTGAGATCAAGACAATGTCAAGACAATATGCAATAATAGCAATAGGCAGTGTAGTATAAATTATAAATCAGTGTGAGAGTATAATTATTTTTGCTTAATGTAAACATTCTATACTTTTTAGCAAATCAAAGAAATTTAGCACAATATACTAGAAGAAAATTTAAGCTTCAGATATAGTACAAGATCATATGTAGAACTATCATCCAAGAATGGTTTCCATTTTGAACTGAATTTTAGACCTGATTTGCTTTCAATTACAATATTTTTGACATTGATGTATATTCCCACAAATTAATTTGCCATTCTTCTACAGACAGAATTATATATTCTAATAAGAAACACAGTCCTAGCAGCTGTTACAATATTCAAAGCCAATTTGTTATACTTTATGAGAATATGAAATTTGATAATATTTACTAGAAAAATGTCATTAAAATTGTTTAATTCTGTTATAAATAGTATTCCAGGATTGTTGGTTTTTAAAGCATTGCCATGGGGAAAAAACGATCTAACTTGTCTATTATCTTTCCAACATTTTCTAAAGAATGAATAATCTACTTTAACTATCAGTACTAAAGTACTATACCATAATATAACATGGCATAGTACTTTGCTTATTGCCAAATGTTTCTCCTGGTGATCTTTAAGATTATTTTTAGATAACTTGACAGTTTGCTGTAGGGGGCTAAACTGCAAGGCTCTGGGCAGTCACCCCAATACCAAGCAGGTTAGCTTCCAAAACTCTACAAGAAACAGAATTATGATGCTTTTGTGCAACACTTGGATGGACCAGGCTGAGAATTACCAGTAATGCAACTATGACATTGTCTCTTTCTTGTTCCATTCTGCACTGGAAAAACATATTCCATTTTTGCCCCAAAGCTCTAGAGAATTGGTATGCTTTCCTATGGCAAGCATAGGAAAGCATACCAATTTGCTTTCAGGTTTGGCATGCCTCCTCAAATTTCAGAACTGGTTTGTCATTCTAGGCCCCATGCTCATTTGTGATCAAAAGAAAAAGAGAGGAAAATTCTCATTGAGGAAGATTGCAAAAAAGTAAAGAAGTTTGATTCAATGTTGCTGTCTATTCTTTGGCCATTTCCATACTTACCATCATGACAAAATAAGAAAGTATCATATATAAATCAGAGTGATTTAGAATACTGCTTGGCATGGACTATTTAATTATTATTTATGGGTTTTTTCCCCTTTCCGCTCTAGCTTATATATTGTGTCTCAAGTCCTAAATGGAAAAATCCAACTGAGTGAAGCATTACTGAGACTAAGGCAGTGTTAGTTATGGTGGCAGCAGAATTCCCCTAACACCAAACCAAGAAATACATCTAAAATAATAAGCATGAGATAATGTATACTGCCATTCATTGTAAATAAAACTTTCATTCATTATAAAAGACGGATTATGCTGCACTAAAAACTGAAAATCTATTTCTACATTTGGTTTTCCTATTACTACGTTCTGTGAATTGGTCCACTTGGGGAGAGGTGATGGTTAAACATTTGCACTACCCTGTTCTTTATGTCGCTTTAGACCATGATTTCCTCTCATTGAAAAATTACAGGCACACAGTAGGTTTCGCCAAAATCACACACATTTATTTTTCTGCAAGGCTTTATTAAACCCCCTGCAGTCGGCAGAATACGAAGAACTCAGCACAGTCTCACAATATTTTGGCTGGGATGTTTATTTAGCAAGAGAGCACCAATGAGGTTTTAATAATACTGACTTTGCTGTGTTCAGAAAAGCCTTTCTCTGGAGTGATATACAATTCTGGAAAACAAATCCTCTTCCTTATTAGCAAAGCCCTGCTCTGGAATGTTACACAATGTTTGAAAACAAACTTCTGGTCTGTATCAGAAAAGATGAGCTCTGGGAAGGATAAGTAGCTTGTAAAGGGTGAAGGAGGCAGGAATACTACTCAGAGTCAAAAAAATCTCAGATCACAATGTGTTTTTTGGCAGATTGCGGCCAGCACCACTATAATGCTTCTAGTTGCTGGCCCTTTTCATGATAATGGACAATGCCTTTTGGCCACTTGTTTACACATTGATATAAACTGAGGGAGGGGAATGCACATTCAGAATTGCAAGATTTTGTTGCTAAGGCTGTTATAGTAAAAGTAGCCATAGAACTTAGACTTATATATCACTTCATAGTGTTTTATAGCCCTCTCTAAGCGGTTTACAGATTCAGCATATTGCCCCCAATAATCTGGATCCTCATTTTACTGACCTTGGAAGGACGGAAGGCTGAGTCAACCTTGAGCCCCGTCAGGATCAAATTTCAGGCTGTGGGCAGAGTTTGCCTGCAATATTGCATTCTAACCACTGTGCCACTAGTGATAGATAGTTATAACTATCAACCAACCTTTAGAACATAATATCACAGTAAATTATGTAATTGGAAAAAAATATTTATTTTAATTTTGCCTTAATAATAATAATAATAATAATATTTTAATTTGTATACCGCCCTTCTCCCGAAGGACTCAGGGCGGTGAACAGGCAGATAAAATATAAATACACACAATAATTTAAAACAACCCTTAAAAAACTGATTTAAATGCCCAAAACGTTAAAAACATACTCCCCTGTAAAATAACACAATTTTAAAAACCCATCTAATAAAAATAAAAATCAGGCTAGTCCAGCCATATGAAATAAATAAGTTTTAAGTTCGCGGCGAAAGGTCTTAAGGTCAGGTAATTGTCGGAGTCCGAGGGGAAGTTCGTTCCACAGGGTCGGAGCTCCCACAGAGCTCCGACCCTGCCTTCATACCACATACTCCTTCCTTCTCCTAGTTTCCCCACAACAACAAACCTATGAGGTAAGTTGAGAAGAATGACTTTCAGATGGTTTTCAGGGCTAAGGCAGGACTTGAACTCATCATCTCATGGCTATTAGTATCTTAACTGCTAGACCAAACTGGCTTTTGCTTTCTTAATAAAATTAAGTTTTACTAATAGATATAGCAATATGATGGAAGACTAGCTGAAAAGAAACTGAAAAAAAACAGGAAAATATAAGAATTTAACTGAAATACAGAGATTATGGAATAAACCTGCAAAGGTTTTCTCTATAGTTATTGGAACATTAGGAGTTCTAACAATATAACTTTATATAACTCTATAAAGCCTTAGTAAGACCACACCTAGAGTACTGCATTTTGGAAACCATACTATAAAAAAGATGTTGAGACTCTAGAAAAAGTGCAGAGAAGAGCAACCAGGATGATTATGGGACTGGAGACTAAAACATATGAAGAACGGTTACAGGAACTGGGCATGGCTAGTCTAGTGAAGAGACGAACCACGGGAGACATGATAGCAGTGAGTGTTCCAATATTTGAGGGGCTGCCATAGAGAAGAGGGGGTCGACCTGTTTTCCAAAGCACCTGTAAGCCAGACAAGGAATAATGGATGGAAACTGAACAAGGAGAGATTTACCCTGGAAATAAGGAGAAATTTTCTGACTGAGAACAATCAACCAATGGAACAGCTTGCCTTTGGAAGTTTCATCACTTGAGACTTTCAAGAAGATATTGGACTGCCATTTGTCAGAAATGGTGTAGGGTCTCCTGCTTGGGAGGAGGTTGGACTAGATGACCTACAAGGTCCCTTCCAACTCTGTTAATCTGTAATCTGTAATAGAATTATCAAAACAGTCCCCCAAATTAGAATTATTTCACCTCAGCATGTTCATCTTACAACAAACAGCTTTGCTTGGTACACATATTATATGTACTATAATATGATTATATTTGGATAATTCTTAACTCCCCCCAAACACTACTTCTATATTCCTTTCCTCTTGATCTGTCATTCAATCATTAAAATTCCTTGTTCTGAAACAGAAGATTAATCTTTTGAAAAGTTTAAAAATTTTTACTGTGTGCTTATCAATGGATTTTAGACATGATAGCTAAACATATCAAGGCAGTGAATCTCTGAATATTACAATGGGGAGAATACATCACTTTCATGCTCAACTTGTGAGATTTCAAAAACCTCTGCAGGCAAGTGGACATAAAATGCTAGCCACTGAGGGCTGTTTGTTTCGAAGCAACATTGTCCAATGCCTATGTGTGATTTTGAAAGTTAACATCTAGTAGCGGAAACTGAGCTATGCACAATACAGGCAGTTCTAATTATGAGCACACAAAAAAGTTAAATTAGAAATGTATTTTTATTTTTGCCCTTGAAATTACATGTTCCAGATAAAACCAGAATATTTGATGGAATTTAGACATGGGCACAAAGCAGGAAGAAACTTTCTCTTCTCAGCTTTTTCCAAATACCTTAGCAGCTAAAATTCCTTTGGAGTGTCCTGTCCTCCATCAATCCAGTCTTACTGCTTTGGAGTCATGTTTGGCAGAATTGAACTATCACCTTTTGACCCTCGCGGGACTTGCATGAAAAAGACCCATTTAGCTTATCATTACAATCTTTGCATTTTGATCATGGACAGAAGCTCCCAGTTTCCTCTTAAGACCGATACAGGGTCAGCGTAATAGAAGACTTCATTGCCCCAGACTTTTGCTTGTTTCCCTCTTCCTTTGTCAAAGTGTGTCTGTCCATGTCAAACATATTCAAAACCTATCATGTAGGATAGAAATGTACAGTATGGTATAGAAGATAAGATTCATGATTCACGGCAGAATAAACCCTTCAAAACATATTGGTATGAAATCGAAGATGGAAAGTAAACTTTGAAAAAAAAATCATTTTTTAATTACTGTGTTTTAACTTGCATTGCTTTATGCCAGAGGTGGGGAACTAGGGCCCTTTTATGACTTGTGGACTTCAACTCCCAGAATCCATGCTGGCTCAGGAATTCTGGGAGTTGAAGTCCACAAGTCATAAAAGGGCCCTAGTTCCCCACCCCGCTTTATGCAGTTAAGACTTAATGCAGTTAAGACAGAACTGGCTTTTGCTTATCCTTATAAATTAGCTTCTTAGGAATATGAAAAGCTGCTTTATCCTGATTGATGTTTCTTTGGAGCTTAAAACACTCAAAGCAACCATTTCAGACTTAGAATGTTGCAAGCTGAAACATTTTGCACAACCCTAATATTTCATTTATTAAAGAAAACATTAATGTTCCTGCTTTCATATGTAGTAACAAACAGCAGTACTGTTGAAAGAGAAGTAGAAAGAGAAAACTCAGGAGATACAGGATGGGTGGGTTGCCACATATCACTGACTTTAGCCTTGTTGATTGATCTCTTTATTTTTAATCTTATTGTAAACTGCCAAGAGTTTTATGAGCCGAGAGGGAAAAATTATTGTAAAAGACAGGATGTACTTTTAAAAAATGTTGAGTATTTTGAAAAGGAATATGTTCAAGCAAACAGGATCACAATTCTTATATGATCTTGGCAAGCCTTGCCAAGGGACAACCTTATTATAAATAAATTCATTCTGAACTTCTTAAACCTGTCATTTGGCACAGAGGCTTATCTAGATCTAGCCTATATAATGCTTGAGCTTCTGGAACAAATGTTGTCTACCAAATACAAGTGTCAAGAAGAAATGTTTTGCATTTATATATCAAGTGAACTCTTCAGTTTACATACTTGATATAAATCAGGGGTGTCAAACTCAATGTCACCACGTTGTCGTCACATGACATATTGCAACTTTCCCCCCTTTGCTAAACCAGTGAGTGTGGCCAGCACGTGATGCATTCGTGAGTAACCCCTGATATAATAAAGAAATCAGGGTCTCTTTTCCCTGAAAGACAGGTTCAAATGGATTAGAATGAGCAAATGCCATGCCCTCAGGTGATTGATGTCTGGCTCTGTAGAGTCATATGATGCTAATAGCCTAAATAAGGTCTTCATTTCTGTTAATGCTCAGATACAACGAGAGTGCAGGAGCCAGGCTGAATCAGCCTTCAGGCCTATCTAAATTACCACTCCAGCTGTGGCTAACTGGATATTCCAGGGAAGACAAAAAGGCGGATATAGAATTACACACAACTGCCCGTAGCCATCACTGCGTACCTAAGTTGCAAAGGGGTTGATGTATAAGTATAGGTTGATGGAAACACCTCCCAAATTCCGTCTGTGCATTGAGTGGAGAAGCACATCCTGCATGCTGATTGGTTGATCTGACTTCCTGCTCCGTGCTTTGCTGTTTGAGTGCCCCTAGCCAGAAAATTCACAAATATTCCGAATGCAACAGCTATGCCACTATCTGCAAATGACGCATGTGTTCCCTCATGTGCAGTGACAGAGAAGTCTGCTTGACCCTTGAGAGGTGAGAACAAAGGGCAGTAGCAACAACTTTGAAAGGAGACCCAAAGGCAACATCACCGAATGACTTTCATTACCGCAAAACTGAAAGGAAAGAACATCTGAAAGAGGTGATAACACATAGCCATCATCACTAATAGCCATCGATAGCCAAGCTTTCTACGATAAGAGCTTCCAGACTAATAGATTGCTATCAGGACAATCCCAAGTGTGACATTAGACTCACACTTTGATTAGATGCCTCTTTTTTGTAATGCAATTATTCGTGTGAGATATAAAGTCTCAGCAGTGAAAGTGCTAAAGGATGTCTGCATTTTGTATCATTAAATATTACAGGCATGAAAATGTATTAAAAATTAATAAACAAACAAACAAATAAACCTGAGATTTGACAAGTTAGTTGATCTTTCTAGTAGCTTTAGGGTAGGATACATTTGTTCAAGAGAACAGCTAGGTGCTCTAGGAGACGAAACCAATATAAGATGTGTTTTAATGCAAAATTATGTAATTAACTCTGGTAACTGATTTTTGAGTACCCATAGATACCCTTGTAGAAGTAGCCCTTGACTTACAACCGTTCATTTAGTGACCGTTCAAAGTTACAATGGCACCGAAAAAAGTTACTTATGACCGTTTTTCACACTAATCACCATTACAGCATCCACATCCACATGGTTACTTGATCAAAATTCAGACACTTGGCAACTGACTTGTATTTATGACAGTTGCAGTGTCCCAGGATCATGTGATCACCTTTTGTGATCTTTTGACACACAAGGGGAAGTCAGATTCATTTAACAACCGTGTTACTAACTTAACAACAGCAGTGATTCACTTAACAACTGTGGCAAGAAGGGCCATAAGATGGGTCAAACTTCACTTAACAACTGTCTCACTTAGTAACATAAACTTTGGGTCAATTATGGTCATAAATCAGGAACTACCTGTACAGCATTCAATAATAATGCTTAAGATATAGCATTATGCTACTACAAATGATAAGTTTTCTTTCTGGTTTAGATGTCTACAAAGATCCAAATGAAGAATCAAAATACTACTGGGTCAACTTCACAGACAGTGAGTATATTATATGTTGAGCATTTATATCGCTATATATATCTATATATGCAGCTACAATGTGATTTTTATTGAATTCAATTATTATTCTATTTAAACATTTACAATTTCATTGACAGATTTCTAGGAGACTCAGAAAAAAGATGAAAAAATAAACTGCAGTGGAGAAGAACAGCAGGAATAAAAATATCAAAAAATATTGAAACAGCAGTTTAACAAGAACTACAACTAAAAAACCCTTTATAACAATAATATTCCTCACAATTTCTGGAATATAGCTAGTGAGGAAGTTAGGTGCTATTTACTCTGAAGTAACTCTGAATTTTAAAGCAAGGGCCAGCCAGCTATTGAAAATAGCACCACAGAGACTATTAAAATACAAAGAGGCCTTCAGGGACGATTTCAGTCTGTAGATGATATGGTACAATGTGATCCTTCAAAAGTGATCCAGGTCTAAACAGTTTTAAAGATTGCTACCAGCACTTTGAATTGTATCTGGAAACAAATTGAAATCCCTTTAGGTCCAGCCAGCCAGCCAGCCAGCCAGCCAATCAATCAAAATGTCAATTTCCCATTATAAAGTCATTGACCAAACAGGAGTGAATGGATTTACCCAGAACAATCTGAAATTGTGATATCCATTAGAACCTTTCTAAAAAAAATTATACTTATTAGATTGTCCTAAGTTCCAATGCTCTGAGTTCTACTATGTCATAGAAACAAAATAAATAAATAAATAAATCTAGTGTTACATATTTAAATGCCTATTTATCATGATTAGATCCAGAATGGACATTTAGACTCCATCTGCACCATCCAGCTTCAGCACTTATTTCTAACGCAGAGAAGACTATATTGTCTTGCCTGCTATCTTTGAAAGAAATTAAATATGAACTGACTGCCTGAAAGAAGAAATGACAGCTCCAGTACACAACACAAACTTGGCATAAACTTACATCAAAATTCAAGTTCAGATGTTTCTGCTGAAAGTCAGGTTTCAAAGTTCTCAATCTGTACTGATGAATCTGTTAATTTTTATTGCTCCATCCCTCCATCCCTCCATCCATCCATCCACTTTATCAACATCTTGTTCCACTTAGGAAAATATTTGATAATTTAACTACAGTTTTGAAAAAAATGAGCCAAATAAAACATCCATCCCTATTTGTCAGTAAATCTTGTGCCATCCTCTTGCATTATTTTGTCTAGTGAGCAGTCACTACAGGGCTTGTTGGAAATTGGAAATAGTTGATCCATGACCTTTAGAACCCAAGTTGAAAATAGCTAAAATAACATGAAAGATATAGATGGATGAACAGGGCGATGGAGGGATAGATATCAAGAGCAGTAGCAATTGCACTTAGGCTTATATACTGCTCTGAGTGCTGTACAGCATTCTCTGACTGGTTTACAATATCATCATTTTATCACCATTTTACCAATCTCAACCTGGAAGACTGAGTCAACCTTGAGCACATTAATCTGTGCAACTCTGTTAACAATCAAGGAACTCCAAAATCTCTTGAGAAAGTTCCTTTGCTTGCCAATTGTATGATATCTGAGTCACTTTTCCTAGAACTACATTATGTATTTTTCTCAACAAACAAAATGTCTGTCTGTCAAATAGTATTATTATGTTTGTTTTTCCCAGAGTCAGTTGGAAAGATGCATTACAAAAATAAAAAGAATGAATCAATGAATTATCCCAGATTTTGCTTCCTAATCACAGTTGGGATTTGATAAAATCTCAAGACGAGAGTCCTGTGTTAGACCAATTTTTCTCAACCCTGGCAACTTTAAGATATATAGATTTCTACTCCCAGAATTCCCCAGCCAGCCATAGAGAACTCTGGGAGTTGAAGTCTATGTATCTTAAAGACACCAAGATCGAGAAACATGTTAGACAATAGTAAATCAGTCAATGGGAGAAGAATTATTAATTCAGGGGAAGGATATATATTGTTAAAGTCATTCTTTCAGTATAGCTGAAGTAGATCTTTCTGATATATGACTCTCTTGTCCTCAAATAGATAATATTTTGTACTTTCCTACAATATTTCTCTTTCTTATATAATAAGATGAAGTAATTGGGCAGAGTACGCCTGCAATACTGCATTCTAACCACTGCACCACCAGTGATAATTATAATGCACACACACACACACACACACACACACACACACACACACACACACACACAGAAACAAATATATGTGAAAAAACCTGTTTATTTGTTTTTCTCTCTCTCCCTCTGAGTTATGTCTGTCTTTCTGTCTGTCTCTCTATTATCTCTCTATCGTCTATCTATCATCTATCATTTTGTATTATAGAAATGATTTTCTATTATAATAAAAATAATATATAGCATCTAATTATATTCCATGTACCAGGAATTGTAACTCTACTGCATGTTGAAATACATATCTCCTGCCTGATTTATTAGCACTCACCCAGAAACTCTCTTGTTTTCTTTTGTTTCAGAGCCACCAAAGCTGCACTGTTTTTATAAGCTAATTTAGATCATTTTTGGTCTCCAAGCCAACAAATTGCCATCCATATTATCAGTTTACTAACACAAGAAAACAAAAATTGCTTTCATTTGCTTGTTGTTCATGCTCCGGCTGTGCAATTATTTGTGGGTTTTACAGGCCACCACGGAGCTGAGGAATAAAGACTCGCAATGTGTGAAACCCAACAAATGGCAGCTTTGTCCTCTGGCGACCTCAAAGGCTGGTGTCACAGTGATTATCTACTCTTATGTCAACGTTACTTCAACAGGGCCTCAGCAGCAGTGAGAAACTCTGAGAAGGGCCAAGCACTGCCAAGTAGAGAGAAGGAGAGCGAATGATCTGAGGAGACCATGCCATGCATACTGATGGTCAAAGAGCATCTTAGCCTCTGTTTCCAAAGAGTAACTATCTGGTAGCTAGAGTCGTTAGTGCCATCCTATGTAAACCAGCCACTATAGCTATGGCTTTACCAAGCAATCTAAGAGCTCCTTAATCAATCAGAATAGAGCTGGAAGGGAGCTTGCAGGTCTTTTAATCCAACCCTCTGCTCAAGCAGGAAACCCTATACCAGTGACAGCTAACCTTTTTGGCACCGAGTGCTGAAACTGGAGCATGCATGGAAGACAGCAGCTGGTCAGTGCGCATGCGCATGTGTGCTGGCCAGCTGGTCCAGTGCGCATGCGCGCCAGCCAGCAGCTCTCTTCTGGGTTCCAGCACATGCATAGGTGCTGGACAGCTGGTCCAGCTGGCCAGTGCACATGCATGCACCGGAACCTGAAAGAGAGCAACTGCCTGGCGCGTATGCATGTGACAGAACCCAGAAGAGCAGCTGGCAACGCTGCATGTGCTCACAGAGAGGGGTATGCGTGCCACCTGTGGCATGCCTGCCATTGGTTCGCCATTACAGCCCTATACCGTTTCAGATAGATGGCTGTCCAGTCTCTTCTTAAACACACCCAGTGATGAAACACTTCTAAAGGCAAGTTGTTCCACTGGCTAATTGTTCTCACTGTTAGGAAGTTTCTCCTTAATTCCAGGTTACTTCTTTCCTTGATTAGTTTCCATCCACTGTCTCTTGTCTTGCCTTCTGGTGTTTTGGAAAATGGGTTGTCCCCCTCTTCTTTGTGGCAGCCCCTCATCCCTAGTCCTTCTTTTCTCTAGACTGGACATACCCAGTTCCTGCAACTGTTCTTCATGTCTTAATCAGAGTTTAGCAGGTGACATGCTTGCAAAGGGAAATGGGTTGCTTGCCATTTCTCACAAAACCAATGGCGGTTTCCAAACTACAGCCTCTTTCTTCACTCCACACCCACCCACCCAGATCTGCTTCCCATTCTATCTTCAGTGAAGTGGCCTCCTCCAATTGCTGCTCCATAGTCATTTTGTCCTCGGCTGCAGGAGGGACCAAACTATACATCCTCCAAATGTATCTCTTCACCTAATATCTGACAGGTCCTTCAGAAAAAATGCTAAATGGATTGCTTAAATACAGGTTTAGCAGATCCTCAGACAGGTAGTTTAAAAATGAAAAGAATGGGTTCTTTTGGCAGCACTAATCCCATGTATGTAAAGCTGCATAAACAAAGGTCCAAGGTCCCAGCATGGAGGAAAAATTGTGAGAAGAATTGGAGCTTTTTCTCCTGCTTCATCAAGTGCTCCTCCATAGCTGCGATAGTCAGGCTATTACTGAACACGGGTTTAGCATCCATTCAACAGAGCACTAGACCTGAATTCAGAAATAGCCTGAGGGAGAAGTTATAGAGCACCTTTGCATTTCTGAACCATTACTAGAGAAATCTGAAAAATATCTAAACCATCAATTTCATTTAGGATGAAGATGTATTTCTTCAGAAGGTCTTCAGGGATTAAAACAAAAGCAAAGATACTTCTGTAATTGTAAAAGAAAGTAAGAATGAAGGATGGAAGAGAAGAGCCTGGACAATAAGACATTATCCTGAGATGAGTCCTCATTGATTGTGTGATGTCATTGCAGTTGTGAACAATTTTTTACATATCTGTATGCCAGCAGTGTTGTATCTTTGCACGGGAAACGTTTCAAGACAGCGAATGCCACTCGGGAATAAAAGAAAACATTGTCTTATGCCTGAAAGGGGTGTTTTGTGCTCTTGTTAAAGGATTCTTAGCTCACTCTGCCATCCAGAACCACCACACTGAAAGGCAATGGAGCTTTGCCACCATGGCAAGGACAGAAACAATAGGAAAAGTTGGCAGTTTTATTATCTTTTATTTTTGTGGCTAGATGAAATTAATGCTCAGTCCTGGGGACATGGGATATGGCAACGACTGGCAAGAGGACACTGGTTGGCTGGCAGTTTTCTGTAGGATTTCCAAACATCTAAACATTTCTGCCCTTAAGGCATCCCAATATAAAAATCTGAGGTATTCACCCTCAGATTTTCAACCCTGAGGTATTCACTGTATCTACTTTGTTGTATTGTCCCGACTGGCACAAACCTCAAGATTTTTGGTTCAGGTAGCCCTACAGTGTAATTTTTCATAATATGTAACTATACTACCCTATAGAGTTTATTAGGGATTCTACAATATATATAAACAAAAGATAAAGGAGTCCCTGTGGATTTTACTCCACTAGTCATTGCTAACTCTAGGAGGCGGTGCTTAATTATGTTTCATGGCCATTGAGCCAGCGCTGTCCGGAAACATTTTCATGGTCATGTGGCCAACATGATGTCACAGAATTGCCTTCCCACTATTGCCTTCCCACTGAAGTGGTACTTATTAATCTACTCGCATTTGCATGCTTTCATACTGCTAGATTGGCAGGAGCTGAGGGGGCAAGGGGGGAGTTCACCCCTTCGATAGGTCTCGGGTCTTATACCTTCCAGCCAACAAGCCCAATATCTTAACTGCAGAGCCACCATGCCACCCTTCTATGATATATATTTCTTACTAAAAATGATCCTCATTAGGTGGTCCTTCAGAGGGCATCTTCCTGAAGGGAGACTTCTTTATAGAAAATGTAGAATGTTTGCATCTTTAAGGCATCAAAGATAGACATTTTGGACAGCTTTGATAGGCAGCTTCCTCATTCTCCCTTCAGCAGATCTTAACAGAGCTGACCTGCATTTCTTTAAACAGAAAATGTGCTGTCATTGCTGTGGCTGATGACCACATCTGAACCAACTGACGGAGCTCTTGCATTAATTTCCTTTTTAAAATTGGCATTGGCAGGGCATTTCTGACCTAGTAAGACAAAACCTTCTAACAGCAGAAATGGCAAAAGAAGAACAAAAGCATCTCTTTGGCTCTGAAACTTGGCTATTGCAGGTCAAAATATTTGCACAATGGAGGGGTTGTTCTGAAAGGAAAAAACCTCAACTCTCCTGGTACCAACCATATACACATAGTCCCTGACTTACAATCATTTGTTTAATCACTGTTCAAAGTTACAATGGCACGGAAAAAAGTGACTTATGACCATTTTTCACACTTATGACTGTTATAACATCCCCATGGTCATGTTCTCTGAACTGCTCAAAATTTCTGCTACCAGTTCTCCAGAACCTGTCAGAACCTGCTGGATTTCACCCCTGGATCTAAGACTTATAGATGAATTTCTGTAAAATTATCTTCAGCAGTTTATGCTAAATTTATGTTTATTTCCCTTCCCCCCCCCTGTGCTGACATTCACCATAATTAATAGTGATATCACTGAACTAGTATCAGCCATGTTTTACTTTTGCTAACCCAGCATTTAAAAAGGGTATGGAATTAGTTGATTTAGTGTATAGACATACAGTGTTTAGCAGGTCCAAGGAGCTTTCTTTAGTTCAGAAATCCAGAGAAAAGCATTTGAATGTATAGCAATATTATTTGTATATTGTGGAAAGAGGGCCTGAAGATTAAAGAGGCATTACTATTAAAGCCACATTATGAGTTCAAGACGTCCCAAGAACAGACGTGAGCTTTCAGGCTCCCAGTTCACATTTCTCCAAAGCAATGATGTCTATTAATCTATGAACTTCGGAATAAAGTAAATTCCAGGAAGTCTTGCTCTAAAAGTGCATATGGTTGCAATCTTCAGGTACTTCCACATGAGAACTCAGTCCCCGTTCAAAACCAATGCTTGACCTCACCATTCACATGATGACCTCAGTGTTCAAATCTGAGGCATCTCCCTACTGGAGAACATGTGAGTTCTCTGGAAAAGTGAACTTTTTTTTAACTTGTAAGCAGATGAGCTTTCTCAATTACAGGGGAATTGCCTCAATCTTGTCTCCTCAACTTCTCAACTCCAGTTGCTTAGCATGACCTTCAATGACAAGGGTGAATTTTCAATTGATAGAAGCTGGGAAAGATTGAGGGGAAAAGAAGAAGGGGACAACAGAGAACGAGGTGGTTGGATGGAGTCACTGAAGCAGTAGGCGTGAGCTTAAATGGACTCCAGAGGATGGTAGAGGACAGGAAGGCCTGGAGGAACGTTGTCCATGGGGTCGCATTGGGTTGGACACGACTTCGCAACTAATAACAACAACTTTCATTCTCTCCTCCCTCCCTCCCTCTCACACACATCCCTAATGTAGACAATAGGAAATTGGGGTATGGATGGAAAAATTGTAAGCATTTTATTTTCCTTTGTTGGTTTATTTCTCAAGAAAGCAAGATTATTTGTTCTTTGTTTTCAGTGCTGTGAGTGCAGAAGATAGGATTGAACTCAAAAGCTAGCAGAAAAATATTGGGAACTTAAGTTCATACATCTTTAAGTTGCTGAGGTTGAGAAACTCTGTTCTAGGGTAATTTGCTCCTTGGAAGAGATTTTTACAACATGGAAGCTGATGTCAACGTTATTACTAATATTCTGCAGATGCTTTTCTCTCAGATTACAACATTAGGATATACTTCCTTGGAGTCAATGAAGGCTGAGGACCCAGATTGTTGGGGGCAATATGCTGACTCTGTAAACCTCTTAGAGAGGGACCATAAAGCTCCTAAATGCTATTGCTATTCCCAAGTTTATGAGAAGTAAGTAGTTTTCCCTTCACTGTTTAGTCAGTCAAGTGGTGTTGGAAGGTTCCAAAACCTTCCTCACAAACATTACCTGCCTAAGACACAACTGAAAACAACACCTAAAAGCTAAATGTAATATCTTTCAAAAGGCATTTTATTTATTTATTACAGTTTTGCCTTTATTGTTTTTATGAATAATTCAAGGCAGCCAATATATCCAATGCATCTTCCTCCTCCTTCTCCCCCCCCACACAACAACAATCCTGTGAAGAGGATTGGGCTGAGGGAACGTGCCTGGCCCAAGTTCACCCAGATGGCTTTCATGGCTAAGGCAGGACTAGAACTCACAGACTCCCATTTTTCCTACCTGGTGCCTTAACCACTAATCTAATCTACTAATTAATTAATTAGTCTAATCTACTAACCACTAATCTATTTTGGTGATTCATGTAACATCATGGGAAGTCAGCAGTATGATCTCATCCTCCTGTTGCCTTACTGGAGCTCCAAAATGACTCATGGCAGCTTTCACAGCTTGATGTCTACTGGATGTGGTGTCTAGAATTGTGAAAAATTGCAAAACCAAGATATCTTGAGGCTATTAGATTTTGGTATAATGAGTACCAAGTTCACATCATTTTTAAAAAGTCCACTTTTCTACCATCTCATCATGGTCTGCATTATCTTGTGAAAGGCAGCAAGTTCAGAAGATAGAAGATAAACATCACATAAGATCCTGGGATTAAAAGAAGCCATAGATCAGAGCAGTGGTGAAATCCAAATTTTTTTACTACCGGTTCTGTGGTTGTGGTTTGGTGGGCATGGCAGGGGAAGAATAGTGCAAAATCCCCATTCCCACCCCACTCTGGGGCCAGCCAGAGGTGGTATTTGCCGGTTCTCTGAACTGCTCAAAATTTCTGCTACAGGTTCTCCGGAACCTGTCAGAACCTACTGGATTTCACCCCTGGATCAGAGGTCTTCAAACTCAGCAGCTTTAAGACTTGTGGACTTCAATTCCCAGAATTCTCCAGCCAGGATAGCCAGTTAGCTGGAGAATTCTGGGAATTGAAGTCCACAAGTCTAAAAGCTGCTGAGTTTGAAGACCTCTGCCATAGATGAATGAAGGCCAGGCTTTGAAACAAATGATTCTTCTTCTTGGGTTACTTTTTCCTCCAGCTATTGTATCAAGGAGCAGGTAGATATCATCTCTCAGAAAGACGTTTAATAATTCCATAATATGGTCATCTCTAGCACGAGGAAGAAGGGGATAAAGATTGTATACTCATCTAAGGACAGAAATGTGACAGTTCTGGAAGGCAGAAATGTATTACTAAATAGAAGATTTATATTAGGGCATATCTGAAATGGAATGTGGGCTAAGTGCTAACTGGAATGAAGCCTCATAATTTGCAATTCTGTACTGCAATAAATGAATAATCGAATTATTTTGGACTTGTTCCTCCTCTTGGTGCCTCAAAGGTTTATGCCTGTTTTTTTTTAAAACAAAACAAAACAAAACCAACACATTTTCATCTCTTCTACTTGTTCTTGGGATAAATGTTTATTAAAACATATTCTTCTGTTATGGCAATAAGAGCTTTCAAGAAAAGGAACAAGATAAATAAAGTGTACTTCCTGTAACAAGTTCCTAGAATCTTTTTTCTAATGTTACATAACCATAAGCCACAAAAAAAAAGAAAAAGCCATTCATTCGTAAGGCAGAGAATGAAAAACGTGATGCACAGACAGGGGCTCGGATGGGAAACATAGAGCTGCCAACTTTTTCCTGGCTGAATTTCCAGGGTGTATGAATGACAAGTCAAAATACAGCCTTATAGTTTTATTTTACACAGATGTCTTTCAGAAAAAAAGATAGTAGCTTTATAGGAGATAACCAGGGTTTGGACCTGTCTTATTTCCGGTGTCTCTAGAGAAAGACAGATGAAAGACAGCTAGATGAATTGACCTTATCGTGGTAGTTGTCCAAGATTCTGATTGGCTATTGAAGAAATAGGCCACAACTTGCTATCTTTCTTGGTTCTTAAGCCAATGTTGGAATGCATTACTGCAGGCTAATCTACTGCTCACTCCACAGGAGTTCGAACCTGACTGGCTCAAGGTTCCATCCTTCTGAGGTTAATAAAATGAGGACCCAGATTGTTGGGAGCAATGTGCTGACATTGTAAATTGTTTATAGAGGGGGCTGTAAAGCACTGTGAAGTGGTATCTAAGTCTAAGTGCTACTGCTTCTCCAACGAGACAAAATGGCACTACTAGTAATATAATTTGCAATAAATTTATTTATTTATTTATTTATATTTCTAGACCGCCCTTCTCCTGAAGGACTCAAGGCGGTTTACAGCCATATAAAAACAATATTACAAACATTAAAATAATTTAAAATGAAATATTTAAATTTAGGCTAACTCCATTTAAAGCCCATTTAAAATTCCTAATTAAAACTATCAGGCCAGTCCTGCGCGATGAAACAGCCATGTTTTCAGCTCGTGTCGGAAAGTCCAATAAAAACCATTCTGGAACTGAAAGTAGTCCTTGGATTAACCTTAAACTCACAAACAATGGTTACAAATGACCACAAATGGTTCACAAATGTTTCCATTAACCCCAAAGCAAATAAAACTAGATTACGCCATGATGTAATATATAAATTTAGCAATATTGTAAGATTGGCTAACTATTGTCAATACTTACTACCTTCACATGGCTAATGACCCTGAGCTGCAACAAAAGGCACAATCTAACCATAACATAATAATCCTTGTTTCTGTTGCATCCCTGCCATATTACTTCTGATTCCCAACCATTACTTGAAGGAATTAAGTTGTCCATATCTGTTCCAGAATTAATTTTTTTCCTCCCTCTCCCGGACATTTTCTTTCACAAATGCAATATGATACTATTCAGTCAGTAGCATGGTGTTTCAAAGCAGGTGGGATTGGCTTACTTCCTAATGGCCAACTTTAACAAAATTAACTCTAACAAAATTAGACACTTTGGGCAACTCAAGTATTTCTCCTCTACTCAAGTTCCTGGATATTGTTCTCCATAACTATTTGGTTTGGAGCAGCAGGGACGTCAGTCTCCTATATAGAGTGAGTGCTGAAAAGAGCAACGAAGATGATTAGGGGCCTGGAGACTAAAACAGTTGCAGGAATTGGGTATGTCTAAATTAGTAAAAAGAAGAACTAAGGGTGACATTTTTTAATATATTTATTTTTTATTTGTCACACAGTATATATAAGCATAAGCATGAAATAACTATACAATATATAAGCATATATACGAGTATGTAATAACTATATTAATAGTTATTAATATAGTTATTACATACTTTTTACACACATTATATATATACATACTTTTACACACATGACTTATTACACACATGATAGCAGTGTTCCAATATTTGAGGGGCTGCCATAAAGAAGAGTGGGGTGGTCACTCTACCTTCTAAAGCACCAAAAGGCAAGGCAAGAAAGAATGGATGGAAACTAATGAAGGAGAGAAGCAACCTACAACAGTGAAAACAATTAACCAGTGGAACTGGCTTGCCTTTGTGGGTGCTGGACTGGAGAGTCACTTGTCTGGAAGGTCTCCTGCTCAAGCAGGGGTTGGACTAGAAGACCTCCAAGGTCCCTTACAAATCTGTTATTTTGTTATTCTGTTATCCTATCATACTAATTTTAAAAGAGGGATAAACCATACCAACAACTAAGAGATAGGTGGACTGTATGATGTTCTACAGAAGAGAGACTTCATGGTGCAATCTTGCCGTTATGTTTGCGCATGGGTTGAACAGTCTAAAGCTGAAAGCACTAAACTTTCAGCCGAACATAACTTGAAAAGCACACCATTAGCTGGAGAGTGCCAGTGGAAAATCTTCCTCTATATATGTCTGTCAGCTGTTAATTCACAGCTGATATATATGCAGAGGAGAATGCGTAGTATGGTGGAAGACTGTCTTGCATTTTGCAATGAGGGGGGCGGGGTTGCTATGGAGAGGGATTTTCTTCTCCTGCTTATTACAGCTCTCATCAGTGCTTGTCGGCTGCTATGTCAGTTAATGCAGTACAGGAGGTTTTGTTCTGCTAAAGGCCATGGAAGGGATTCTGCTGCTCAGCCCAGATATATGAGCCTAGTTTCTACTCGCTTTTAACAGATTAACAGAGTTGGAAGGGACCTTGTAGGCCATCTAGTTGGAGGCAAGCTGTTCCATTGGTTGATTGTTCTCCCATGTCAGCAAAGTTCTCCTTCTACTTTGGGATCAGAAGACCCAACCAATGTTGCTTCTTTTTCTTTTCTTACGCAGAGACAAAATGAAGATTTGCAACTATTTTCCTGACCTTCTACAAGGGTTTAAAACGTGACTCTATGGCCCTGTGTAGGGAACACAGGGGACCATGCAACTGTGGGTGGGTGGGTGAGTGGCCTCCTGAGAACCCACCACCACTCCCTGTATTAACCAATGCTAAATGCCCAGCTGGGAATTGTTTTACCTTTATGACATTTTATAATGTTATAATTTTTTATAAACACGAGTTAAAATAATGTAATATTTTAATGACAATATCAGGCCCCAGGAAAATCAGAAAATCCAGGCAATTCAAATAATATAGAGATTTATTGCAAGCTTAAGCTCTCTACAAGAATCTGGGCTACTAATGGTCAAATTGGTGGTAGATAGAAGTCAAAGGAATTCAAGGTCGGCTGGGCTTAGATCTCTTGTGTAGATCTCCTGTCTGACCTCTCCCGCAGTCTCAGCCTAGTCTTCTCCTACAATCAGTTTAATATTTATTTATTTATTTATTTATTTATTTATTTATTTATTTATTTATTTATTTATTTATTTGTCACAACAGTATATATAAGCATAAGCATGAAATAACTATATGAAATAACTATACGATATATAAGCATATATATTCATACATTGTTCATATATTGTTTATACTGTCCACTGTCCAGAGCCCTTCTCTGAGGTAGATGGGCAGTTTAGAAAAAAAGGAAATATAAATAAAATACCCTTTTGTTGGTTCTTTTTATTCTAGTAGCCATATATGTCTATTTGTCTCAAAGACTAGCTGGCCAGGATAGGTTTGAATTCCAGAAGACGCGCCATTTATACTGGCTTGTTCTAGCTGATGGTTCCAAAGGATTACAGTTCCATACATTTTTATAGCTTCCAACAAAGCTTGGCTGATGCAACCTAACCCTTTTATCATAGACCTAGTACTTTCCCATCAGATTGCCAGTAATGTAACAAATTAACGTAAGAACTATCTGTGGTTTTAGGAAGCATCTTTTGTTATGACACCTGTATCTTGTCATATCTTCTTCAAATTGGAATATGCCTGAACAAATCTTTCTGCCTCTTTGACTTTGAGTGGGTCTCCCAGAGACCTTTATTTGATCATCGTAATTCATACAAATACATCGTTTAAAGCTATACATTGTCACAATAATGTATATAGTTCCCACAACATTACATCCCAAGGAGCATTAGTGACATGAATATATGTTTCATTGATTAATATGTTATAGATGATTAACCATCTAACTAAAATAGTGGGCTAAAACCCATTGTCTCCAGGTCAGACCTGGAAGTGGTAATCCTGGTTGTTATATAGCTAGTCCTTGACTTATGACTACAATTGAGTCAAAAATATCAATTGCTAAGCAAGACAGTTGTTAAGTGAGTTTGCCTAACTTTACAGTTTCTCTTGCCTCAATTTTTACATGAATCACTGCAATTGTTAAATTAATAGCATGGTTGTTAAGTGAAGCTGGATTCCCCATTGACTTGGCTTGTCAAAAGGTCACAAAAGGGGATCATATGACCCCGGGACTCTGCAACCGTCATAAATACATGCCAGTTGCCTAGCATCTGAATTTTGACCATTTGGCCATGGCGATGATGCCTTCTCCAAATCCTAAAGATTTGCTATTTTGACCATATTATTAATGAAGAAGTGCTCCAAAAGAGTTTCTCTTGCAATCTATATAAGATTGTCGCATGCAAATGACTCCAATTTGCAGGTCATGTTCTCTGAATGGAGAACAATGGAATCCTGAAGATGACAATGAGTGTCGTGTCCCACTCCTCCGCTGACGTCCGGGTCAGGGAAATCAGAATCAGGCTTGCCTCTGCAGCTCTGCCCAAAGTCCTAGCAAAGTCCTCAGAGCAGGCAGGAGACCAGTAAGTGACTTCAGCAAGATAAGTTCGACTTTTGCCTGACTCAGAGACTGCCAGAAAGCAGATCCTTTATATAGGCCATGGGGTGTGGCTCCATGACTCAGCACTCATTAAGGCCTGCCCCTCCCTTCCTTCTGTTGCCTCCGCCTATCCAATCTTCTGATGCAAGGGTCACTCCAATCAGCTGTTGTTGGAAGTAAACTTTCCTCAGGCTCACATGCTGTGGAGGAGGGGGAGGGGTCTAGCTGCTCCGTTTGCCTGGGCATGGAGCCAGGGCTGGGGCCGGGGGATGCTCCCTCCTCTGCAGCCTGCTTGGGCATGGAGCCAGGGCTGGGGCCGGGAGGCATACATTCCTCCGTGTTCGGGAGCAGATAAGCAGACCCCGGCTGCGGTGAGAGCGGACAAGACACAACAATGAGATGGACACCCCTGATGCCAAACGACCAGGAGGAAACCCTTGAAATACATAGCAAAGAACCTTTCTGGAAGACTTAAAGACTCTAAACATCACAAGGGAAGACAACTGAAGTACTCGCCCAAGATCGAGAATTCTGGAGATCCCTTGCTGCCCAATAAGCTACATGGCATGGGAGGATCTAAGTCCAAAGACCATGGGGATGCTGCAATGGTCATGTGAAAACCAGTCACTCTTTTCAGTGCCATTGTAACTTTGAATGGTCACTAAATGAATGGTTGTATATCAAGGACTGCCTTGACTATGATTGAGAATCTTTTTCCCCCCGGTAAAACGTTTTTTATTTTTTAACACACACAGAAACATACAATACATTTTTTTCTGAACAGAATATTGGCCAGGTTTCAAATTCATACAACTTTTAGTTCTCTCCCAACACATTTTATATGTTTATATTAATATATTTTACCTCTTCTCTCTCATTTTTATTTTCTTTCTTTTATTTATGTTGTATATCTAATCTTACCCTTCACATTGAATTCTAATCATTTATCAACTTCCCTATTATTTCCCCCCTCTCCTTACTCCCTCTAAATTAAACCGTTTATTTCCCAATTAATATTTGTAAAATTTTATATCAACTACCTAACAAACATTAGAGTCATTCATATATTTACAATTCAAAAACAATTCATATAATATTAACCATAATCAAAGAAAGAAAAGAAAAAGAACTCTGTTAATCTTCATAGTATCATTTCTAATGCTTTAAGTAAATTCCATAATTACAATTAAAAACTTTTTATACTTTCAACTTCCATTATTGATATTTAAACCATAATATATATTTATGCTATTTTTATGCTTTCAATTTCCATTATTATTTTTTAAACCATTTAATATATTTGTCAGCTATTTTTTTATTTTCTTCTTTTCTCTCTTTCTCCTTTTTTTCTTTCTCTTAAAATCCTTTACTCTCTTTGCTTGTCCAATATTTCCATCCACTCTCCTCTTCCCCCTTTCCCTCGATATTCAACTATGATTGAGAACAATCTGTGAGAGAGTGCTAAAGTCTGGGTTAAAATATGGTAGGTTCCTTTTGTGATGCCTTCTCTCTTTTTGCCAAGATTCTTCCTCCAACATTCTTCTTCATCCAGAGCAAATAATTGGGAGTAAATAATTTCTTTTCCCAGAAATTGGTGGCTTGTCAAGGAATATGGAAATTAAGATGGGAGCCCCAGACCCTAAAACTTCATTTGACCCAGTCTAGTTCTAGAGCAGGGGTCTCCAACCTTGGCAACTTTAAGCCTTGTGGACTTCAACTCCCAGAATTCCACAGCCAGCTTCACTTCGCTGGCTGTGGAATTCTGGGAGTTGAAGTCCGTAAGTCTTATAGTTGCCAAGGTTGGAGACCCCTGTTCTAGAGGGAGTTAATGAAAAGGACAGTAATGGTTCCGTTAGAGAGAGATTAGGAGCCTGAAGGCTGCATAAGGTTTTACACATGTTGGTAGGCACAGTTTAAAAGTAAGCAAGGCCAGGACTCATTCAGAGGAGGCTCTGAGGGTTTTAAGGGGTGAAACAGCTGCCTTGGAAGGTTTATGGCATGTGTTTTGCCCTTTCACCTTCCAAAGATTTCAAAAAATGCAAAAGGGCTTGAGGCGTGGTTTCATGTAGAAAATACCATTTCTGCATGAAACCCCAGTGCTATCAAATTCCTCCTTAGTATTTTCTTCTCAGAGTTAAAACAATATACCTTATTCCTCAAATATGAGTTTGCCTCTGGTCTCCTGATCATTGTCAGTGACTTTTTTTTTGGGGGGGGGCGTTCTTCTGTCCAATTCCTTCCTGAAGTTATTTGTTGTAATACTACCTATTACCTCCCGTACTAGAAGCATGTACAACTTTATTTGGTTTTTGAAGTCGCCCAACTCCGAAAAGACTTGGAAGTTTACTGTTTTAAAAGAATATATAATAGAAAGAGAGAGGAAAAAATGTAAATATCCAGACGGACATTTCTCCTGTTGCTCAATTTCTTATAAACTTCTGGTGGCCCAGTCTGGAAAGGAAAGGAGATTGAGTGGGACTAGACTGAGTCTTTGGGTTCCTTTTATGTTCTTTTCTTAATTCGTTGTACAAACAACAAGAAACAGATGCTTTCGGTGGGAGGGGAATGTGGGTGTGCCTTTTGTTCAGTGACACATCAATAAAAATGCCCTATTGGACAAGTTTCCTGCTGTAGGGTGTGTATGTGTTTTTCCATGGAAACAGCTGGTCCTTATTACCATATCATAAAAAGAGGATTCCCATCCCTTTTCAATGCTGGAAGGGGAATGTAGCAAGCATGAAATAATAAGCAAGGCGGTGGCAGCCGTACATGTTGAAAAAATAAATCCATCTTCCAACACCGACGCTATTGTCAAAAGCAGACTTGCCATTGTATCCTATAAAGTAGTCTTTCCTGGCCATTTTTATCATTCCCATCAGAGGCGGGTTTCAGCAGGTTCTGACCAGTTCTGAAGAACCGGTAGCGGAAATTTTGAGTAGTTTGAAGAATCATTAGTAAAAATTCTGACTGGCCCCGCCCCCATCTATTCTCTGTCTCCTGAGTCCCAGCTGATCAGGAGGAAATGGGGATTTTGCAGTATCCTTCCCCTGCTATGCTCACCAAGCCACACCCAAAGAACCAGTAGTAAAAAAATTTGAAACCCACCACTGGTTCCCATGTTGATTGGGAACGGTGTAAATGGTAGTTCAGTGCATCTGGGCAACACCACCAGTTTTGGAAAGGTTGCAGTAAGTCAAGGCAAACCTGTGAGTGTCTTAAGCAAAGCATCTGAGGAGTTTGGATGAAAGCCAACAAATAGGCTTTACAAAAGGCTTTACAAAACCTCATTAACTGGGGTGGGGAAGAGTCAGATTCAAAGTATCCCTTGGCTGTCCTTGGTTAATGCAACATATAAAAGATCTGGGATGATCTTAAATGAGTCTGAGAAATTCTGAAGGAACTAAAAAGAGATTTTTGATAATGGGTTATGCTTTTATTCTACCAGATGAAAGGAGATTTATATTCTTTCTCCTCAGTGGTGAGTTTCAAATTTTTTTACTACCGGTTCTGTGGGCGTGGCTTGGTGGACGTGGCAGGGGTAGGATACTGTAAAATCTCCATTTCCTCCCCACTCCAGGGGAAGGTGACTACAAAATCCCCATTTCCTCCCGATCAGCTGGGACTCAGGAGGCAGAGAATAGATGGGGTGGGGCCAGTCAGAGGTGGTATTTACCAGTTCTCCGAACTACTCAAAATTTCCACTACCAGTTCTCCAGAACTGGTCAGAACCTGCTGAAACCCACCTTTATTTCTCCTATGCTGAGATGCTACAATCCTACATCAGGAATTTGAGAAGTGTGAATCATTCCTCCATATACAGGATGTCTTCGACTTACAAAAAAGTTCATTTAGTGACAGTTTCAACATCAGTGAAAAAAATGGATTTATGAGTGTTTTTCACACTTACGACCATTGAACATCCCCATGGCCATGTTATCAAAATTTGGAAGCTTGGCAACTGGTTCATATTTATGACAGTTGCAGTGTCCCGGGATCATGTGGTCACTTTTTGAGACTGTAGAAAGTTAGCACTCACCCCTCTCCTAGAAGAATGAAATATTTTGAGAAATATTTAAAAAGGCAGGACAAAATATTTGTCCTAAAAGAAAAATCTTAAGAAATCTAAGGAAGACAGAAACTCCCTGCCCCCAGCACATATTTGGTGCCCATTAAGAAAGACTGGCCCATCCTATCTACAAAACAAAAATCCTTCAGCCTCAAGGTGATGAGATTAGCCCTCACTCAAGATCCAAATCAGGACAAAGCATTAAGACACAACAGGAATTGCCCAACATCCTTTCAGAACACAAGCCTCTTCATTACATCATCATCTTTCAAGCTTCAGCCAAACCTGGGAGCTCAGACAAACATGACCCCGTAGGAATCTGACAACAGCCAATAGAATACATGTTCTTGCACAGGAACAGGAAGCTCAAGTGCAAAGCCCAGGAGAAGGTATAAAAGCCCCCCACTTTCAACTCCATGTGGTGACCACCAACATCTGCTTCTGTTCATCAATAAATGGACCCTGCCTTTCTTCCAGCTTGGAACTGAAGCAGATAGATATTTTTCTTCCAACAAGTTCTTCTGACAAGTAAGGTCATTGGGGAAACCAGGCTCACTTAACAACCATGTTATTAGTTTCACCACTGCAGGGATTCACTTAACAATTGTGGCAAGAAAGGCTGCAAAATGGGGCAAAATTCTCTTAACAACTGTTTCACTTAGCAATAGAAATTTTGGGCTCAATTGTGGTTGAAAGTTGAGGATACCTGTATTACTCCAAAACTAATCCCAGTTTTTAAAAATTTCTTTATCATGTTTTAGCCAATCTATAATGACACCTTGCTGAAGGATAGATATAGTATTTTTCCCTCCTTCTTTTTTCCTCTCAGCAAGAACCCTGTGAGGTGAGTTGGGTTGAGTGAGAGAGACAGAGTGAATGACTGGCCCAGAGTTGCCATCAGCATTCTAAAATTTAATTTCGTAATCTGATCTATTCTGGAGGGCTGAAATAATATACCGTATATGGAAGAGAGACTTTCAGAAAGCTAAGATTTTGGGGGAAGGAACCTGTTGAGGAGGCTGACATGAATACAGGTAGTCCTTGAACTACGAAAACAATTGAGCACAAAATTTCTGTTGTTAAGTGAGAATTTATTAAGTGAATTTCACCCCACTGCCACAGTTGTTAAGTGAATTACTGCAGTTGATAACTTACTAACCTGGTTGTTAAGGGAATCTGGCTTTCCCATTGACTTTGTGTGTTAGAATGTTGCAAAAGCTGATCACATGATCCCAGGACACTGCAACGGTCATAAGTATGAACCAGTTGCCAAGCATCTGAATTTTGATCACATGATCATGTGGATGCTGCAAATGTTGTAATTGTGAAAAGGAAAACCCTCACAGGATTCAAGCTTGCCACCACTGTGGTACTGGAAGGAGAAAATGGTGGTATGATTCTCCTGTTTCCTTTCTCCCATTGGCTGGAACTGCTGCAATGGGTGGAGTTAACCTGAGTTCCTTCATCATTGAAGAGCCCCATCTTTGAGAACTGTGCTCATGTTCCAACCACTTCTACTAGGCTTTACAGGTTAAAATCAACACTTGAAATTGTGTTGTGACCCAGGCCCAAGTAGTAAACTCTGTCAGAAAAAAACCAAACACACTTTATTAGAACTGAGAATTAACTCATTCTCAGCATAGTTCCAACTAAATCAAAGCAAATTCTTCCCAACACAATTCTTCAGTCTTATTACCAACTTTGGTCTAATTAAGCAAACTGCCAAAGGCCTTTCTTGGCAAAAGTTCAGAAGACGCTGATAAGAAACAAATGCAGCAAGACAAAGCTATCAATGTTGTTTTCTGGCAAAGAGCCCAAACGCCATTGCTGGTCTTTTAAGCCTTATGGGAGGGGCCAATCATCTCTTGGCTGTACTCCTGAGTCGTCCTCTTTGCTTTAGCTGCTCTTGCCTTCTGGCAGCTCTTGCGTGCATTAGGAACAGGCTCCTCTTGTTCCTCTGCCTCACTACTATCAGTCTCTGGAGGCTCTGGAATCTGCACATCACTCCCTGATGGCCCTGGCCCCATCTCTGCCTCCGACACAGAGCCCTCATCCGGGCCTTCCCCAGCCTCCAGGACTGGTCCATGTTCTTCCTCAGCCTCATCACTGTTTGACTCCGTTGCCAGCTTCGCAGGCTGCTGGCGGACCACAACAAATTGTGCTTAGAATGTAATAAACAACAGATGCAAACCTTCCAACATAGATACAGGTAGTCCTTGACTTACAACAGTTTGTTTAGTGACTGTTCGAAGTTACAATGGCACTGAAAAAAGTGACTTATGATCATTTTTCATGCAGACTGCATTTCTCTAAGGACATCTACATACTCCTTAGACTAAATAGGATGGCCCAGTCCCTTTCCTTAAATATTCCCACTTTATAGGAACTAGGAAGTGTGCCTTTCCCATAGCCACCCCTGCCCTGTAGAAAAATCTTCCCAATGAAGTTCGCAGAGCTTTATACTTCTAACCTTCTGAGGATCTGCTTTCCCCCCAAGGTCTGGGATAGAATGGGGTGACAGCATGTCAGAAGCTTGACCTGGCACCATTTTTTAAAAAAATGTTTACGGTTTTGATACTTTTTGCATGTTTTTTTTTATTGTTTTAGTTCTTGATTGGGAACCACCCAGAATTTGGTAAAAGATGGATGGTTATAGAAATGTCTTAAATCAATCAATCAATAAAATAAAATAAATAAAATACTCTCTTTTATACAGTTATGGGTTTGTAGGCAACTGTTTTTTAGGCACAGTAGGCCAGTGATGGCTAACCTTTTCGGCAATGAGTGCCGAAACTGGAGCATGCACCAGAAGCGCCGGAACCTGGAAGAGAGCAGCTGTCTGGCATGCATGCACGTGACGGAACCTGGAAGAGCAGCTGGCAACGGCGCATATGTGCCACCTCTGTGTGCCACCTCTGGCACGCGTGGCATAGGTTCGCCATCACGGCGGTAGGCCATTTTCTAATTTTGATAAGAGAAAGGCACACCACAATGGATTTTGTTTAATACTAGCATTTGCGGCTTTGTGAAGATGTTGGACTGCTTTGTACACTTCCACTCACAACTGAATCAGTGATATATTGAAATATTGTCCCTTAATATTTTGAGCACAGTTGTTTAGAAATAACCTCACAGCTGCTAAATACATTGAGCTATTATAGCTCCTTAGTGTAGGATACCTCAACGTTTAACAACTGGGAATCTAAGGCAAATGGAACTTTAAGGTTTATTTATAAATGTTTTTCAGATTATTCTTAGGCTCCAGCTAGACATTATAATACTGTAAAGGACACAGTGCGTTGATAAAATAACATGTGTTACTGTAATAGACATTGTAAGAAAGACTCCAAAGACAGACAAAATGTAATCAACGGCATGTTTCTAATTCTTACATTTGACTGTTTTCCTCTCTCTCTTAAGTCTAAAGTTTGTTCTAAACATCCTGAAGAACAGGCATGAATCATCTAAGTTTGTTACTAAACATGGATGATCTGAAAGAAACACCCTCATTTCAATAGAATTTGGCTCATTCTTTGGTACAACTTAAGCACTGAATGAATTTGATCATATAGCAAGTCTGGTTTCTTGATGTTCTGACTTGCAATCGTCATTTTTGCTACTGCTAGAATTTCCACCCAACCAAATATAAACATACTTGTACCAAGTATATTTAAAACCTAAAAAAAGTAAATAATAACCTCCTACCTACACACAATAGTGAGCGCAAAATTTGTTCAGAGAAACATTAAAAAAAAAAAACCAAGCATGACCCTAGTACTGTAGTTATGTGAAGCTGGTGGATGAGGGCATAATTACAGAGTACACCCAGAACTTCCAGAGGTCAGTGGGCGGTTTCCTTTAAATTTGTTTTAAAGTTTAATTTTTCTGATTCTTCTTCCTCTTTGTAGAACTGAAAATTTCTGTCTCTGTTTACCTACACAGTAGTCCCTTTCAACTTGATCCATCCAGGAATTATTAAGGACAACATTAATGCCTGATATCACGCCAGCCATTATTTTGGGTAAAATAGAACTTTTTTCTTTATTTTGCCTGAGCACAGGATAGGTGCTCCTTTGGGCGCTGTATATCTTGTGTCCAGAAATGCCTGCTATTTGCTTTATTCCCTTTGTTCTCTGTTCTTTTCCCCTTTTGCACCCTTCCCCAATTTTGTTTTTCCTTTTTAATGAAAGGATTCTCTTTCTCGCATTGCCTCCTAAGGTTGCTTTACTTTGAAGTGAGTGAATCAACCCACAGAGACAAATGGCTTAAGCCTCTAATGTCTTGGCATGGGAGCAAATTCTAGCAGCTGTTTTTGGATTCCATCCCTACGGCCTTCTGTAGAACCAGGGTTCATAGTGAGCTTTCTCAAAAGATGCATAGTCTGTGCTCGTTCAAGTCACTTTTGCTGTAACATCATTCCCACGCTTCCTTTATTTTTTTTTAAAGCTCAATTTGTGTCCCTCTTCTTGTTTTGTACATGCTTTTTATCTATAAAAATATTGCTGTATGGGACACAATAAAATATAATTCTCAGCTGGCTTGTTTAGTACTCAACCTTCCTTTAAAATATGATCAGGCAATAACTATTGTTGGAAGAAATGTCCATCTGAGTTCAGTTCCAAGTGGGGAAAAAGACACTGGAAACACGGAGACTGCTTGGAAAGATGGTTTAATGGTGGACATGATCACATGGTTTGAGTTCCTGAACAGAAAAGGGACTGAGATGCTGAGCGTGCCTTGATTTTATGCCCTCTCTGAGCTTTGAACTTCCTGGGGCACAGGAAGAGTATCCTGATTGGTTGTCAGACTCCTAGGGGGTGAGGGTCTTAGCTAGCCTTGCTGGCTGATATAATCTTCCCGGGTGCCATATGGTTTGTTTGTTTGTTTGTTTGTTTTGTTTGTTTACATTTATACCCCGCCCTTCTCCGAAGACTCAGGGCGGCTTACAATGTATAGGGCAATAGTCTCATTCTATTTGTATATATTTACAAAGTCAACTTATTGCCCCCCCAACAATCTGGGTCCTCATTTTACCTACCTTATAAAGGATGGAAGGCTGAGTCAACCTTGGGCCGGGCTCGAACCTGCAGTAATTGCAGGCTTTGTGTTCTTAATAACAGGCCTTACCAGGCAGAGCTAAACCGGGTCCTATTGTGTTGCAGATTTTTTTATTTTTATTTTTATTTTTGTTGAGTACATATTAGATAATATATACAAGTATAAGCATAAATTGAATACATAAAATGAATAAAATTAAAGGGAACGTTAGGATAGGGACATTAGGCTTGCTCGGGCTCTTATGCACGCCCCTTACAGACCTCTTAGGAATGGGGTGAGGTCAACAGTAGCCAGTCTTAGTCTGATGATGGTCCATTGACAAAGGTGGGTGGGGCAGGAAGGTGGGAGTTGTTTTGTCTTTAAAACATGTTTCTCCACTTCTCATCCAGGGAAATATATGCTGCCTTTTTAATATTTCCTAAAATATTTCATTCTTCTAGGAGAGGTGGGGGGTGCTAACTTCCTACACTATTTCTAACAATATTATCTCTCTGGTGCTTTCCAGATATGTGGGTATGTATTAGTTAGGCTGGGGAGACAATATTGTAGTTCATCGTTTATCGGTTTTGGACCTCTAATCCAGAGTAGGGAACTGCCTTAATTTCTAGAGTGGGGAATTTTCAATTTTCTAATCTACGGAATATGTGTCAGCAGTCATCTTCAATCTCTTGTGTTTTCAGTCTTTGATTGTATAGCCATATGCTTTTTCATTCTGGATATTACGTTAGTAATATGGTAGCTAGTTCCAAATTCTGCAATTGTACCCAGGGGTGTTCTCTCTCCCCTGCCTCTCCCTCCCTCTACCCCCCTCTCTCCATACCTACATATATTCACGTGTCTATCTCTATCTCTATCTCCATCTCCAACATCTCTATCATCTATCTATCTATCTATCTATCTATCTATCTATCTATCTATCTATCTATCTATCTATCTATCTATCTGTTAGATTCGGGCAATAACGAGGCAGGAGACCAGGGTAGTGACAACAGCTCTTTACTATATGGTGAACCCAGCAACTGGGCTGGGGAAAAACCTCTCCTTATATACAGTTTAACCAGCGGCTTCAACCAATCAGCAACGTGCTTGTTTCCCGCCAAAATATTTAAAGATACATTACACTCCTTCCCTCCCAGAAAACACTTTACCCATACATTTACATTTATTTACATATTACTTTTCCACGTAATCACGTAAATAGACTGGGCGTCTCCTGACTCTTTCGGACCTGCGCAGTACAGTCTCTGGGAGCGGGTTGAGTTGGCCGGAGGGGCTGTTTGCTCCTCTCGGCTCGTCCTCTAGGCCATCCGGCCCTGGATTATTTTCCGAGTTGTCCCTGCTGTTTTCTACAGGAACCTGTGGGCGTCGCTGGACCTCCGGGGATTCAGTTAAGTCCTGCGATTTTCCCGGGTTTAGGTCAGCTGTTGGTTCAAACATGGAATAGTCAGGGCCTGTTTCGTCTGACTCGGGTTGTCCGCCAACTGCTTTCCTCAATTGATCTATATGTCGCCTCCATACTCGGCCATCAGTTAACTCTACCAAGTATGATTTGGGACCTGTTATGTTTAGAATTTTTCCTGCTACCCAGGTCGGGCCCTCACCATAGTTGTGTGCCCATACCCGGTCGCCTATATCCATTCCCCTTGTCTTTTCGAGTTCCCCCTTGTATCCCTCCGGTGTATAGTTGGGATTTAAACGATCGAGTGGGCACCTGAGTTTGCGGCCCATTAGTAATTCGGCAGGGCTTCTGCCGGTGGTGGCACAGGGGGTTCGGTGTTGGACGGCTAGGAAAATATCTATTTTGGATTGCCAGTCGCCTGGCTTGAGTCTGGATAATGCCTCTTTCGCGCTTTGGACGAAACGCTCTGCAAGGCCATTCGTCGCAGGGTGGAAAGGCGCCGAGAGGGCATGGCGGATGCCCTCTTCTGCCAAGTATGCCTCAAACTGTGATGCCGTGAATTGCGGGCCGTTATCGGAAACAACCCGTGTGTTGCAAATAGGTGCCGTAGGACTGAGATCACGGCTTCGGCTGTCATGGATCTCATGAGAATGATTTCCAGCCATTTGGAGTAGGCATCAACTACTACCAGGAAGGTTTGGCCGTGGAAGGGGCCGGCAAAATCAATGTGGATTCTTGACCAGGGCCCTTGGGGTCTTTCCCATTCCCGAACCGGGGCCGTTGGGGGTAGAGGTCTGGACTCCTGGCAGGCCTGGCATTTCCCTACCCTTTCAGCAATTTCGGAGTCCATTAAGGGCCACCACACATAGCTTCTCGCTAGACCCTTCATCCTAACGATCCCTGGGTGACCCTCATGCAGGAGATCCAACACCCTTTTTCTTAATTTCTCTGGGATCACCACTCTATCCCCCCATAGCAGGCACCCCCCTTGAGCCGAAAGTTGCCCACGTTTTTTTACAAATTCTTTAAAACGCTCGCCCGGCGCAGCGGGCCACCCTCTTTGTACCCAACCGAGTACAGTCCTCAAAATAATGTCCCGGTATGATGCCCGAGCCACCTCCTTAGACGTGACTGGGCCAGAGTCCAGAGAGTCAATTAGCAGGATGGGCATCCCCGGAGTGGGGTCTTCGATTGCCCCCGGTAGTGGGCATCTGCTTAAGGCGTCAGCATGCCCCAACTCTTTTCCGGGTCGATGCTGCAGCTTGTAGGAATAAGCGGCTAAGAAGATGGTCCATCGGGTCAATCGTGGCGAAAGTGCCACAGGCGTTGGGTGGTCGCCAGCCAGTATCCCTAACAGAGGTCTATGGTCTGTAACAATTTCAAAGTCTCTCCCGAAAACGTATTCGTGAAACTTTTTTACCCCTGACACAATGGCTAGCGCTTCCTTATCCAACTGGCTATAGTTCCTCTCTGTCGAGGACATCGTTCTGGAGTAGAAGGCTATTGGGGCTTCTGTGCCGTTTGGAAGTCTGTGGCTGAGCACAGCCCCCACCCCGTAAGGGGAGGCATCGCAAACCAATAATAATGGCAATGAGCTGTGATACTGGATCAGTAAGCTATCGCTCGAGAGTAGGTTTTTTACTGCTTCGAACGCCCTAGCTTCCGACTTTCCCCAAGACCAAACAGTATTCTTTCCCAGAAGCTTATGCAGCGGCTCAGCAACTGTTGCCTTGTTTTTTAAAAAGACCGCGTAAAAATTCACTAGCCCCAGGAATGCCTGTAGCTCTGCTTTGTTTTTGGGCGCTGGAGCCTTTCTTATTGCCTTGACCTTGCTTTCAGTGGGGTGAATTCCCTTCTTGTCTATTCTGTAGCCCAAGAACTCTACTGATTCTACCCCTATCTGGCATTTGTTCACTTTAACCTTTAGTCCGGCTGACCGGAAAATGCCCAGAACTTTTCTCAAGCGCTCCCCCAATTCCTCTAAATTTTCGGCTGATATCAATACATCATCGAAATAGGGGACTACCCCTGGGAGCCCTTGCAGAAGTCGTTCCATTAAATTTTGGAATAGCCCCGGTGCCACACTCACCCCAAATTGTAATCGGGTACACTTGAACGCACCTCTGTGAGTTACAATCGTTTGGGCTTCGGCTGTGTTGGCGTCTACGGGCAGTTGTTGATAGGCTTGAGCCAAGTCTAACTTTGCAAAGATTTGCCCTTGCCCCAACGAGTGCAGCAAGTGTTGCACCACGGGAACCGGGTAGGCGCTTTTCTGTAAGGCTTTGTTTAACGTCGCCTTGTAGTCAGCGCAGATTCTAACTGACCCATCTGATTTTACTGGGGTGACGATTGGCGTCTCCCACTTTGCGTGATCGACTGGCACCAGAATCCCCTGATTTATGAGCTTATCTATCTCCTTGTCAATCTTAGGTTTAAGGGCAAAAGGGACTCTCCTTGCCTTTAACCTAATGGGGGCTACCTGGGGGTCTAAGTTGAAGGAAATAGGGGTGCGCTTGTACTTGCCCAGGCAGTCCTTGAAGACATCTTCGAACTCGTTCATGAGTGTGTCTTTTAGGTTACAGTCACTTCTGTAGATGCCAGTCACTCCCATGCCCAATGCACGGAACCAGTCTAGTCCCAACAGACTTGGCAGGGTCCCTTCGACTATCGTGATGGGCAGGGTCTTCGTGTGTGGTCCGTACTCGACGCGGACGGAGGTGGTCCCTCGAACAGGGATGCGATTCCCTTGGTAGTCGTGCACTCGTAGCCGTTGTGTTTGCAGTTTGCGTTTGGCGGTTTTCGGCAAAGCTTTTGCAAAAGTGTCCCAGGACATGATTGTGATCGCTGACCCTGTGTCCACTTCTAGTCGGCACGGCACTCCTTCTATCTTCGGTCTGGTGAAGATTTTCTTCTCGACGCGGGTTGCTGCACGGCCTATTACAACGGTCGTTCGATTTAAATTCGCGCCCTTTTTGTTTTGACCAATCGCGGGTCGCCTTGCCGATCCTGTGCTCTGATTGGTCGATTTGAATTTTCGGCGGGAAGGTTGGGGTGCTCGACAGACTTGAGCCAGGTGCCCCTTCTTCTCGCACCGCCGACATGTAGCGTCCTTGAACTTGCATCGTTGACGCTGGTGTTGCCCTCCGCAACTTCCGCATTCATCCCGGTCTTCTTTGCCCCTTCTCTCGGTGAGGCAAACTCCTTCCTCATCCTCGCCGTCTGATTCGGTCTGGATTTCTTCGTTGTGCACCGGGGTTTCTTTTGCCCTCGCCGTTGGCGTGAGTGGCTTCTGTAGGGTTTCCGCTGCTTGGGTGGACATCTCATGAGCTCTGGCTTCGTCCAGAGCGTTTGCCAGCGTTAGATTGCTTTTTGATAGCAGCCGCCTCCGCAAACGCATGTCTCTGACCCCACGGATGAGTTGCTCTAGTAGCTCCTCGTCCAAATCTCGGTACCCACAGTCTTTGGAGGCTTTTCTCAGGGCAGCCATGTACTCGCTGATGGATTCGCCCTCTTGCTGTCTGCGCTCTCCAAATTCAAAACGCCGTACGTACTTGGACGGTGTTGGCGCGAAATGGTTCTTTAGGAGATTTTGCAGAGTTTGCCACGATACCGATTGTACCGGCGTTGGCTCTGCCAGGGCCTCCGCGATGTCGATGACCTCGGGACCGCAGTGGCTCAGGAAATATGCCCTTTTGCGGTTGTCTGGAACTCCTTGCAGCTCATTTGCCTCCAGGAAGCTCTCGAAACGGGTCATGTACGTTCCCCATTTCTCCCTGGCTGGGTCAAACGGCGCGGGCGGAGTGTAGCTGGCCATCGCTGCGATTCTGCCCTGAGCTTTGCTGGGTTCGGTTCTTTCGTGTGTTCAGCTCGTTCCTGGTGCTCTTAACCTCGAAATCCCATCCTCGTCGCCAGTGTTAGATTCGGGCAATAACGAGGCAGGAGACCAGGGTAGTGACAACAGCTCTTTACTATATGGTGAACCCAGCAACTGGGCTGGGGAAAAACCTCTCCTTATATACAGTTTAACCAGCGGCTTCAACCAATCAGCAACGTGCTTGTTTCCCGCCAAAATATTTAAAGATACATTACACTATCTATCTATCTATCTATCTATCTATCTATCTATCATCACCCATCTGTCTGTCTCTCTGTCTATCTATACCTACCTACCTACCTACCTACCGACCTACCGACCTACCGACCTACCTATAGTAATATAAGAACCAGGCTACATCTCTACAGGATCTTCCAAAGGGTTGAAAAACAAGCCAATTAATACCCTTTAGGACAGGATTTCCCAAAGTTTAATTGTATTGTTTTTATTGTTCACTTGTGCTCATTTTGTTGTTTTGTATTCATATTGGTGATTTTATTTTATTTATTTATTTATTTTGTCACAACAATATATGTAAGTTTCATGCAAAAAGATTATATAGTATATAAACATATATATGAGTAAATATTAGGAGGTATAAGCATATATATATATAGGAAGAAGAAAAGAAAAACAATAGGACAGGAACGGTAGGCACGTTTGTGCACTTATGCATGCCCCTTATGGTCCTCTTAGGAATGGGGCGAGGTCAATAGTAGACAGTTTTTGGTTAAAGCTTTTGGGATTATGGGAAGAGACCACAGAGTCAGGTAAAGTATTCCAAGCACTGATGATTCTGTTACAGAAGTCATATTTTCTGCAATCTAGATTAAAGTGGTTAACATTAAGTTTAAATCTGTTGGTTGCTCTTGTAATATTGTAATTAAAGCTGAAGTAGTCTTTAACAGGAAGGACATTACAATAGATGATTCTATGAGTTAAACTTAGGTCTTGTCGAAGGCGACGGAGTTCCAAGTTTTCTAAGCCTAGGATTTCAAGTCTGGTGGGACAAGGTATTTTGTTGTTTTCAGAGGAAACAACAAAATACCTTATTTTGGATTTTTAGGGGAGGTACATACATTAAGATTGCACAAAAGGGAAGTGTAATGGCATAAAGTTTAGAAGGCAAGACTGATGTGGAGGTAAACATCAACTACAAATAGGATTTATAATCCATCACCTAGTAGAAAGAAACAGTCATCTCCTGGCCAAAAACCAAGCTGCCACATTTAAACAGCATTTTCAAGTGATGAATAAAGTTCTTTCCTTAGTCCTTATGCTAAGGTTGCTGTTCTGGCAGTTTTGCAGGCCTGTAGCAGCCAAGAGAAAAGTACCTCTATGTAGGAAAGTACATTACCAAATATCAGACTCTGCTAAACCAAAGGGGCAAGAATTCAGCTTACCTGGGAAATACACACACACACATACACACATACACACACACACACACACACACACACACACACACACCTTTTTTCTCTTCATTCCCTTTGCATAAATTGGGAATATGAAAGTTGAAAATTCTGGAATACAACATGTGATCCTCAGACTAAACATAACCATCTGCTCCAGGAGTGAATTCTACTTACCTTCCTTACCTGTTCGGAAGTGCACGAGCCATGTCACATGCTCACACAGACCTTCTGTGCATGCACAAAACCTTCTCCGCAGAAGGTAAAAAACACATTACTTCCTGGTTAAAACCAGGAAATAATGACACTGGAGCGAGTGGGTGGAGCTTCACTCTGCCATCGCTACCAGATCACTGAACCACAGACCACGGGTGCTAAGGGATCGCCAGATCCGGTCAGAACCGGGAGCATTTCACCCCTGATCTGCTCCCCTTAATGGAATTGTTGGTTTTGCTTTTAACAAAATATAAAAGTTCAAGTGTTGTTGTAACCTAACCTGTGTACTTTTAATTTCCTCTCCTGAGTTTTGTAGAATGAATAGAGGGACAGTTAGCTTTAGGGTTGTAGGGTAGGCATCAACCTGGAGCCCCTAGTTCCAATATAAAGAAGGAACTCAGTATATAACCTCATTGTAGGCATATGTCTTCTCTATTTTTAGTAGAGTTTTTTTAAAAAAAATTCAAAATACCTGTCTGGGATGCTAATTGTGACTTGGAGTAAATATATCCAATGGATTTCATTCAGGCATGCCCTCAAACTAAGAGTCACCATGCAAATTATCATTGATACTCTTGAATCAGTGAGGTAACCTAAATTTCTCTTTCTAAGACAGAACAGTAGACTTTATACTGCTTACATGACAAGGTCATTTTTATTTCTTCCTCCTAGAGATGTTTGGTGGCTGAACATGATAGTTTAGCCACCAAAGTGGGCCAAAGTTTGAGTTATATATAGTCTGGTCCTAGCACACAGAAGTGGTATTCAGCAGGTTCTGACCAGTTCTGGAGAACCGGTAGCAGAAATTTTGAGTAGATCGGCGAACTGGTAAATACCACTTCTGACTGCCCGCCCCCCCCAATCTATTCTCTGCCTCCCAAGTCCCAGCTAATCAGGAGGAAATGGGGATTTTGCAGTACCCTTTCCCTGGAGTGGGGAGGGAATGGAGATTTTACAGTACCCTTCCCCTCCCACGCCCACCAAGCCATGCCCACCAAGCTATGCCACACCCACAGAACTGGTAGTAAAAAAATTTGAATCCCATCATCGCTATTACAAGTAAAAACAAAACATAATAGAACCTAAAAGAGATAAATTAGGTGCTGAAGTTAAGCTTGGAGTGTGAAGAGAGTAGGTTTTCTAATAACTGTCAGGAATAAAAGGAGAAGAAGAAGAAGAAAACACATGGTCAAAGTTAGAGGCCTAAAGGCCTAGTTCTAGATCAGTGCAACAAGAAAGAAAAAAATTAAAAATGTTATATTAACACTGTTCCTTGGTAGATAAAGAAACATCCCTCTATAATGAGCTGCCTCCGGGGCTTCGCCAACTCCCCGACCTTCGGACCTTCCGCCGTGAGTTGAAGACTCTTTTATTCCATCGAGCTGGGCTAGCCTGATTAAGTAATTTTAAATGGGGTTTTAGTTTTTTGTATTAGTTAGTTTTTTAAATATTTTGGCCATTATTTATATAAATTTTAGTCTGTTTTTAATGTGTATTTATTGTATTTTTTAAACTGGCTGTTAACCGCCCTGAGTCCTTCAGGAGAAGGGCGGTATACAAATGCAATAAATAAATAAATAAATAAATAAAAATCCCAAAGAAGAAAACTTTGGTTCATACCCTGCCAAATAAACAAGCTCTACAGATTTGGGGCAAATCAATTTTGGGCAACCATAAAAAAGACTCCAAATTGCTTCTATGTAGTCAAGTTCCATTGAATAGTGCAGAGGCTTGATTCATTGGTAAAATTAAGTCTGTTTGTTTTATTTCAGTTTTAGTGGATGGGATGCAGTAAACCCTTCCTTCTTTCTGCACTGAAAATTAAAATAATTTTTAAGGCATGCATTGTATGGCAGAATGAGTTTCGTATTCCTTACTTTTCTTCTCATATGTTTGTAACCCTGCCAGGAAGCATTCTGATATATCTGACGACAGCTCTTCTATACATGCCATTGATTTTGTCCTTCAGTATTTCCCCCGCATGAGTTAATGTTGGAGTTTATGTTCGTGGTATGGAAAAGAAACTAAGGAGCCAGCTGTTTCCAAAGCAATGATGCAAGTTATATAAACAATTAAGGACTGCTCAGACGAGGCAAATCTTTGACTCATGGGTATAATTGCCTTTGGGTAGAACAGGAAATTTTCAATTTCACCCTGGCAGAAGCCAATCAATTTTTTTATATGGGCATCATCCTACTGTACAATAAAGATCCTTAACCAGACATGTCATGTTATTTGTTTGAGAGCTTCTAGCTGGATTGAACTCTAAAAGCCTAACCGAATTGTCTGGAAGTTTCTGCTATGATTTTGTCAGGAAGCCTGACATTTGTCTAATGAGCAGAATTCATTCCAAATCTCTTGAGACAGATCTAAGAAATAACCCCCTTTCTTTAGCATCATCAGAAATAGGTTGGCTCCTACGATATCTGTTTTAAGAATTGGTTTCAGCTGTATACTGGATGCAGATTACCTGTTTCTGCAAAGTTCAGACAGACCGTAAATTATTTTTTGGCAAGTACCCTTGGGCTACTCAATTTTCACAGAAAATTGGCTTCTTTCTAGACATCTGCCCTTCAAATGACTGCAGATGGCATTATTTGTTATGAAATAAAAAAGCAAGCCCATGCATGTATTTATTCTGAAATGATCAGTTAGTCTAAGGGCAACTGTTACCAACAATGTCTCTTAGGGAAGAAACAACCACGATTTATGTTGTTCCAAAAACAATGACTGTAAATACAGAAACAGATCTCAGGGGAGCAAGCAGACAAGCAAGATGCTTCCAGGCAATCAGACTTTACATTATCCAATTCTTCTTTCTGAACTTTAAAAGCCACTAGGATTTATCTATGTTGACATTTATGGACACTAGGATGCTACCTGCTTGGAAGTGATTAAATGCTTGCAAATCCAAAGCACACTCAAAGGATCAACAGCCAATCAACAATTGGTTTTTCTGGACAATTACTGTGCATAAAAAAAATTGTCAGCCAATGAATCCTCTCAGATTGAGCCTGATAGCAATTTTCCAATATTTGAAGGAATGCCACAGGGAAGAGAATGTTGATTGATTCTCCACAGCACCTGAGGCAAGGCAAGAAGCAATGGATGAAGTTCATCAGAGGGGAGATCCAACCTGGAAATAAAGAATCATTTCCTGAGAGTGAGAACCGTTAAGCAGTGCCCCCCCGGAGTTGTAGGTGCTCCATTGCTTGAGGCTTTCAAGAAAATATAAGACAAACAATTGTCCGGGATGGTATAAGGACTCCTACCTTGGACTAGAAGACCTTTAAGGTCCTTTCCAGCTTTATGATTCTCTGAAAATTTCAAGTAGGGAAGACTTTTCTCATCACCCAAATATCACAAATTTAGGAAAATGCTTCAAATATTCCTTAAATTGAAACCACTGAGAAATATATTTGTTTTGGGATGTAACATTGACAAAAATGTCTGTAAAAGAGTATTTAGAAGCTATAGCTGGCACAAACAGCAGCAATGCAAACAGTTTTAGGTCTCCTAGGGTGGCACATCTTACATTATTGCTGCACAAACAGTATTGGTTGCCGCTTTGCTTCCAGGTGTTGGTCATAACCTTTAAAGCCCTTTATGGCATGAGTCCAGGTTGTCTGAGAAACTATTTCACCTTGATGGGATTGGCCTGCTCCATTCAGTCTGGTAGAAGAAGCATACTTCTAACCAGTGGTGGGTTTCAAAATTTTTTACTACTGGTTCTGTGAGTGTGGCTTGGTGGGTGTGGCATGGCTTGGTGGGTATGGCTTGGTGGGCGTGGCAGAGGAAGGATATTTTAAAATCTCCATTCCCTCCCCACTCCAGGGGAAGGTTACTGCAAAATCCCCATTTCCTCACGATCAGCTGGGACTTGGGAGGCAGAGAATAGATGGGGGTGGGGCCAGTCAGAATTTTTACTACCGGTTCTCTGAACTATTCAAAATTTCCACTACCAGTTCTCCAAAACTGGTCAGAACCTGCTGAAACCCACCTCTGCTCCTGGCCTTTTGAACATCATGCCCCTTGAGGTAAAACCCGCACCCCTCCCTCTTGCCCTTCCTAAAGGGTTTGAAGACCTGGATCTGCCAACTGGCTTATGGCCTCAATGGGACATCTCATTTGGCTAGTAGACTAGTAGAAGTTCTCATCTCCACCCCATGTACAAATTGGATCTTTTATTCGCTGTGTTGTTAACTTAATGTTTTAATTTTACTGCCCAACGTTTTAAACTTGTGAAGTTTTAATTGTTTTATGTCATTATTTATAACATTGTCAACTGCCCAGATGAGATGATAATGAGATGGGTGGCATATAAATTAAAAAAAATCAATAATTTAAATGATTTCCTCTGAGTTGGATGGATTTCTTGGTAATTAAAGGTTAGAAAACTGGGATGCTGAGAGAACTGAAGACATGAGAAGAATAAGTTCTATGTTCATCTGAAGTGTAGATGGGGAAAATGTAAGTGCTTTGAGTATTTTCCCCTTATATATTTGTTTGAAGGTTGCTGATAAGCTGCACAGATAATTAAAACAACTTTAAATGTTTTATTAGTTGCAATTCTAAAGTTAATGACCCATTAATATAATATAACTACAGTCTTAAAACCATTGATGTAAATTTAGTAGCTAGCGTGCTACTGAACTAAATACATATAGCCCTCAATTTACAACCACAGCTGGGACTGGAATTTTGGTTGCTAAGCAATGTGGTCATAAGTCATCACGTGAATGATTTTATTTTATTACCATTTTACTGTGGTCGTTAAGTGAATCATAACATCATTAACAGAACCCAGCTCCCCCAGTTGACTTTGCTTGTTGGAAACTGGCTGGGAAGATGGCAAATTGCAATCATATGACTGCAAGATGCTGTAATTGTTGCAAATGCAAGCCATTGCGATCAGGTGACCTGATGGTCATAACTTTGAGGAGGGATCAAAAGTCACTTTTTCTGAGGCCCTCAAACTTCAAACAGTCATTAAACAAATAGTCATAGGTCGAGGACTACTTGTGTATACATTTGGGAGCAATGTCCATCTATATGTCACAGTTATAGGAATCAAAACGGATAAATAGAACATAATTCTTCATTAGGTTACAGGACAGTATACAGTTATGTATACAGTATGCTGGGGGGGTGAGGTCAGAAAAGTCAGAATACTGGTTCAGCACATAATCAAAGCATGTCTCTTTGTACGCCACATGGACACACGTACAGTACGTACAATTTAGCCAATGATTTTCACACACCAAACTCAGCCAGATAACAAACCTAAGACATCATGTATATATATATATGTGTGTGTGTGTGTGTGTGTGTGTGTGTGTGTATGTGTGTGTGTGTGTGTGTGAGTGTGTCTGTCTGTCTGTCTGTCTGTCTTTGGTTATTCGGGTTTTCTCCCACGTAAAATTGGAAGTGTCTTGGTGACGTTTCGACAAAGTCTCATTCATCATCTTCAGGCTTCAGCAAAAGGAAGAAACAGCTGCAGTCACACATTGCTCCCAGAAGCACGAAGCTGAAACCTGAAGATGACGAATGAGACTTCGTCGAAACGTCGCCAAGACACTTCCAATTTTACGTGGGAGAAAACCAGAATAACCAAAGACCTACATACAAACACCCGCAAAAACTTCAGAAAACAAATATATATATATATATATATATACTCATCATGGTATTCCCTTAGGCGAGAAATTTTAGGCAGAGTTCAGAAATTTGCTCAGACAAAGAAATTGGGGCCCGAAGAAATAGAGATAAACCTAGCTTTTTCCAGCATTATTCGCTGTACCTCTCCCTATGTTTATATTAATGCAAATCATTCTTGCTATCAACACAATTGATTTGAGGGTGGGTGGGTATTCATTATTTTATTTATAAAATAAAAGTCAGTATTTTATTTCATAAGGTCACAATATCACAATACTTGCCTAAATCTCTAAACACAGAAATAGTGTATGCAGCAGCACATGGAAGGAAACAAGCTTGGAAAAAGCTTGCACTATAGCAGAGGTCTTCAAACTTGGCAGCTTTAAGACTATGCTGGCTGGAGAATTCTGGGAGTTAAAGTCCACAAGTCTTAAAGCTGCCAAATTTGAAGACCTCTGCACTATAGATTCGGATGCCTGAAACTCAGAAAAGTGTCCATACAGATTTTCCTACAGTAATGGAGGAGCTGGATCTGTGGAAACTGGCCTATACTTAAATGATTAAGGAAACACTGTTGATTAATCTCTCTTGGCTTAGTAACTGATCCACACTGGATATTTGTGATTTGCTTAAAAATAATTTAAAAAGTTGCCTTCATGCAGAAGTGCTATAGGCCATAAGGCTAAGTCAAGGCCAACCTTGCCTTATACACTGTAAGCCGCCCTGAGTCTTCGGAGAAGGGCGGGGTATAAATGTAAACAAAAAAAAAAACAAAACCACAGTTGCTATTTCTCTTAGTTCAGGGGAGGGGGAAAAAAATCCTCGACTGCACTTACTGATTATCTCAGTGGGATGAGTGGAGAAATGGGAAAGTAATTAGAGTTGTATTCTATTTTCTAAACTTGGAGAGGTTTAAGAAAAGTCAGAGGAACCAAGGCACGCCTTAAAATGAGGAAATAAACAAAGCACTTGCATTTATAATAACATACCAGCCCTATGTATCTGAGACCTTAAAATACTGATCTGCTATTTAACTTCTCCTGTCCATTTTGACTCCGCATGCCCCATTTTCGGCCGCTGCGCACCCCATTTTTTGCCGCTGCTGCAGCCTATGCCTGCTGCCTGGAATGGGCCAAAAATGGGGAGCACAGAGGCCAAAAATGGAGTACGCGGAGGCGGTGATAGGTGGCAGTGGTGATAGGCGGCGGAGATCCCCGCAGCCAGCTGATAGGTGGTATTCCGGGAGGCCAATATAACCACCAATCAGCTGCTTGTGCTAAATCAGGCTGTGTTGAAGCTAACCAGGGTGTTTGCTGCAAGGAGGCAAATTGCTGGAAGGCAGAGACAGATTTTTCTTTTCTTGTTTTCCTCCCCAAAAGCTAGGTGCATCTTATAGTCTGGAGTGTCTTATAGTCTGAAAAATACTACATACATACATACATACATGCATACATACGTATATATGATAAGCAAAACATTTGTGCTATGCCTTCTTTGAAATTTATTCAGAAGAAATTTTAAAACTTTGCACAAGCATAGCATATCTCTTCTACTCATTAAAACAGACCCTCTTTTTTCTGGCTTCTGTGTGAATATGAAGAAAGATGCCTCTATTTTAAGGAATCAGTTCATTAAAGAAGTTAATGTAACTTTTAAAGCAGTTACTTTTTTTTTTTAACCAAAAGATCTATAAGGAAAATGCTCTGGCTGATTCACCAAAGATGTGATAATGGCAAAGAAATGGCAAATAGTAGTTGTAGGTACATATTATTTGTGTCCAATCGCACTCACTAAGCCTATTGGCCTTGATAAGCCTATCAGCCTACATCATTGTCCAGATTTCTTCAAGAACTCGAGAACTTTCTGGGCTCCCTGTAAACACAGGGAGATCAGCAGTAGCAATGTTAATGACCCTTCTCATCTTGCCATTCCAGAGTGAAACTGGAATTTCAACAGAAGCACTATCTATCTCCAAAAAGCTGCAGGGCATTTAGGAATCCCTTGGAATTTATATACCAAGGGATAATCCTGCAGGGTATGGCTGCCACAGCTAATCCAAAACTCATCAGGAGATGAATTTATTACAATAATGGGAGTGACTTTCACTTGTCAAATTCATTCCCAGTCAACCTAATCCTAAAACTATGTTGAGAGTACAACCTATAATTCAGAATCCATTCTAAAGCCTTGAACGAGATGTAACCAGCAATTCATTTAGGGAATTATGATAGGAAAATATGTATCTATAATGTCTTTCTTTCTTTCTTTCTTTCTTTCTTTCTTTCTTTCTTTCTTTCTTTCTTTCTTTCTTTCTTTCTTTTTCTCTCTGCCATTTTCATTGGGAATAAAGAATCATGTGATTGTGAAGGCAGGATTCTGTTGGCTTTATCACAGGAAGAAATGGAGCATAAGTTTGCTGCTTCTATTGTGACCCTAGTCCTACTTTATATTGAAGGCTAAAGTAGGAAAAACTAGCAAATAAACCATCTAGGAGGTTGACTTCCCCATTTCCTTGTCCAATTGCTATTAGGGAAGATGGTTTGGATCTATGTTGATGAGTGAATGTGAAACCTGCCAATCAATGCAAATATTACCGAAGCTATAAACAATAGACTTCGCTCCAGACTTCCACTTATTAGGAGAGCTTGCTGGAAAGCAACTTCAGTTTGCTTCAGGCCTAGATGCAAGAATGGTCCTCTATTGCTCTTTCAGAGTGTCAAAGCATTCTCTGCTTTATAGCTGAACCAAAAGGATCCAGAAATCTACCCAGATCTACCCAGAAAGACTTGGTCAATCCTCAACAGGATTAGGCCTCAACATGTCTAGTCTCCTCCATAAATGGAGAAAGCTCTCCTCTTTGGAATGTAGCTGTGGTGCTCCAAAACAGAGTGTGTGACATAATGTGAAAAACTGCCCTCTGAACGCAAATCTGGAAACCCCAGAGTCTTTCTGTATGCAACTCCATCTTCTCTCTCTCTCTCTCTCTCTCTCTCTCTCTCTCTCTCTCTCTCTCAATGTCTCTGTGTGTGTGTTTATGTTCCAGCATAACTCTGGAATGCCTCCAGCAATTTCAACCAAACTTGGTACACAGATGACTTACTCTCTGGAAAGAAATATTGTGGGGGTAAGATACCCCTAACACCCCTCGGGGTCTGTGTTCTGTTAAGATACAGCCTGTTGTGCCTTAAAATGATTTCTACTGTACTGCCTTAAAATGGCTTCTATTGTACAGAACAGTGGAGTTGCCATGGTAATGGCTTCACAGTACTCCACAAAGGGGCTCCCTCTGCTAAGGAGGAAAATCCAACATTAGAAATTACGTTTGATCTGGTCATCTTCAAGAAGGCTTTGATTATTCTTGAGGACAAATGTATGGCCATGATCAATAAAACATTATTACAACTCGGCCTACCTGCACCACTATGAGACAACACAACTTACTTCATGCAGATTACATATGAGAAAAGAACTGCAACGTCGAACAGCTTAGTGCATATATTGTGGACAAGAAGCTACTTCTAAATCAAGATCAGGAAAAAGCATACCAAATGATCATGGATCAGCTAGCAAAACAACAAGGTGGTATCATTTTACTTGACATTTCTGGGGGCACAGGGGAAACATTTTTAACTAATTTAATTCTTGCCAAAATCAGGGCTCAGGGTGAAATTGCTCATCCTGTCTAATACAGGATTGAGATAAATAAATACCCGGGCAACGCCGGGTTATCAGCTAGCTGACTATATAAATAGTGTACCTTTGAATATGTAAACAGAGTAAATGGTTTCATGTTTTCTCATTGAGAATATAATTGTGGTGTGTTTAACATTTTTGCCATACTCTAAATAAATGAAATGTGAAACCATTTTCCTGTTTTCTAATGGGAGAAGAGACCAGTTCACAGATGTTTTCTCTCTTGAATGAGATGTATATGGAAGAGGAGTCAAAATTATTAGAGAAAAATAATAATTACACTTTGAAAACAAACAGCCCCACTTGTTTCCCCACTGCCATTTCAATCAAAGTAGGAAATCTCACGTTCATCTGATTGAATGTAATTAACAAAGTTATGGGAGACTGATAAGGCGTTCTCCAACTTCTTTAAGTTTGGCATTTTGCAATATCACTAGAATCATGACCAACAAGCCATCATGATAACTTTATCCATCCTAGAATGACATTGAAGTCTGTTGAGCCCAATGATTTGTTGGCTGTTTGACATGAGCAGCTGAAGAATATGTAGCAAGATGACCATCTCAGGCTTCTGACAACTGCAACTGGTAGAAGCTACAGATATTCTTAGGTAAGGAAACTAAAACACATTGAAGTCAGCTGTTCTTTCATTTCCTCCCTTCCCCTAGATCTGGTACATATACTAACCTAGTGTTAAGTGATTACTGCCTATGACTTGATCTTGTATACAATTGTGTAACAGGGAAAACTTAAAACACTCACCTTGAATGGGAATTATTTAAAAAAAGAACAAAGGGTAGCAGCTGTTTTGCTTCTTGGGAATCTAATGCTATGCAGTGCACCTTAGGGTCAAGATGTCCCACTGAGTTCAGTGAGACATGCATAGAATTGCAGTCTTAAACATATGACATTTCAGCCCCAGCAAAAGAATGTTCAGCATCTTTGAAAGTTGACCGATTGCTTGCTATCAGCTGAGTTCTTTGGACAAATGTAGTGACCTTAAATCTCTTTTGCTGGTTGATGTAGGGCTTGTCAGTGTTAAGAATTTAACCCCTTCTCTGAACCTGGTTTTTTCCATTTCTTTCACAAAACTTTGTGATCTTATTCACACGTCTTCCTTCCTTCTACAGACCCAGTTTTGTTAAGTGGACATGTAGAGATGAAATTGAAAACATATTACATACTTAACTATAACTTCTTTGGTTTTTTACTAGATCTTTAAGATCTTAGTAATTTAATTCTTTTTACATGAAGAACCAGTTTGTATTTATATGTGAGTACAAGCCTATTCATATGTATTCAGAAGGCCCACATATTGGAAAAAAATTGGACTTTGGCACAAAGCTTCGATGAAATTGTTTGTTTGGATTATTTTCAGTTGGAATTTAAACTAGGTTTGAAAACAATAACTTTATTTCCCTTTGGCAGGAACTTGATACAGAAGAAGTTTCCCCATTAGTTCCCCACCCCCAACTATTCTCTGCCTCCCAAGTCCCAGCTGATTGGAAGGAAATGGGGATTTTGCAGTAACCTTCCCTGGAGTGGGGAGGGAATGGAGAATTTACACTATCCTTCTCCTGCCAAGCCGCCAAGCCACCATGCCATGCCCACCAAGCCATGCCACACCCACCAAGCCACACCCACAGAACCAGTAGTAAAAAAATTTGAAACCCACCACTGCTAAGACTAGAGGGGAAGATTGGTAGGTAAGAAACAGAGGCTTTTAACAGCTGTGATCAAAATAGGGAGTTTCCTCTTTCCTTATCTCTCCTGATTTCTCCTCATGGGAGAATTTAGAGCATGACATCTCTTGAACCTTCTCCGATTGGTAGATAGGGAAGAGTTTCCCATGGAATGTACAGAGAACTACCTGGTGTCAAATATTATATATGTTTCCAAGGTACTGAATTGCCATACTGTGTGTATTTGTCATTTTGTGTAACACATCTTAAAAAAGAATATGTCAAAACATTGTGATCACGTGTTATATCAGAAGATGATGACTCAGGAAGTATTCTTTCTATCAGCCGGAGCCTAGTATTTTCACAAACAAATCTGACTTTTATTATTTATGTAAAAGAACTAATTTTAAATAGATATAAATACATATGAATATCACTGCCCCAGAAGAAATAAGCATAAATATATCTTCTAAAAAGTTTGGCATAGACAACGTGGAAGTTGCTATTCTAGAGCAAAAGTTCTCCAGATCATTGTTACCAGATTTCAGGGAATTTGCAGTGGATCTGAATGCAGGCTCAGATTCTTCTATTTGTCTGGACACGTGAAGCGGCTTCTTTCCTAAAATCCTCATTTGGTGACATTCACGATGGGGTTGAAAATTTGTGACTTCACAAGGGGGTGGATTGTCTTTTGATGGCAATCTGGAAGGAGACACTTTACAGTGTCTCTTTAAATGAAGGGAGGGACAATATTCTTTACAAGACAAAGTGACGTGATCTTCAGATTGACTTTTAGAAGGTAATGATGAACAGTTGTCCAAATTCTTTTTGGATTTGAAGAGACCATATTTTATGAAGTTCTTTCTGAATAGTGAAAAAGAGGAGAGTTTTTCTTTGGAGTGCTTTGTGGAGGGGAGCTCTTCCAGAGGAATATTTACAACATGAGAAACTGAATGGAAAGGCTGCCTACAAGAAGGGCATTTTGCCTTGGTTTTCAACAAGTCCTGTATACAAGAAGAGCAGAAGCTGTGCAAACAGGGGCTTACATGCAGCAAAGTGTCAAAAGCTCTGCAACAAAGAGGGCAGATGTAATTTAGAGACATATCAGGTGACCTGGTTGTTTGATACAAGTCTTCTGTAGCCATTTTCCCAGGGACCTCTTCACTTAATGAAACTGGATCAATAAAAGAGAAACAAGACAATTTAGCATCCATAATCATGTGACTATACGAATATGATAAATAAATACAAATAAATATATGGAACGGCTTTAAATGAGGTCAGTCTTATTTTCTCCTTTACAATGGTTATTTATTTATATTTGAATTCGATGGCTGCTCATTTAAAAATCCAACTCTGGACATCTCACAAATATATAAAACCAAATATCATTAAAAAAAATACCGTAAAAGCAAACAAAGAAGGAATAAAAACAGAAACCTAGTGCCACGACCCATCTCCTTTGATATAGCCAAACACCAGTATCTTCTAGCCCTGATTTCACCCTATCCCAGTGCTAAGGGAAAGATTCAGCCCTTGATGGCCTTCTGGAAGGTTAAGAGGGTGCGGGCCTGCCAAATAACAAGAGCAATGGCTTTCAAGAGGATAGGGAGTGTCATATAAAAGGCATCCTTCATAGGTCCCATTTTTTTCTTGGGGGTGCTTGAAGTCTGTGTTGACTCCTGGTGGCTGCCTGGACAAGTCCTGGCAGTATTCTTGGCAAGATTTCAGAAGTATGTTGCCATTGACGCCTTCTTAGGGCTGAGAGGGAGTGCTGGCTCAAGGTCACTCAGCTGTTTTTGTTCCTAAGGTGGGACTAGAACTCAGAGTCTCCCAATTTCTAGCCTGGTGCCTTAACAGGTCCTACTAGGTAACAACATCGAAGGGAAGGACCTGGAGCATGCCTTCTCCAGACAATCATCTGAGAAATCTCCCAAGCAGATATTCTCAGGGGGGAGCATTCCTGTGGATTTCACCCCTGAAGACAGGGGTGAAATCCAGTAGGTTCTGACAGGTTCTGGAGAACCAATAGTGGAAATTTTGAGCAGTTCCGCAAATACCACCTCTGTCTGGCCCCAGAGTGAGGTGGGAATGGAGATTTTGTAGTATCCTTCTCCTGGTGTGGAGTGGGAATAGAGATTTTGCAGTATCCTTCCCCTGCCACGCCCACCAAGCCACACCCACAGAACTGGTAGTAAAAAAATTTGGATTTCACCACTGACCCAAGACATGTAGGGCTTTAAAAGTAATAACCAGTATCTTGAATTGCACTTGTAAGTAAACTGGGAACCTGTGCAGCTTATTCAATAGGGTTATAAAATGGGTGGAGTTGGGGCACCCAAAACTGTGCATGCTGCCACCTTCTGAAACAGTTGTAACTTCCTGGTGGTCTTCAAGGGCAGCTCCATGTAGAGGATTTTGCAACTAAGGACCTTGAAGTTGCCCATTAAAAGTTGTTAGCATTTTGGACAGGAGACTAAATAAGCATAGTGGTCAAATGATCATAGACATCTTATTTCTGAACATCATTATATTATTTCTGAATTTGCATGTATATTAATTTACATGTCATTATGAAAATTGATTTCATTCATTCTCTGTAATGTGATGCATTTCCTTTATTTATTTATTTTGACAACACTTATTTAAGTTAATTATCTGGGTACTCTCTCTGTTTTTAATAATATACATATAGCAAAAAAGGTACTTTGTATATATTTTCCTAGCTATAAATATTCTTATACCTATTCCTTTCAATTAAACTCTAAGATTTCCTGCCCCCCACTTCGCGTATTAAGACTTTCATGTCTACAAGAAAAAAACTAATTAAACATCCTGAATTGGGTGAGGGAGGAGAAATCAGATAGGGAGAAAAACAGATGAAGAAAAAGCACAAAATAATATTCAATAAAGTTTTCTTTTCATTACTCATATGTTTATGCAGCTTAATTATTCATTACGTTTCTTTTACCTACTTAGATTTCTGTATGTTATTGAAACCTTTTTTAAAAAGCAGAAACTTGCAATTGAAGGCAACAGGATTTCTTGAGATAAAGGAGAGAGGAATCAGAAATCTTTAAATTCCCAATAATTTTATCCATAAAATGAAACTTGGAGAAAGTCCCGGAAACATCTTAAGGAAATCGGGCTATCTATCTGATAGTGAAATCTCCCCCAAACAGCGCAAATTGTTTTTTTTTAAAATTGAAATTTAAATCTAAGAGGATTTGAACTCAGTGAGCCACAACGGAGAAAAATGTACCATTCAGCTTTAAAATCAGTAAGTCCACAATTACAACCAACAAAAAACAACAACCATCCAAAACGATTTCCACTGGAAACCAATCTGAAAATACCTGGCCAGGAAGGTATTGGCATTTTAGAGAAGGGGGTCAGAGAGGATGGGCTGAGACCATGCAATAGAGAGAAAGAGAGACTTCAAATGTTCGAGGACTGTTTCAGTTAGTGGGCATTTCAACTGTCATTCCAGTAGAATCCTCAGCGTGTTTGTGTATCCCTACTACATGGCCTGTTAAGAGATCCTAAAAGATCCCCCTATCTAGCATTCTTTTAAAGCCTCGTAGCTTTTCCTCTTCACAAATAAACTGGGCTCCTGCTTACTGCCACATCCAAGCTATCGTGCTGCATTAACAGTTCAGAAAAAGATCGCTCTTTCATTAGAAAGCTGAGTGAATTCTCTTTGGATAAGGTTTTGAATGAGAAAATAAAGGGTATGTTGAAAGGTAGTATTAGGATCTAATAAGCATTGTTCAGTTTTGCTTAGCATGAGCAGGCTGTTCTCAGTCAAAGGACATACTTAATAATATGTAGGTATTATTAAGTTTAATCTCAGGAATTCAAAAGGCAATTAGTAATAACTGGTCAACATCTTTTCTTGGGAAAAACCATAGAGTGCCTTAGATATAGATACAAGGCAGCACATACACGGCAGGTTTTAAGAATGAGGTGAGCAAAAGATGAAAGGGGGCAGGGGTGAAATCCAGCAGGTTCTGACAGGTTCTGGAGAACCGCTAGCGGAAATTTTGTGTAGTTCAGAGAACCAGCAAATACCACCTCTGGCTGGACCCAGAGTGGGGATGGAATGGGGATTTTGCAGTATCCTTCCCCTGGAGTGAGGTGGGAATGGAGATTTTGCAATTTCCTTCTCCCAGGAGTGAGGAGGGAATGAGGATTTTGCAGTATCCTTCCCCTGGAGTGGGGTGGGAATGGTGATTTTGCAGTATCCTTCCTCTGCCACGCCCACCAAGCCACACTCATAGAACTGTTGGGGGAAAAAAATTGGATTTCACCACTGAGCTGAACCTATGCACATTTTCTCCTCCTTTGGATGCTTGACAACTGACTCACATTTAAGACAGTTGCAGTGTCCTGGAGTCACATGATCATCTTTTGTGACCTTCTGAAAAGGAAATTCAGCGGGGAAGCCAGTTTCACTTAACAACCGTGTTACCAATTTAACAATTGCGGTGATTCACTTAAGAAATGTGGCAAGAAAAATAGTAAAATGGAGCAAAACTCAACAACTTACTTAACTTACTTAACAAATTTCTCAATTAACAACATAAATTCGAGGCTCAATTGTGGTCCTAAGTCGAGGATTACCTGTAGTTGATAGGAAAACTGCATAGAATTCTCCTCTAGAGTACTGTATGCTATATTTCTCAAGATAAATTAGCTGTAACTACAAAATCTGACAGCAAGCTCCAGGCACCTTACTTTGTTCCACCAGGGAAGTTGAGGGCTGTCCTAATCCTTCTTGCTTTAAAGAACTACCCTGATAAAGTTTGGGAGGTACACTGGAGCTTGTCAATCCCCACTGAGTAATGTAGGAAGTGTTGGACAGACTCAGTGGTGCCACCCTTCCTAGCAGGCAATTGTCAAAAAGCCAAAATATTCTGGGAGGGGCATCTTAGGGTGGTTATGAATGTGAGTTTGTAATCTACACTCATTGTTCCAACTGATCACTTTTGAAATCAGGGTTGAAATATCTCCCACGCCTACTTTTACATGTTGAACTGTCATTGTTTAATCTCCAGGAACATTTATCAGGTTACAAATATACACTTTACTAGACAGATGAATTTATTAATTTGATGGCTGAATAACTGGTGGGACTATGACTTAACACTACATGGTGCTTTGGCTTTGGTTACTTGATTTTGGTACACTGCTGTAATACAGAATAAAACAAGGACAATCTTTCTTTCTAAGCAATGGCTTAGCTCGAAAGTCTTGCTAGTATGTGTAGTTTTATTTAAATGTAGTTTTAAAATAATACCTTTTTGACTGAAGAATAATAATAATAAGCAAAACATCTTAAAGACTCAATAGTCTACTGAGTGGAGAAAATGCAAGATGTTCTATTTTTAAAATAACAATCACAAGCATTTTTATTTTTGCTTTTCTGAAGTGGCAAAATGTAAGCATTTAAGTTGGAGGGGGATTACAATTTAGTCTAGATAGATAGATAGATAGATAGAAAGAAAGGAAAGAAAGAAAGAAATAAAGAAAGAAAGAAATAAAGAAAATGATTTTTTTATTGGCCAAGTGTGATTGGACACACAAGGAATTTGTCTTGGTGCATACGCTCTCAATGTACATAAAAGAAAAGATACTTTCATCAAGAATTCTAAAATTCTTTATTTTAGAGTAGCTTATGATTTTTGGATATCTTGCTGTCCCTAGGTCAAGAGCATATTGTTATCAGTTTTTTGAAGGGATATAGGATGATCCTTTTCATTACATGTATGAAGTCCTTAGTGGCCATTTACATACTATAAGAGTCTTGATAGCAGCCATACCATGTTTCCCTGAAAATAAGACCCTGTCTTATATTTTTTTTGAGCCCTGAAATAAGCGCTTGGCCTTATTTTTGGGGAGGTCATATTATTTTGGGGTGCATGGAGCAAGATGGGGTTCCTCTTGCCATCTTACCTGATTTCCAGCTCTGGCTTTCTAACCCTAACCAGAGGAAATGGCAGGGATCAGCAGCGCATGCATTTAAATATTTTTGGGAAGAGCTTTTTTTGGGGGGGGTATTTTAGCGCATGCGCTCTAAATAAGCCGATTGGGCTTATTATCAGGGGATGTCTTATTTTCAGGGAAACAGGGTAGATAAACCAAAATGAGAAGGAGACTCTATTTAATACAGTGGTTCTCAACCTTTATAGTGCTGCGACCCCTTTAATACAATTCCGCAAGATGTGGCGACCCCTTTAATACAATTCCCCATGATGTGGCAACCCCCAACCGTAAAATTATTTTCGTTTTGAATTTATCGCGCCTGAAGCCATATTGGCTAGCGATCTGAACTGCTTGCGACTGCCTTGAGGACGGAGGCATTAAAGCGGAGACTCCTCCCCTATTATGTTTATCGCGCCTGAAGCCAGATTAGGCTAGCGATTGGGAGTGATTGCAGCTGGCTTGAGAGGGAGACATCAGAGCAAAGATTTCTCTCTTTTTTAATTGATCATGCCTGAAGCCGAATTCTGCTAGTGATTTGAAGAGCCTGCAGTTGGCTTGTGAAGTCAACCATTGGAGCACGATTCTTCAACTCACAAGTATACTTCCCATATTTCCGATGGTCTTAGGCGACCCCTGGCAAATCGTCATTCGATCCCCAAAGGGGTCCCGACCCATAGGTTGAGAACCGCTGATTTAATACAAGGAAAGAGGTACCCTGAAGAAAGGAAGAGATCTGTTTCTTTCCTCTTATCCTGAACACTTTATCATTTAAAACATGTTTTACCTAGCCTAATTTTTGAATCTAGTGGAACTGGGATGGTTAAAATCAGGACGGAGGGTTAGTTTTTACACTATTCTTGCATTTTGTTTTGTATGTAAAGCAAATTTTTTAAAAAAAGTTTCTTATTTGAGTGGAGTGCTGTTTAAGAGCAGCAGCTGACAACTAATAGCTATCAATCCACTGGACAATCCGTTACTGGAATTTTTATTACAGCTTCATTAATTTTGGTACAATTTCCTTAGGGTCTTGCATAAAAACAGGGTGGAACAACAACTGATGACCTCCTTTTACCGGTCCACAATAGAAAGCGTCCTCACTTATTGCATCACGGTATGGCATGCTGGTTTGACAGCGGTGGAATAGAAAAACATTACAGAGGGTAGTGAGTACAGCACAAAACATTGTGGGCTGTCCCCTGATACCACTAAATGAGATCGTTAGGGCTCATTGCCTTAGAAGAGTGAGGAAAATTCTCAGAGACGACTCTCACCATCGAGAAGGAGATATAGAAGTATAGCTAGCTGCACAAACAGGCTGAAGAACAGTTTTGATCCGTGGGCTGTTGGACTCCTGAATGAGAAATAACATCATAACTATGTAGTATGGTGGACTGCAGGGCCGGCGCAATGTGTAACATGTTCACACTGGTGCAATAGGACTGGGTGTTTTGTTAATTTGATTTATTGGGTTAGGGATTTTCTGTCTTCACTGTGTGTTGGAGGGATGTACTGAGGGAGCTCAAGCAATCTCATTGTACATATGTTGTGCACTGACAATAAAGATTTGAATTGAATTAAATAAATCAAGTTGTCAGAGAATGGGTGTCCTTTCAGCTTCTTTCCTAGCCAGCTGGGAGAAGTCTGACAGCTAGTAGTTTTGACCCCGCCCCAGAGAGTTTATTCCTGTTTATAGCCTTCAAAAAAAAAAAAAAAAGACACCCTTCATTTGTACATTAAAAGAAAAAGAATTTACTGGAAAAAGGACTGATTTTTAATCAAGGATAGCCTTTTTTTTTTGCACTATTGCATCAGAAATTTAGAATTATAAACACAAAGACATTCTTGGACTTACTCTTGCCCCTAAAATAGGAATAATATTGACCTGTCTCCTAGCTTGTTCATAGACTAAACCCTTTTAGTAAATAATTCATATATTGATTCAGGTAGAGAATGGAATACGACATATCTCTTCAATGTTAAAATAATTGAATAAATTATATAAATGTGGGGAATCTATTTCTCTGTTGGGGGGGAAATGTATATTGAATTAATTACTGAGATATCTCTGGCAACAGACAAGAAATTCTTTGGAAAATAGTAATCACGCTAGTTCATTGGAAACATATTTTTCATTGGGGAAACTTAAAACCAGAGAAAATGGATCATTCAAAAAAGAAAAAGAGGGCAAAATATAAAAACAAATGCCTGGGGAACAAATGCATACTATGTGTTTATTTTTGGGGGGCTCTTATATTGATCAGAAGCATATTCTCTTATCTAACATGTTCACTTAATCTAACTGAACAGAAATGAGGCTCATTTAGGATTTGTTAGTGCCACTATATGAAAGATGTCTCACTCGATATGAAGAAGAGACACAATAGGAGGCTAGGGAGGAACTGAGTCTTAAATTGATCCTGCTATATGAATACTGGTAGTCCTTGACTTACAACAGTTCATTTAGTGATCTTTCAAAGGTACAACATCACTGAAAAAAGTGACTTTTGACCGTTCCTCACACTTATGACAGCATCGCCATGGCCGTGTGTTTTACATTTGGATGCTTGACAACTGGTTCATATTTATGACAGTTGCAGTATCTCAGGGTCACGTGATCCCCTTTTGCGATCTTCTGACAAGCAAAGTCAGTGAGGAAACCAGATCCATTTAACAACTGTGTCACTAATTTAACAACTGTCGAGATTCATTTAACAAATGTGGCAAGAAAAGTAAAATGGGGCAAAACTCACTTACCAATTTTTTACTTAGCAACATAAATTCTGGGGTCAGTTGTGGTCATAAATTGAGGACTACTTGATTGTTTAGATGAGATGGCTAAACACTGATGGCTAAATGCTACAGGAATATATTAATTGACCAGAAATTACAGGAAACGATACAAAAAAGTAAATTACAAGTATTTTAATAATCCTGCATATAAGTCAAAGGTATCCATTTTTATTAACACTCATAATATTTAGGCAAAATTAAAATTGCATTTCTCTCCCTAGAAATTAATCCAGTTTGCATTACAGAATGAACCAATTTCAATATAAAATGGAGGCATTGTATTTTATTTCTTTGATTATACACTGCCAAAAACACTTCTTGAATGTACAGTACATGTGAATTTGAATGCATTTATATGTTGATAAAACAGTTTTCAGGTTTCTGTGATATAGTTCAAATCTTCAAAAAAATTTTTTAAATGTGAACTTTTTTTACATACAGAAATCTGATTAAATTAGGTAAAATTACATTTCAAAAATGAACAAATTAAGGGAAAATGCATATAAATATGTGTACAGATTTAACATGCAAACCAGCTAGAAATGAGTGGAAAAATCTGAATCTGAACAAAATTGAACTTGTATATCTTTTCTCCAGAACAGCATAACAGAGAGTGTAAGTATCCAGTAATTTGGCAGTTAATAAAGAGATAGATTAGTGTTGAGTAGGATTCCCCATTTCACTAACTGCCAGTGTGATATGATGTATCACCCTGATGTATGATGTATGTACCGATAGCCTCCCAACGAACTGTGGGCCTGCTCCGGGTGCCATCAGCCAAACAGTGTCAGCTGGTGGCCCCCAGGGGGAGAGCCTTCTCTGTGGCAGCACCGACCCTATGGAATGAGTTACCTCCAGGGCTACGCCAACTTCCCGACCTCCGTACCTTCAAGCGGGAACTGAAGACTCTACTATTCAATCGGACGGGACTAGCCTAAATATTTATTTTAATTTAATATTTAGTTTAATTTAATTTTAATGTAATTTTAATTGTATTAATCTATTTATAATTTTTAAATTTTAAAGGTTTTATATTGGTCTATGACCGTTTTAGTTTAAATTGGCCTGTTAAATATTTCATTTTAAATGTATTTTAAATCTGGGATTTATATTGTGTATTTATGTGTTTTAAATAAGGCTGTACACTGCCCTGAGTCCTTCGGGAGAAGGGCGGTATAAAAATCTAATAAAATAAATAAATAAATAAATAAATAAAAAGTTTTTTTATTTATAATACAAATTAAAAACAGTGGACATAGCGTGACATCTTCGGTTTAAATATTGTCATCAAATTTTGTCATATAATTAATACACTAATGAAGCTGCATTTCTACAGCAAGGATGGTATCCTGCTTGCTGAGAAACTGATCAAATCTGTTTGCTCCCCCCAGATTATCTTCCACCAGCATTGTTATCAAATACATACGAGATACATTCTGAGCATTCCAATCTTGGTTGAATACAGAAATATCCTTTGAATATTTGATCACCTCTGATAAGATTTGATCTCAAGGTTTTCCACTTGGCATTATCATTGAATATTTGACATGGAATTTTATTAATCTCTGACCTCATAATTTAAGCTATTGCACTTCTTTTATTTAAGATATTAAGAGGCAGACTGTACAGTCCCATGTTTTTAGTATGCTTGCAGATAGGTATACCAATAGCATGTGCTAGGACAGAGGTCTCCAACTTTGGCAGCTTTAAGGCTTGTGGACTTCAACTCCCAAAGTTGAAGTCCACAAGTCTTAAAGTTGCCAAGGTTGGAGACCTGTGTTAGGGCAATATAAGAGCAAGATATGTTGTGGGTATCTCTGGGTGTGTGAATATTTATTTACTTATTTATCTCCCTCAAAAAGAGAGTCTGGGTGAAGTACAATATAAATAACCAATAAGTAAAACAATGTGGAAAAAATAACATTAGAATTAAAAAAATATTTTTAAAAAAAATAGAATAATGACAATTAGACATCAAAAAGGGGGGGGGAATCCTAAAATGGTCATTTAATGCTGAATTATTATAGGTGGGAGGGAGGATTCTCAACCCCACAATTGTGTGATACTCTGTAACACCCCTCCCCCCAATGCAAGGCCGCAGAACCAAGTTTTGATGCCTTTGTGGAAGGACAAGAAATTGGGGTCTTTCCTCATCTCTTGGAACAGAATGTTCCAGAAAGTGGGACTGACAGCAGAAAAGACTCTCTTCTAAGAGTCCCACCAGTCAAAAATCTTTGACTAACGGGGTCTGTAGTGTATCTTCCCAGCCTGATTGAGTGAGAATTCCAGGAATTTAAATTGGGATTCCCTGGATTTTCCCAATTGGAGTCTGAAGACAAAGACCAGTTACCCAACACCGGTACATTTTTGCTGGTGTTTTGAACTTTCTTATGCTTGGAGTATATCTGTACAAGTGTAGCAACTATTTTAGAACAATCTCTCCTTCAAAGCTATCTCTGACATTTGCATGTTGAAATTGCATGCATTACAAAACTCTCTTATATTATGCTTTCTCTTTAAAAAAACTCTCTTATATCATGCGTTCTCTTACAACTTACAGAGCTGGCTGTATGGTGGTGCAGGAATCGTGTGAAGAGATAATCAGTCAACCCTTATAAATTCAAATGAGGTGTGGCTGAAACAGGTATATGGTGAAAACAGTTTTTGTCAATGCTCTTGGAGTTTTATTGAAGAAAGACCACCTTCTAAGGGGCCCAAGCAGCAATATCTACTTAGTGCTGGTAATTGACAACAGACAGAAACCTAACCCTGGCCTCTTTTGAAGGTCTGTAACAGGTCAAAGGAGAAAAGGGAACAGCATGATAGAGGCCATATGGCTTCACACTGTAAAACCAACTAAAGTTTGGTTGCTCTTGAATGCAACCCATTCAAGTTCCATTTACATCATAAATTGTTGGTTGCCATTACTACAACACTTATTACCTGCTTTCTGTATTAGACACAACTGCATCATGCCATTACTAAAGTACACAGGAGCAGGTAATATCACGAGTAAGAAAGTAATAAATTATTCAAAACTAAATACTATGTGCTAGGGACCTCTGAATACAACTGGCGATGCGATCAACACTTGAAATTATCTTATAATGCACCTACATTCAACAGTGCCTATATCTTTGCTCTTCCATTGACAGCATTATCTTTGTGCAAGTCTGCATAGGTAAAGGTAAAGGTTCTCCTTGCACATACATGCTAGTCGTTCCCAACTCTAGGGGGCGGTGCTCATCTTCGTTTCTAAGCCGAAGAGCCAGCACTGTCTGATGACAATTCCATGGCCATGTGGGCAGCATGACTAAACGCCAAAGGTTCAAGGAATGCTGTTACCTTCCCATCAAGGTGGTCCCTATTTTTCTACTTGCATTTTTACATGCTTTTGAACTGCTAGGTTGGCAGAAGCTGGGGCAAGTAACAGGAGCTCACTCCATTATGCGGTGCTAGGGATTTGAACCACCAAACTTCCGACCTTTCTGATCGACAAGCTCAGCGTCTTAGCCACTAAGCCATTGCGCCCCCTTGCAAGTGTGCATACTACATTACTAAAATATTAAATGTTCCTGATTTACTCCTTCAAAATTGTATGCATAAACAATACAATGAAAACATTACCGTAATCACTAAATCAATAGTATAATAATGTGGCTTTAGTATTAATAGTACAATAAATAAGTAGTATTTTAAGTATAAAATGCATAGAATCTAGACCTGTGATTGAAAATTTAACAACAGAATGTCTAAGTAAGGACCTTCTTTTGAGAATGGCCCACTACATCATTTCTTTTGTTACCTGGTCTTCCAAAATTGAGCAAATAAAAATGCTAATATTTCACAACTTTTAACCTAGGTAAGAAAAAAAAAAGGAATGATGAGGCTTTTTAATATGTCATTTGCATATAGCCACAAATTAATTGAGTTACCATGTTTGGAAAAAAAACTTACATATCGCATAGTATCCTGGAAATAAAATTTAAAAATAAATGTTAATTGTAATAAAATATTGGAATAAAAGATAAGAAAATGTTCACCAAACAAAATTTGCTCCACTAACTGTAAAAAAAATCGTTATCGATTTATTAATCAGTTTCTTATTGATCTACCTAATGATCAGAGAAGGCAGTTGGCAGTCAAATCAGTACTGAAAAGTGTATGAATAAAGGAGTTCTTAGTACAAACGATGAAGAACAAATTTTTAAGGATTTAGATGGGCTGGATCCTAAACTAAATAAAGGACACCATATTGGTACTGAAAACGGTATGGAGATCTCAGCTCACAAAACTCCTGTGGGACTAAGCCAGCTTTTAATGACCCAAAATGCTTGCTTGCTTGCCTGCCTGCCCTTTCTTCCCTAACAGAGTGAGTAAGAATGAACAAAGAATTGGCTTGTTCCCAATTGTGACAGGAGCCAGTCCTGGAAGCTTAAATCTTTTCAGAATTACTGAAGAAAAAAAAAAACCAACCTCGTCTCCTGCTTTCTGTTTCCTAAGACAAACTACCCAGAGCTGCTAATTATGCACTTCCAAACTGCCTCTTTTAAAAGAAATGTCTGTTGTTTGATGAGTTGTTTTCCCCCTAGATGTTTCAGTTGCTTTATCTATTTTTCATGTTACTTTTCCCCCCTTTTCTTCCCCCACCCCCCAAGTGGAGGTTTATAAAAAAAAAAAAGTTTGAAACATGTTGTTTCCAGATGTAGGCCCCAAGTGCCCTGTCAAAGCTTCCTGTCCTGTTGAGTTCGGAGCAGATGGAATTACACAAGGTTTGGCTGACAAAATCCAATGTTCCATCTCCTTAATTAAACCCTGGGATGAAGAGAGTTTGCCCTGTTCCTGGCAAGATTATTCTTCACTCCTGTCCCCAACATTGTAAACGAACAACTCATTAAAACCCCAACATCCCTAGTGATGAGCTGTCTGAAACCAGCATTTTCAACAATTATATTGCCGACCTCCTAATTAACTTGGCAGCTTTTCAGAGCCACCACCAAGGAGGTGGGGTCCAACTATTTGTGAATATCCCCTTTGTGAGTAAAGGATAAGTGTTATTAAAAGTTTTTAAAGAGAAGATGCAAGCAAACAAAAACGAATATAGAGTAAACAAAGAAAAAGCCAAAGGTGCCGGAAAAAAAAGATAAAAAGAAATAAAAGCTGCTTCTAATTTTCTTTGCAGAAAATACAGGGATGATTACAAAGTTACCTCTTATTCTACGGTTACAAACAGAAAAGCTTATTTTGTTTTATTGTCTAATTTTTTTTAATCATGAACAACAGAATTCATTAATGCATTATTTTTCTGTTTCATACAAAAGTCAGTCATAAATGTAAATATTGTCTTTTTTCTAATCAAAGAAGTTAATTTAGCTATCTCTGCAGTGCAAGTTCCATCATTTTCACCATTTCTGCATTGTGTTGAACCTCTTCACCTTTGAACATATCATAATCTTGCTGCAGTTGTCATGTAAAAACAATGTTCATGGCATTCTTCTGTCTGTCCATTAGTCCCAAAAGAAGAGCCTCTGTTTTCAATTATTTTTTAGTCTTTAAAAATCTTCTGAATTAAGGCATGCATATCCAAAATTTTTGGGATTTTTTTTACACATCCACTGAACATGATAAAATGCCCCCTCATATTGTTCATATTTCCATAAATTTGAAGTGAGTAAAGGACATGTTGTTGGATTTTGATATGTGGCATGTGATTGTGCCTTCCATTATTTGAACAAGGAAAAACTAGCAACAATTCTCCACCCCAATAAAACATTTTTTCTTATGGTAGGCTTGCACATTTTGTGTGACCAAAATTAATGTGGGAAAAATTAGGGAGAGGATACAGAATTGAAGGCGTCGACATTCAACATAGAATAGCCTGATCTATTTTGGCTGCTAAAGTAAGATGAATTCATAAATTGACTAGAGATATGCATTCATTCCAGAACAAATGAATCAAATACAGATTGCTGAATTCATTTTTTTTATTTGTGCTGAAATAAAGTGACCAGAATTCCAGATATGTATTGCTTATTCTTTACTCATTCAGAAATGTTCTCAGTGGAATTGAGATTTAAATACACTTTATAATAGAAAATGGGTGTTTAAATTGACAATAGACTATATTGAATACAACAATTCTATTTAAATCTCTTGAAAATTTAATATTAGATGGGCTCTGGGCTTAATGTTGCAAAGTTAACAGATCTGGTCCTTTTGTTGCATGTTGCCTTGGTAGTTTATTTGATTCCTTCACTGAAAGCAATGAGCAAAAGAAGCAAATAGAAATTATTGAAAATAACTGAATGAGTTTTCTCACTCTGATGACTCCTCTGCTGCTCCCTGATGTTTTGGGACTAAAATTCCTGGAATTCTGAAGTCCCAGTGCAACTACAGGGTGACTATTGAGAAAGGATAAACCGAATAACAAATGTGATTTTTAATAGGAGGACAAACCCATTCTGAATAATAAAAATGAACCCAGTAATTAATATTTTTTCCTCTTATAAACTTAAATGGATTGATATTATAAAAAAGCATATTAGCAAAGATAATCAGGAACGGTTAGTCTCCATAAGCATTTTGAGATAACCGACAGCGACACATTCAGCGACATTTTCTGTCTGGAAAAGCAGTTATGTTGCGTTGGAGGGCCATTACATGCAGATGTACAAGAGTCAGGTTTCTCTACACCTAAATCTCAGATGTTCAGGGATCTGAGCAAAACTGATTCAAAAGTGCTGGCAACACCAGGAGTATAATTCAGAAGATATCTAGACACTACTTTTCCTAAGAAGAAGCTGTGGGGGTTGTATAATGTCCAAATCTATTTATTGTGAAAATTCCTCTTACACTTCATCAAGTCCCAGACATATCATTCGGACAAGTTCAGCGGCCTAAAGCCACAATAAAAGCCTTTTCAAAGAGTTGAGCCTGCATAAAAGAAAAGGAACACTGTCTGCTTCCTAAACTATATATGTAAATCTTGTTTAACAACCACAACTGGGACCAGCAACTTGATCATTAAGCAAAGAGGTTGTGCTTATGATCTTACATCAGGATTCCTTTGGTTTACAGACCTGTGAAAAGTTATAAATGTGAGGATTGGTCACAGTTTCTTTTTCATTACTGTTGTAACTGCAAACAGTTTCTAAGTGATGCAGTTGCTAACAGAGGACTGCCTACATTCAAGGCTTGGTACTATACTTTTCCTTGTGAAATTTGAGAAGGCCTAGCTCAGAAGCTATACTTCTGAACAGTCCCTGAGCCTTTTCTAGAAGAGAAATAAAGTGTATTTTTCCCCGTGGAATACCGAAACAAGGCCTGGTGCCAGGAGAAAGATGGTAGAAGAAACTGCATGCCACAAGGCTGAAGAGGCTTCAAGAGAAAAGTACAATGGAGTAGGAGAGAGCTGTAGGAAACCAGTAGATTACTGAGTACTATAGGCTGTTTTTGCATACACTGTTGGGGAAATCTAAGTTTGGTGCTGAATGCTAGTTTCTCTTATCCTGAAGAGGTGCCATAAGTTGATTATAGAGAAATGGGAGGCTTGTCAAATTTGTCATGGAAACTCTTAGTTGTTTGAAATAGGAAGCACAAACCATGAGTAATACCACTATTTTTATTGTAAGATTCCAGTAACAGAATTATGCAAGCTTGAACTATATGACTCCCGTTGTTGTTGTTTTACTTTCCAGAAAATTAGAGATGGTCCCTTCTGAAAAACCTCCAACATCTCCTCTCCTTTTGTGGGCTGAGGTACTTATTTGCATGCGGGCTATCCGTGGCTCTTCCTCCTGTCTGTCTAGGTCAGGGGTGTCCAACCTTGGCAACTTTTAAGACTTGTGGACTTCAACTTCCAGAATTCCCCAGGCAGGCAGCTATGCTGGCTGGGGAATTCTGGGAATTGAAGTCAGTATATTGCCAAGATTGGACAGCCCTGCTCTAGGTGAATTCCACATATCATTTACACTGTGAGAGAAAAGGAAGTGATGTGATCCCTAGACCACGGAGGTCTCAACCCTTTCAGGAGTGACAGGCCTGTTTTGTAAACCTTTCCACCTCTAAAGCCTCCCTTGTGTAATTTATCCCTTTGATGACATTTGGGCTCACAACCAAAGAGGAGTCTCTGTCCTGGATGGTCCTGTTTCTTTTCTGTGCAGCAAAGTAATATGCCTTGCAGAGCAATCAAATCAAGATGTTTCTAATCGTGGAACTGCATTGCAAGGAGAGTTTATTTCCTGTTTCTTGCTTTTCTACCAAAACACAAGGTTCAGGGTGGCTGCTAAAAGAAATAGTATTCCCCTCAATCCAGCTCACCTGTCTGAATATTTGCTGGTTGAGTTGGCAGCAAACTATACCAGCACAGAATTTGCCATCTCTATTACAGATCCCAGCTTGCCTTTATTGTTACTCCGTGCAGTCATCTGACTTCGGAATTGGGAATAATAATTTCCAATAATTTCTCGGTTGCTCAGGAGGCACCCTAATTCCACAGACAGCAGGAGGAAAACAAGCCAGAATTTTATCCAGCAATTGCAAACTGTTAACATTTGATTACCTGTAGTGCCTTGCTTGCATGCAAACTAGAGTAACTTGTGCTTTTCTACTCAAGCAACTACAGTTACATCGTGGTCTCCAATAGTAAAATGAGGCAACTCCAAACAGGAACAATTTTCACCATCAACTTTAATTAAAGGCTTACCTTAAGTGGCATGGAGTGACTTGCTCACTTTCTGCTTATAACTGGTTTATGAAGTGAAGCTTTATCATACAAGTTATTTCAGTATTTTTAGAGTTAGGTGAAGGTAAAGGTTCCCCTCGCACATATGTGCTAGTCGTTCCCGACTCTAGGGAATGGTGCTCATCTCCGTTTCAAAGCCAAAGAGTCAGTGCTGTCCAAAGACGTCTCCGTGGTCATGTGGCCGGCATGACTAAATGCCAAAGGTGCATGGAATGCTGTTACCTTCGCACCAAAGGTGGTCCCTATTTTTCTGCTTGCATTTTTTACATGCTTTCAAACTGCTAGGTTGACAGAAGCTGGGACAAGGAACAAGAGCTCACCCCATTACGCGGCACTAGGGATTCAAATCAATGAACTGCCAACCTTTCGATCAACGAACTCAGTGTCTTATCCACTGAGCCCCCACGTCCTTTCTTTATAATTTATATATATAGTTTATAGTTAGTATTAGCCTAATTTATGCTATATTTGAATCATTTAGCAAATCCCTCCAGAGTCATAAAAGGTAACAGATATTATACATAGTGTTTCTCAATCACAGCAATTTTATGATGTGTAGACCTCAACACCCCAAATTCCCAGCTTTCCATATATCTTAAAATTCCTGAGATTGAGAAACACTGCCTTAGACAATGGCAGCATAAGTGAGAAAATATTAGAATAGAGCTGGAAAGAACCTTGGAGGTCTTCCAGAGGGCTCCAACCGTTTGGGCACTTTTGGTTCTGTGGAGAGAGGTTTTCTATGGACTGGAGGGTGGGCATGGTTTCATGTGTTGCCAGCATCCGGGAGATGGGGTTTCAGTTGTGTGTGCGACCTGGTTTCTGGCATGCTGCAGATTGGTGCCAGTTCATGAACCAGGGGTTCAGGAACTGGCGGGGACCCCTGTACCAGGGGTGAAATGCTCCCAGTTTGGACCGGATCACACAATCCGGTAGCAATGGGGGCAGGTAGTTCGGAGAACCAGTAGCAAAAATCCCTGCCCCACCCTTACTGCTCCTCTTCTCTGTATCTGAAGCTCTTGGTGGTGATATAGCTGCAAATGGTCTTAAATGACTGCCTCCGCGCTTCAAAGGGCCACACAACAGCTGATCAGTGCTGTAGGCGTCTAGTAGACCAGTGCCTCTATTTTTAAAGAAGGTAGATGGTGCGCTCCCAAGTTTTGTATACTTTATTATTTTTATTATTTATTATTATTGGCCATGCCCACCAATTAAGCCACGCCCACAGAACAGGTAGGGAAAATTTTTAGATTTCACCCCTGCCCTGTACTAGTCCAATCCCCTACTCAAGCAGGAGACCTTATACTATTTCAAACAAGTGGCTATCCAGGCTCTTCTTAAAAGCCCTCAGTGATGAACCCTAATACATGGACAACTTAAGCTTGTCTCCTTCAGGAACAGTGGATAGAATGAAAACCACTGTTAGACCCCTTGCAGTTTGCATACCGAGCAAATAGATCAACAGATGATGCTGTTAACATGGCTCTGCACTACATCCTACAACATCTTGAATTGCCAAAGACCTACACAAGGGTCCTCTTTGTAGACTTTAGTTTAGCATCAATACCATCATTCCAGACATTCTTCTAACTGAGCTAAATCAACTACAGGTACCTGAACACACTTGTAAGTGGATCATAAGCTTCCTAGCAAACAGGAAGCAGCAGGTAAAGCTAAGCAGAATCACATCAGATACCTGTACAATTAGCACAGGGCCCCCCAAGGCTGTGTGCTCTCCCCACTTCTCTAACAATCCATCTGTTAAACTACTGAAGTTCACAGAAGACACAACAGTGATCCATCTCATTCGAGACAATGATGAATCCGCATACAGACGGGAAGTTGAACAACTAGCCTTGTGGTGCGACCAGAACTATCTGGAACTGAATACACTCAAAACCGTAGAGCTGATGGTAGACTTTAGGAGAAATCCTTCCATACTTCCACATCTTACAATACTATACAACACAGTATCAACAGTAGAGACCTTCAAATTTCTAGGTTCTACCATATCACAAGATCTAAAATGGACAGCTAACATCAAAAATGTCATCAAAAAAGCACAACAAATTATGTTCTTTCTGCGCCAACTCAGAAAGCTCAAACTGCCCAAGGAGCTGCTGATCCAGTTCTACAGAGGAATTATTGAGTCTGTCATCTGCACCTCTATAACTGTCTGGTTTGGTTCTGCAACCCAACAAAACAGACACAGACTTCAGAGGATAATTAGAACTGCAGAAAAACAATTACTACCAACCTGCCTTCCATTAAGGACCTGAATACTGCAGGAGTCAAAAAGAGGGATGTGAAAATATTTACAGACCCATCACATCCTGGACATAAACTGTTTCAACTCCTACCCTCAAAACGACACTACGGAGCACTGCACACCAGAACAACTAGACACAAGAACAGTTTTTTTCCTGAACGCCATCACTCTACTAAACAAATAATTCCCTCAACACTGTCAAACTATTACTAAATCTGCACTACTATTAACCTTCTCATCGTTCCCATCACCCATCTCCTTCCACTTATGACTGTATGATTGTAATTTTGTTGCTTGTATCTTTACGATTTATATTGATATTGATTGTTTCCTGATTGCTTATTTGTACCCTATGACTATCATTAAGTGTAGTACCTTAGAATTCTTGATGAACGTATCTTTTCTTTTATGTACACTGAGAGCATATGAACCAAGACAAATTCCTTGTGTGTCCAATCGCACTTGGCCAACAAAAAATTCTATTTTATTTTGTTCTATTCTTGGAAGTTAAGAAGATTGTAAAGTAGAACTCTTAGAGAATATTTTTTTTACTTTTCTGAAAGGAGTTCTTTCTGTTTTAATGGAAAATTAAACATTGATGATCCTTGGGGGGAAAAGATGAAAACATGAAAAAACTCAAGAGCTTTGTCCTGTTATCTAGGTCTGAGGTTTCCCACAGGTAGCAATTACAAATGGCTCAATAGAAAAAGTCTCTAGACGGAATTCTTTATGTCATTCAAGTATTCAAAAAGAAAAAAAAAGACAGTCTTTGTGACGTTTATTTATTTATTCTTTCTGTAGTATCCAACTTCTACCCTTGGGAGGAATCGCCTCATTTATAGTGCTTCTTTTCTTTATTAATTACATCTGTTGTTACACACAGTGAAAATGATCATTGTGAAAATTATTACTTTCATGTCATTTTAAGAAACTAATTATTACAACTGATTTAAAATATATAATTGTGTGTGGTTTAGAAATTTTGAATTCTTTTTTATTTTATTTATTTATTTATTTATTTATTTATTTTTCATATTTATATACCGCCCTATCTCCCTAAGGACTCAGGGCGGTTCTCAAGCAGTTAAAATACATATAAGTACAATTAAAAACGACAATTAAAAAACTTATTCTATAGCCCAAATTATTAAAAACAGTATAAATAATAAAAACCCCTTAAAACCAGTTACTTTAAAATCTAATCCAGTCCCGCGCAGATAAATAAGTGTGTTTTAAGCTCGCGACGAAATTCTTCAAGATTAGATTTACCTTACTAAGCAAGGTCTACCTATATTTTACAAATTTGAATTATTTCAAAGTTAGTACAACAATATAAACGTTGCTTCATTGATACCGTATATACTCGAGTATAAGCCGAGTTTTTCAGCACGTTTTTTGTGCTGAAAAGCGCCCCCTCGGCTTATACTCGAGTCTACGTCTCGATGTACTTCGGGAACCCCGCACAGGAGACGCCAAAGAGGCGGCGAGATCGTCCGGCGGGATTTGCCCAAGGCTGAGCAGTTCGCCGCGCGGACCCAAGCCAAGCCGGTCCCAGTCCAGCGAGCGGTGGCGGGCGGCGCTCGGCATGTCGAAACCCTCCTCCCTCAGCCGAGAAGGCTGGTGGCTCTCCGCCCGCGCGCGGACCGAGCCAAGCTGGTCCCAGTCCAGCCGAACGGTGAAAGCGACATGCCGAGCGCCGCTCCGCTTTCACCGTTCGGCTGGACTGGGACCGGCTTGGCTCGGGTCCGCGCGGCGGGGCGGGGGAGCCGCCAGCCTTCTCGGCTGAGGGGGGAGGTTTCGACATGCCGAGCGCCGCCCGCCACCGCTCGCTGACTGGGACCGGCTTGGCTCGGGTCCGCGCGGCGGGGCGGGGGAGCCGCCAGCCTTCTCGGCTGAGGGAGGGAGGGTTTCCCCGACATGCCGAGCGCCGCTCCGCTTTCACCGTTCGGCTGGACTGGGACCGGCTTGGCTCGGGTCCGCAGTAACTCCCGCCAGGCTGTGCCGCGAGGAAACCATTTAAAAGCCCAGCTTCTGAAGCACGGAGGGAGAAGAAAGAAAGCCCTGGCGGTGCAGTGAGAGGGCGGGGCGGGGGAGCCGCCAGCCTTCTCGGCCGACGCTTTCACCGTTCGGCTGGACTGGGACCGGCTTGGCTCGGGTCCGCGCGGCGGGGCGGGGGAGCCGCCAGCCTTCTCGGCTGAGGGAGGGAGGGTTTCCCCGACATGCCGAGCGCCGCTCCGCTTTCACCGTTTGGCTGGACTGGGACCGGCTTGGCTCGGGTCCGCGCGGCGGGGCGGGGGAGCCGCCAGCCTTCTCGGCTGAGGAGGAGGTTTCCCGACATGCCGAGCGCCGCCCGCCACCGTTCGGCTGGACTGGGACTGGCTTGGCTCGGGTCCGCGCGGCGGGGCGGGGGAGCCGCCAGCCTTCTCGGCTGAGGGAGGAGGTTTCCCGACATGCCGGCGTCGGCCGAAGGCTGGCGGCTCCCCGCCCGCCTCTCACTGCACCGCCAGGGCTTTCTTCTCCTCCGTGCTTCAGAAGCTGGGCTTTTAAATGGTTTCCTCGCGGCACAGCCTGGCGGGAGTTACTGCGGACCCGAGCCAAGCCGGTCCCAGTCCAGCCGAACGGTGAAAGCGTCGGCCGAGAAGGCTGGCGGCTCCCCCGCCCCGCCCTCTCACTGCACCGCCAGGGCTTTCTTTCTTCTCCCTCCGTGCTTCAGAAGCTGGGCTTTTAAATGGTTTCCTCGCGGCAGGCGGGAAGAAGATGCTCGGTAGCAGCGGCGGCGGAGGCAACCACCACGTCAGGAGGCTTTTAAGAAGGCGGCGTCCGAGGGGAGCAAGGCCATGATGCAGAAGGAGAACTCTACAATATATAATGCTCCCCACTCCCAACCCTTGAGGGCAAGCCAGAAAGATACCAAGATTGATGATAGTAGGAGCCATCCAATTAGAAAAAAAGATACAAGTGAATGGTTGAAGACCTGAATATTACTATTCCCTACTGAATAGCCTAATATCAGTTTTCTACTGAATTTACATTAGATAACATTCAACTTATAGAGCCATCTAATTGATTTGCTCAAATAATAGAAGTTAAAAAATATGCCTGTGCTTTGCCATCTGAATTACTTATACAAATAACTCATGATGGCAAACATCCAGCAGACATTTTCCTCCCTACAACCACCACACTCTGAGGCGAATATGGCTGAAGGAGTATGATTAGCCCAAGGTCAGAACTCATGGTCTCTGGCTTTCTAGCATGGTACCCTTTAGACCAAACCGACTATTTTTATTATATCTCGTAGGAATTATGCCTGGTAGGTAGGTACAAAGTCTAAATTACTTACAAGACATAAAGTACATTGCATTGGGAGACATTTGTTTGTATCTGAAAGCTTTCAAAAACTACTGAAGAAGTTGCCACCAAACTCTATTTTACTATGACAAAAGGTGAAATCTATTTATAATACAGCAGGTGAGTATATTAACTGTATTTAATTAATAGAAGCCTCTTCCTACTTTTGGAAGGCAGCTGCAAGCATTATCCAAACAAACAAGATTTAAGTATCAAGTATAAAAATAAATATTCAAATAAATATTCATGTTATTTTACTTGGCTCTATCTTTATTTTTTACATTGACCAGTAGCTGCCTCATTTCCCACCCTAGGCTTATACTCGAGTCAATAGTTTTTCCCAGTTTTTTGTGGTAAAATTAGGTACCTCGGCTTATATTCGGGTCGGCTTATACTCGAGTATATACGGTATCTTCATTTTTAAGGGACAATAGAATTTTTTTCATTTACAGCCAATTAAATAATAGCTGTCACGTATCTGAGATAGTATTCCTTCCTTTATAAAACAATCTATATAAATTTTCCTGCTTCCCCTCCTTTGTAATGCTTTTAAATTATCTGAAAAGCAGGGAAGGATATGATTTTTATTTAATTTATTTAAACTGTGAATCTGTCCATCTTAAAACCAACTCTGGGTAGTTTGCAACCAAAAATAAAACAATATGTACAACAATAAAAACTGAAGAAATCGTAAAACTAATGGGTTCTAATTGTTGGTACCAATTTTGCCAGATTTCAATAATGAACTCCTAAAAATGATTTTGCAGATTTTGTTTCAGATCATTTTAAAACCGTTATCTTTTTAAATAGGATGATATTCAGGTGTTGACATATGGTATAATTGTATATTTAAATTGTGTTATACTGTAATTATTTCTCATTGATTTAATATTGTTTGTCATCAATAGTCACTTGCTTGAGATGGGCAGCTATAGAAATTGAATAAATAAATACATGTGATTGTTCATATTTTGGTTTCTTTATTGTTTCTTTATTGCAGTTGTTTATTTGTATGTGTATATATGTGTGTGTGTGTCTATAGAGAATATGCAAAACACTTATCATGAATTTTATAGCAATCATTTTTTTTCTGAGCCACAACTTCTCTCACTTAATCATTCCATAAAGCATTCTTTCTATACAGAAAGTCCTCAACTTACAACCATTCATTTAGTGACTCTTCAAACATACAATGAGAAAAACGACTTATGACCTGTCCTCACACTTATGACCATAACAGTATCCTCCCCAGTCAAATGATCAAAATTTGGGTGCTTGGAGACTGGCATGTATTTATTCATTTGCGACGTTCCCAGCTAGTCAATGGGGGACGTTGGATTTGTTTAATGACCAAATGATTCACTTAACAACAACTGCGGTTACTTGCTTAACTGTCGCAAGAAAGGTCCAAATGACTCAGTTAACTGCCTTGCTTAGCAATGGAAATTCTGATCCCAATTATAACTGTAAGTTGGGGAATTGTTACATTTTTACTAATCAATTGACTGAGCTCCATACACTTCTGTGGCACTTTATAATGTAATACTTACAGTGGTGGAATTCAAAGTTTTTTGCTACTGGTTCTTTGGGTGTGGCTTGGTGGGCATGGCAGGGGAAGAATATTGTAAAATCTCTATTCCCACCCCACTCCAAGGGAAGGATACTGTAAAATCTCCATTCCCACCCCACTCCAGGGGAAGGATACTGCAAAATCCCTATTTCCGCCCGGTCAGCTAGGATTCAGGAGGCAGATAATAGATGGGGGCAGGGCCAGTCAGAGGTGGTGTTTACCGGTTCGCCAAACTACACAAAATTTCCGCTACCGGTTCTCCAGAACTGGTCAGAACCTGCTGAAACCCACCTCTGAATACTTCCAACATCTTTTTTCTTGATACCTTCATTCCATTTGTGCTATTTGAATTCATCTATCTTCTAATACTATCTTCTAATGCTACCGGGATTGTATCTTTGCTTCCAGAAGTTGCTTTACTTTCCATCTCTTCTAAATAATTTCTTTTTCTTTTAATGTAATAGATGGAACAGTCATGGCTGAATTCCATTTCATTATTTTCAATAAGACAATCAGTGTCTTAGGCATATCTTCTTTACTTTTGGTCTTAAGGTAGTATAACAAACCAGGAGCTTCCTGTGCAGACATGTCCTGAAACAAAATTTATGGGGATTTATTTTCCTGCTTTAAAGTTACTCATTTCCTTTTAAAAAACGATCCATTCCCTTTCCGTCAGTTGCTTAAATTTCAGTGCCTGAAGTCTAGTCTTTGTGTACTACGCTTTTCTCCTCTTTCTACGGTCTGAGAGAGTTTCAGTCCTGTTTTTTTTCCTGTGTCAGGAAGAAAGAGACAGCTGGATAGTGCTTTCCACTCATCACTTCTATACAACTTATAGTATGTTTTCCTTTAATTCCATTACCATACTTCTGTTCTGTTTACTACATCCTTCTCTACCGAGCCTCTGGTATCCATCTGAGAGCTTAATTCTATACATTATTGGCATTCTGTACTGCAAATGCAGCATGCAGTATGAATACTAGCTTAATTTTAGAATATACTTTGAGTTGCGTCATCTGCCTGGCTATTATATACAATATAAAAGAAATATGTTAGACTTATGATATCAGGATTTATGAAAACATTTTTTCATAAACATTTTAATTTCACATTATATAAACTGCGCAGTGTTGCCTTTGTTCTGGTTCACACTGCTGTTGCAACCGCACATGTGATTCAGTAGTGGGTTTCAATTTCAGTCACTACCGGTTCGCTCGTGGGCATGCAGACACTCACGCTCGCTTGCAACACTTCTGTGCATGCGCAGAGATGTCTGGGCAGGTGGGTGGAGCCTCCCGCCACCGCTACCGGTTCGCCCAATCCACCACTGAAGTGATTCCATGCAAGTCTGATCTCATAAATTCATAGGATTAGTAGAATTGACTATCCATCATACTCTCAAGAGTCTTCTCCAACATCAGTATGAAAAGCATCATGATTGTTTCTATCCCAGTTCTGCAAAGTCCACAGTTTTTACTTCCATAGAGCTCACAAGGAAAACTGTTGTCTGCATGATGCCAATCTTTATAGGAACAGACACATCCTGTTATCGGAATAGCTTTTCCAAGGTCTTCATGGCTACTCTATCAAGGACTAGTCAATTCTTGACGGCCGAATTCTTTATTATTGTTAAATCAATCTAAAATGAAAAAACAAAAACAAAACCCAACACTTATCTATCACTTTAATATCGTCATTGTCAGTTCTACGGTTGACTGCTGTCAGTCGTCTTTGGATTTAAACCGGGACCATGGTGGCCCAGTGCTTAGAACACAGTATTGCAGGCTAATTCTGCCAACTGCCAACAGTTCTATTTTCACTGGCTCAGGGTTGACTCAGCCTTCCATCCTTCTGAGGTCGAAAAAAATGAGGATCCAGATTGTTGCGGGCAACATGCTGACTTTGTAAACCGGTTAGAGAGGGGTGTCAAGCACAATGAAGCAGCATATACGTCTAAGTGCTATTGTTATTGCTAATCTTAATCCCAATGTTTTTAATCTTAGTTTCATTTTTTCATCTTAATCAATTTCCTTTTGTCTTTTTAGCTATCAGAGTTGTGTCATCAGCATAGTTTTTGGTATTTCTTAAATTTTAAAACCACATTCATCTCCCTCCAAACCAGCTTCACTCAACATATAAAATGAATAAACAAGGGGAGAGTACTCAGCCATATCTTACACTTTTGCGAACAGTCTATTTTGTTATGTTCAGACTGGACTGTGGCTTGTTGTATAATTAATTTATTATAGGGAGTGTGATATATGATCATAAAGTTGGACTTGGTGTATTAAGTAGCAGTTTCTTTCTTTCTTCAAACTGGTCTACGACCATAATAAAGATTGGATTTGATTCCTTCTTTCTTTGATTCTTGTTTTTATTATACTATTTTGTATCCCCAGCAGACATATACATATATGTATGAAAAAGTATACATTGGCACGCAAACTCTCCTAACATATATCTTCCAAGTCATGTATTCTGTGTTCTCTATATTTAAAGGTATTTGCCACATAAAACATATTTAAATTTACTGCATAGAAAGTGTATTTGCTAATTCCAAACTAAGCAAGTTCCATAATAAGTGTTTGGCTGTGCTTTACCAGGTTAGAGAAAGTCCTAGCATATTTGCACATATATTAAACTTGATTAAGTCTGGTTAGGTTTTCTTATAGCTTGGTGTATTGTGTAAACTCAGCCTACCGTATTTTTCAGAGTATAAGATGCACCTCCCCCCCCCCAAAAAAGAGGGTGAAAATCTGGATGCGTCTTATACTCCGAATGTAGCCCCGCCCAGCTTCTCAAATGGAGGTTTCAGAGACTGAAAAAAGCTTCAGAAACAAAGCTTCAGTAATGAAGCCCCCAAAGAGAGCTTCAGAAAAGAAGCCCCCAAACAGAGCTTCAGAAAAGAAGCTCCCAAACAAAGCTTTTTTTCTGAGCTGTTTCTGAGGCTTTCAGAGGCAGAAAAAAGTTTTTTCTGAAACAGAGTTTCAGAGGCAGAAAAAAAAGCAAAAAAAAGCAAGGCACAGAGAGCTCACAATCAAGGAACCTATTGCTAAAATTCACCTGATTGGGGGTATTCTGGGAGGCCAATCCACCTGTCAATCAGCTTTTTTCTCATTTTCCTCCTCAAAAACTAAGGTGTGTCTTATACTCTGGTACATCTTATACTCTGAAAAATACGGTATTTGTTTAACTTATAGTTCAGGATAGATATGAACCAAGAAATTAGTCACTGTAATACTACCTAATGAGTTTACTCATACTACCTAATGGTTTACAGAATAAACCATGTGTCACCCTTCCTTCAGTTAACACGTGCAATAATTCACTAGCCATGCATCTTTATTTCCCATGTATTGTAATATGGTGGACATCATGATAGGTTGTTTTTGATGTGGAGCAGAGGTCTCCAACCTTGGCAACTTTAAGACTTGGGATTCTGGGAGTTGAAGTCCACAAGTCTTAAAGTTGCCAAGGTTGGAGACCCCTGATGTGGAGGATATATGTGCTAGTATATCAGATGGCATTGAAGCAAAACATATACAAATATAAGAATCTGTCTATGTACATGAAAGTGTAAGATCTCTGCGTGTGAAGAATTGGAACTGAGGAAAAGAAAGTGTCTGTCCTGACAAGAGAACAATGAAAGATTCTGGCTTGTCCTGCATGCAGAGAATTAGATGGGCAAGCTTTGTGTTTACATTTTTTCAGAAGACGTTTAGATAACATTTCACTATGTTAGTTTATTTGTATTCATTAGTTTGTCAAATTGATAGAATAGATAGATAGATAGAATTTTTTATTGGCCAAGTGTGATTGGACACACAAGAAATTTGTCTTGGTTCATATGCTCTCAGTGTACATAAAAGAAAAGATAAGTTCATCAAGAATCATAAGGTACAACACTTAATGATAGTCATAGGGTACAAATAAGCAATCAGGAAACAATACCAATATAAATTGTAAGGATACAAGCAACAAGGTTACAATCATACAGTCATAAGTGGAAGGAGATGGGTGGTGGGAATGATGAGAAGATTAATAGTAGTGTAGACTTAGTAAATAGTTTGACATGTACAAGATAGTAGGTATAAATATAAACATGGATATGAACAAAAGAAATGAATACAAATAAATGGAGACAGTAGGACAGGGACGGTAGGCACGCTGGTGGGCTTATGCACGCCCCACTTTACGGACCTCTTAGGAATGGGGTGAGGTTCACAGTAGACAGTTTAAGGTTGAAGCTGGGAGGGTTTGAGGATGTAACAATGGACTCAGGTAGAGCATTCCAGGCGTTGACCACTCTGTTACTAAAGTTGTATTTTCTGCAGTCGAGTTTGGAGCGGTTTACTTTGAGTTTGTACTGATTGTTTGCCCGTGTATTATTGAGGTTGAAGCTGAAGAAGTTGTTGACAGGTAAGATGTTGTAGCAGATAATTTTGTGCACTGTGCTTAGATCATACCGCAGGCAGCACAGTTCCAGATTGTCCAAGCCCAAAATTTCAAGTCTGGTGTCATACAGAATTTTATTGTGAGTAGAGGAATAGAATACTCTTCTTGTATAGTCTTTTCTAACTATAATAATTATATAACTTTTCTTTATAGTCTGGTCTAACCCCTCCATGCTATGAAATGTAAATTGGCAAAGAAGACAAAAAAAGAATCAACGTGGTTCTTTGGATTCAGATGGTTTTTTCTCTCTCTCCATTCTTTCGTTCCCCATCCTTTTTTCAGATTATTATTTTTTACAGCTGTATATCTGGGGGATTCCTTTTCTCTTTTACTTCTGCAAATGGCTTGTAGTATTCATATCCCCAAAAGGAGAGAGGGAGTAAGAACATCTGGATCTCAGGGTGTCCCTCTTGCCGTTCTGGTCTTTGAAAAAAGAAACATTCTGTTTTCATTTCCCCTGTGGTGTCATGTGACATGCTGCTCTTTAAATGTTGGAGGTTCTCAATTGGCTGCAATTATTGGAATCTTTATTTTGTTTGGAAGAGAGAGACTAACTCAGAAGTTGTAGACTGTTCAGTTAGTCATTTTAAACAAGATATTTGATCGCTGATTTTCTTGGCCCAAAGCCAGTCATGATAATGTTACAGGAATATAGCAGATATAAAAACAGAAACAAAAATAACCAGATGAACTGAAAACGATTGCATTTACATACAGAATTACAAAGTCAAATAGAAATTCCATATGGCTGAAACTACTTGGCAAGCGTGACACACAATACCTGTAGTTCAGCTCATCAGAAAATAAATCAAATGAAAGAAAAGAAAAGAATATGTTTAAGGTTATTGAGTTGCCTGCAGTGTAAAATGATAAATCTAAAACAGATACTTGTCGTAAAATGCCAAATGGATTGCCCATTATCAGAACTGATGCAATTGAAATGCAGCAGAATCCAATTAAAATTAAGTATTTTAATTGAAATGCAGCAGAATCCAATTAAAATTAAGTATTTTAAAGACCTTTTTTCTTAGTTTGTAATTATTTACATTCCAATATGTAATATAACTAAGATCCAAAGTGCATAATTTTAATGGAATTGAACTTACACATTTAGTTCCATTATAAAGAGTCCTCATGTTATAACTACTCGTTCAGTGACTGTTCAAACTTGCAATGGCTCTGAACAAGGGGGACTTATGACGAGTCTTCAGAGTTCTGACTGTTGCAACATCCTCACAGTTCATGGGATTGCGAATTCCGACATTCTCTACTAGCTTCCTGACAAGTAAGGTCAAGGTGAAGTTAGAAGTGACAATCACGTGAAGTGCTCACTTGATGACCTGCATGATTCTCACTTCATGACAGCAACTAAGTGACACAGTCCTACTATGTCCTACTATGACATTTACAATTACATCGCTTAGTGATAGCAATTCCAGTCCAATTGCCATTGTAACCTGAGGGCCATTTGCATGTAACTTATTGTAACTCTTTATAAATATCGTATTTTTCGGAGTATAAGATACACCTACCTTTTTTGGGAAGGGAAAAAAAAAATCTGCCTCTGCCTCCCAGCAATTTGCCTCTTTGCAGCAAACAGCAAACAGCCTGCTTTAGTTTTATTGTCAGCATAGCCTGATTAGCACAAGAAAAAAAAATCTGCGTCTCAGCAATTTGCCTCCTTGCAGCAAACAGCGGAGGCCCGTGTAGCAATAGACAATGGCAATCCCTGCAGCCTGAAACAGCTGAGTGTCGGGAGGGCACTCCAATCGACAAACAACCTCTTGTACTAATCAGGCTGTGCTGAAGCTGAAATGGGCTGTTTGCTGTTTGCTGCAAGGAGGTAAATTGCTGGGAGGCAGATGCCCAAGGGTGAGGGCAGCAGATGGGCGGGTCTACATTTGGTGTATAAGACGCATCCAAATTTTCACCCTCTTTTAGGGGGGAAAATGTGTGTCTTATACTCTGAAAAATACGGTAATCCCCTTCATTGGCCATTGCCTTGTCATGGTGAAGGGGCTTGCTCAGCTCAATGAAGCTATGAGCTAAACTGTGCAAGACAGACAGGTCATAGTGTAACCAAATTCAAAATGGCCATGGAGGCCCAGTGTTGAGACAGAGTAAGGATATTTCCATAGCAGGCTTGGCCAGCAAACTGGAACTAAGTAGATCAATATCCTGACTGCATCATCTTTTGGGGCTTTCCCAGGTTTTTATTTATTTATTTATTTGTCACAACAATATATATAGGCATCACACAAAAAGATTATACAGTATATAAACATATATATGAGGAAATATAAGGAAGTATAAGCATATATATATATAAGAAGAAAAAGAAAAACAATAGGACAGGAATGGTAGGCACGTTTGTGCTCTTATGCATGCCCCTTATGGTCCTCTTAAGAATGGGGTGAGGTCAATAGTAGAAAGTTTTTGGTTAAAGCTTTTGGGATTATGGGAAGAGACCACAGAGTCAGGTAAAGTGTTCCAAGCACTGATGATTCTGTTACAGAAGTCATATTTTCTGCAATCTAGATTAAAGCGGTTGACATTAAGTTTAAATCTATTAGTTGCTCTAGTATTATTGCAATTAAAGCTGAAGTAGTCTTTAACAGGAAGGACATTACAATAGATGATTCTATGAGTTAAACTTAGGTCTTGTCAAAGGCGACAGAGTTCCAAGATTTCTAAGCCTAGGATTTCAAGTCTGGTGGGACAAGGTATTTTGTTGTTTTCAGAGGAGTGAAGAACTCTTCTTGTAAAATATTTCTGGACACGTTCAATTGTATTGATGTCAGAAATGTGGTGAGGGTTCCAGACAGGCGATCTGTATTCTAGAATTGGTCTAGCAAATGTTTTGTATGCTCTGGTTAGTAGTGTGGTGTTTTTGGAAAAGAAACTACGCAAGATTAGGTTTACAACTCTTAGAGCCTTTTTTGCTATGTAGTTGCAGATCATTTGATCATTTGATATGAAAACTCCAAGGTCTTTAACAGGGTGGGGTCATCTGTAAGGTAATGTCCATCAAGCTTGTTTAGGTTCTTTTTTCCAATATGTAAGACTGAGCATTTGCTGGTTGAGATTTGGAGTTGCCAAATTTTAGACCAAGCGGTTAGATGATCAAGGTCTTTTTGAATGGTAGATGTATTGTCGGTGGTGTTAAATAGTTTGACATCGTCAGCAAAGAGAACACAATTACTTGAGATATAGTCACAAAGATCATTTATATATAGTATGAAGAGTGTTGGTCCAAGAACGCTGCCTTGAGGAGTGCCACTCTTGACAGGAACAGGATTTGATAGAGCATTGCCAATTTTGACCACTTGTTGTCTGTTAGACAGAAAAGCAAATATCCAATTGTGAAGGGGTCCTGAAATGCCATAGGATTTTTGACCTCTTGGACTCAGCAGAGAAGGTAGAAAGTGGGAGGCAATTTCTATCAGCCTAAAATATTCATATGACACACAATAGAAGCTGAAAGAATGTTCACTTCATAAATTCCTTTGTGGTAAATATTATTATCAGCCAACTATCAGGCACCAGGAAGGCTGTAAGAAATTATTGCCATCTTGCCTCCATCACTTATTTTTGTGATTTCTTCATAATACTTAGATAATTCCAGCTTACTTTCATTTACTCTAGTTATCACTGCCTTTACACTGGCACCTTTTTAAATTTGCTCTCCTATCTCATAAGAAAACTGATTTTGATCACATTTCTTCTTTTGGGACATCTGGTTCTAACTTGACAGCCTCCTAATATAAGGTCATGGTTTTATTCCCCACCCACCCACCCCAGCTGCTTAATGCCAAGTAAATACAGGAAACATCATCTAAGTGTTTCTCCAGCAATGCAATTTTTTGGGATCACTCTACTCTACTCTACTCTACTCTACTCTACTCTACTCTACTCTACTCTACTCTACTCTACTCTACTCTACTCTACTCTACTCTACTCTACTCTACAGGACAAAGAGGACAAAAATAAGTGGACCAGTTTCCTGCTTTTGTATGATGTCATATGATGAATGATGCTCATCTTTTATCTTTATTTGACAAAAGTTTATTATTTTGACAACTGAGAACCTTTGTTTTGAAGTAGTAATCTTGTAACAACCTTTATGCACAGGGTAGTGTTTGCATACTAGCATGTATTCTGTTCTCTAGATAAATGTTCAGGTTTGGAATAAAAGCAGCATAGCCTGCACAATTGTGATCTGTGTAGGTGTAAAAGAATCCTGCTTCAAAGCTGTTCTTCCAAGTACTAATCTATAGCATCTTCTTGATTCCTATTTAGGACATTCCATAGTCCTAAAAGGCAGAAGCTATCCATCTCTTTAATATCTTCATTGTCGATTCTAAGGTTGTTGTACCTGTTGTCATTAGTTTGGTCTTTTTTATATTTAACCTTAGTTCTATTTTTTCACTGTGCTCTTTGCAACTAATTTGTGTGTTTCGCTATCAGAATAGCACCATTGGCATAACACAGGTTCTTGACATATCTTTAGTTTGTTTTAAAACCACATTCGTATTTTCCAATTCTTATTCTCTTAATAGATATTCTGAACGTAGTTTGAATAAATAAGAGTATACAACCTTGCATCAACCGTTACCAACCTGGAATCAATCTGCCTCTTTCTATCCATACTGTGGCTTCCTGACCAGGGTATAGATTTCACATGAGGACAATCAACATAAAGAAGACTTTATTTATTTTATTTATTTTATTTATTTATTTTGTCACAACAATATATGTAGGAATCATACAAAAGATTATATAGTATATAAACATATATGGGTAAATATAAGGAGGTATAAGCATATATATAGAAAGAAGAAAAGAAAAACAATAGGACAGGAATGGTAGGCACGTTTGTGCGCTTATGCACGCCCCTTATGGTCCTCTTAGGAATGGGGTGAGGTCAATAGTAGAAAGTTTTTGGATAAAGCTTTTAGGATTATGGGAAGAGACCACAGAGTCAGGTAAAGTGTTCCAAGCACTGATGATTCTGTTACAGAAGTCATATTTTCTGCAATCTAGATTAAAGCGGTTGACATTAAGTTTAAATCTATTAGTTGCTCTAGTATTATTGCAATTAAAGCTGAAGTAGTCTTTAACCAGAAGGACATTACAATAGATGATTCTGTGAGTTAAGCTTAGGTCTTGTCGAAGGTGATGGAGTTCCAAGTTTTCTAAGCCTAGGATTTCAAGTCTGGTGGGATAGGGTATTCTATTGTTTTCAGAGGAATGGAGAACTCTTCTTGTAAAATATTTCTGGACACGTTCAATTGTATTGATGTCAGAGATGTGGTGAGGGTTCCAAACAGGCGAGCTGTATTCTAGAATTGGTCTAGCAAATGTTTTATATGCTCTGGTTAATAGTGTGGTGTTTTTGGAAAAGAAACTACGCAAGATTAGGTTTACCACTCTTAGAGCTTTTTTGCTATGTAATTGCAGTGGGCTTTGGCACTTAGATCATTTGACATGAAAACTACCAGGTCTTTAACGGGATGGGGGTCATCTGTAAGGTAATGTCCATCTAGTATGTACTTAGTTTTTGGGTTCTTTTTTCCTATATGTAAGACTGAACATTTGCTGGTTGAAATTTGGAGCTGCCAATTTTTAGATGATCAAGGTCGTTTTGAATGATAGAAGTATTGTCTGTGATGTTAAATAGTTTGATATCATCAGCAAAGAGAACACAATTTCTTGAGATATGGTCACAAGATCATTAATGTATAGTATAAAGAGTGTTGGTCCAAGAACGCTGCCTTGAGGAACGCCACTCTTGACAGGAACAGGATTTGATAGAGCATTGCCAATTTTGACCACTTGTTGTCTGTTAGACAGAAAAGCAGATATCCATTTGTGGAGGGGTCCTGAGATGCCATAGGATATTAGTTTTAGGAGAAGTTTATCATGTACTACTGAGTTGAAAGCTTTGCAGAAGTCTATGTAGATTGCATCTATTGATTTGCCTTGATCAAGATTTGAAGTCCCTATGTTTTTGCAGTGCAGAAGTTGTAAGTTACATGATAATTTTTTTCTGAAACCAAATTGTTTGTTGGAGAGTAGGTTGTTTGTTTCTAAGTATGAGGTAATGGAATGGTTGATGATAGATTCCATGACTTTGCAAAGGGAGATCGGTCTGTAGTTTTCGACTAAGCTGGGGTCTCCTTTTTTGAAGATAGGGATGACTGTGGCTAGTGACCAAAGTTTGGGAAGAGAACTGGTAGTGAAAGCTTTTTCAAAGATAATACTTAGGGGTTCTGCTATATTAATGGAAAGTTTTTTTAAGAAGTATGCCCACAGTCCATCGGGTCCAATAGATAGCGATGGTTTTAAGTTGTGAAGAGCTTTTCCAACGTTGTCTTTGTGAAATCTATATGAGTTAAATCATCATAATCATTGCTGGTACGTTTGTGGAAAGTCGAATATGTGTTATCGGAGTTAACAAAAACTGAGCCAAAGAAAATGTTGAAGAGGTTTGCTTTAACTGTTTCGTCATTGCATTCTTTGTTGTTAGAATCTTTTAGTGGTGGGATGGATCTAGAGTCTTTAAGTTTATTATTAACAAAATTATAAAAGGCACGATTGGAATTTGTGCGCAGAAGATTCTCTTCTTGCTTGGTGTGGTAATTTGTGCATTCAGTTTTTATTTGGTTGCATATGTTTCTGTAGCGGTTTTTGAAATTTGTAACATAGCCTTTTTTGTTTCTTTTCCAGAGGGATTTTTTTTTGATTGAAGCTTTTTTATTGATATGGGTAGTTTGTTTTTCTTGATCATGGTAGTCATTTTAATCTAGCTATAACCTAAACTCCATTAATAGTCTGAAAAATCCTCAGCATTTCCTCAGTAGCGTTCAATTTGAAGGCCTCATAATCCAGCACTTTATTGCCAATCATTTATATTTTCTCACCATGATTTTTCTTAATAAATACAGGGGTGGTTTATCGTTACCTTCTCCCACACAATAGGAAATTATGCCGTTGCCATATTCACTGATGTGATTGTCTGCCTTCAGCATCATCCTATACCACAAGGTTCACTTTCTTGACTCTGCATAGATTTCAGTCTCCTTTAAGATGCTTCTCACACCAATCAAAATTAATGGTATAGTGACTATGTTTATATAGCAGTTCTAAGTGAATTTCACTATGTTGCTATTTGTTATTGTTAGTTGCAAAGTCGTGTCCGACCCATCGCGACCCCATGGACAATGTTCCTCCAGGCCTTCCTGTCCTCTACCATCCTCTGGAGTCCATTTAAGCTCACACCTACTGCTTCAGTTACTCCATCCAGCCACCTCGTTCTCTATCGTTCCCTTCTTCTTTTGCCCTCAATCTTTCCCAGCATTAGGCTCTTCCCCAATGAGTCCTTCCTTCTCATTAGGTGGCCAAAATATTTGAGTTTCGACTTTCACTATGTTGCTATATAAAACTGCAATTTCTATCGCACTTCATTTCAGGACTAGCTTGTGAATGACTAACTTGGTAAAAAAGCCATATGTATGATTTTAAAGGTACTCATCTATGTCATAGGCTTCTAATAAGAGGAACATGGTAACATTTGTTTAAAAGAGGAAATGGTCACTCCCTCCACTGTTGAGGTAGTAGTCAGACTGGCCCAGTCTGCTTTCTATCTGAGTTTGACAAGAACAGTTCTCATTTCCTCTCCTCCTTTACTAACCCTTCCTATATTTTTTTCCCTGTTGAGTAAATTGCACCTAGTGTCTAGAATTGGTAGCTTCCTGTTTTCCTACCGCCCCCTCCCCTTTAAAGCCCTATGGTCTTACTGGATAGTGTCTTATATCTTTCTCCTATTCTTATGCCGTCCATCAATATGGATAATATGGATAACAAATGAATGTACAACTGAACCAATCCATACTACACTATTACAAACCTAGGTCTTGAACAACTAGTAACTAACAATACAAGACTCAACAACTGCCTTGACCTCATCTTTTGCAATAACACAAACTCAATTTATGGACTACAAATAAAAGAACCCTTTTCCAACAGCGACCACTGCATGATAGACTTTTGTCTCAATATACGCCCTCACATAAATTGTCATAATAATAGTACTCCTAACTTCAATTTCAAAAAAGCCAACTATGACCTTATAAACAACGACTTCTCATCTCTTGACTGGCAAAATCTGTTCTCAACCTGTATTACTGCTGATGACCACTATAGAGTTTTCCTATTTGAAATCAATAGAATCATTAAACTAAACATATCACAAATCACCACCAAAATCAAAAAAAGCAAATTACCCATATCAGTAAAAAAGCTTCAATCCAAAAAAAAATCCCTCTGGAGAAGAAACAAAAAGGGCTATGTAGCTAATTTCAAAAACCGCTATATAAATATTTGCAACCAAATAAAAACTGAATGCACCATTTACCACACCAAGCAAAAAGAAGACCTTCTGCGCACAAATTCCAATCGTGCTTTTTATAATTTTGTGAACAATAAACTTAAAGAATCAAGATCCATCCCACCACTAAAAGAATCTAACGGCAAAGAATGTAATGATGAAACAGTTAAAACAAACCTCTTTAACACATTCCTTGGCTCAGTCTTTGTTAACAGTGATGGCTCATATCCTACATTCCCCAATCGTACCAACGAGTACAATGACTTAACACATATAGACTTCACAGAAGATAATGTTGAAAAAGCTCTTCATAAACCATCTTTATCTATTGGGCCTGATGGACTATGTGCATACTTCTTAAAAAAACTTTCCACTAATATAGCAGAACCCTAAGCATAATCTTTGATAAAGCTTTCACAACTAGTTCCCTTCCCAAACTTTGGTCTCTAGCCACAGTCATCCCTATCTTCAAAAAAGGAGATCCCAGCCTAGTTGAAAATTACAGACCAATCTCTCTATGCTGCGTCACCTGCAAAGTAATGGAATCTATCATCAACCAATCCATTACCCTCCACCTAGAAATAAACAATTTACTCTCTAATAAACAATTTGGTTTCAGAAAAAATTATCATGTAACTTACAACTTCTCCACTGCAAAAACATACTACTAATCTTGATCAAGGCAAAGCAATAGATGCAATCTACATAGACTTCTGCAAAGCTTTTGACTCAGTAGTACATGATAAACTTCTCCTAAAACTAAAATCCTACGGCATTTCAGGATCTCTTCACAGACAACAAGTGGTCAAAATTGGCAATGCTCTATCAAATCCTGTTCTTGTCAAGAGTGGCATTCTTCAAGGCAGCGTTCTTGGACCAACGCTCTTCTTACTATACATAAATGATCTCTGTGACCATATCTTAAGTTATTGTGTTCTCTTTGCTGATGATATCAAACTATTTAACACCACCAACAATACTACTACCCTTCAAAAAGACCTTGACTTTGTATCCGATTGATCTAAAACTTGGCAACTCCAAATCTCAACCAGCAAATGCTTAGTCTTACATATTGGAAAAAAGAACCTAAACGCTAAGTACAAGCTTGATGGACATTACCTTACAGATGACCCCCACCCTGTTAAAGACCTTGGAGTTTTCATATCAAATGATCTAAGTGCCAAAGCCCACTACAACTACATAGCAATAAAGGCTCTAAGAGTTGTAAACCTAATCTTGCGTAGCTTCTTTTCCAAAAACACTACACTACTAACCAGAGCATATAAAACATTTGCTAGACCAATTCTAGAATACAGCTCACCTGTTTGGAACCCATACCACATTTCTGACATCAACACAATTGAACGTGTCCAGAAATATTTTACAAGAAGAGTTCTCCACTCCACTGAAAACAACAAAATACCTTATACCACTAGACTTGAAGTCCTGGGTTTAGAAAACTTAGAACTCCGCAAACTCCGACAAGACCTGTGCTTAACTCATAGAATCATCTATTGTAATGTCCTTCCTGTTGATGCCTACTTCAGCTTCAATCACAATAATACAAGAGCAAACAATAGTTTTAAACTTAATGTTAACTGCTTCAATCTTGATTGCCGAAAATATGACTTCTGCAACAGAGTTATTAACACTTGGAACACACTACCTGACTCTATGGTCTCCCCTCAAAATCCCAAAAGCTTTAACCAAAAACTGTCTACTATTGACCTCACCCCATTCCTAAAAGGATTATAAGGGGCGTGTATAAGAGCACAAAAGTGCCTACCGTTCCTGTCCTAGTGTTTCCTTTCATTATATCAAATTAATATAGTTTTTGCATACTTTTGCTCATATATATGCTTATATGATATCTAGTTATTTATGTTGATGCTTGTGTATATTGTTGTGACAAAATAAAAAAAAATACAGAATGAAATACAGATCACTTAAAACTCAGTAAAAACAAATAACTTGGTATGTGCTGGGTTTCTCACTAATACAAAGGAGTAAATGCTTGAGATTATAGCGTATACAAAAGCAGTGTTAGATTTCTTTCCCCCACTTGACGTAGTTCAATTCATAGAAAAATGTTCTTCATACTATAGAATAGAATAGAATAGAATTTTTTATCGGCCAAGTGTGATTGGACACACAAGGAATTTGTCTTGGTGCATATGCTCTCAGTGTACATAAAAGAAAAGATAGTCAAATATGGATGTAATCCTTAAAGGAGAAAATAGTAATTATTTGAATAGTTAGGTTGTAAACCAATACACATTTGTAATTTGTAATTTCCATTGATCGTAACTACAGAAGGATGCCGAGAATTTCAACCTGAAATTAGATTTTTGAGAAGGACAATTCAGTTAATATAGTTTAGGCAGTCAACTTAAATTTAGACAGCCCATGAAAATCTCTTAGATGTGAAGCCATTTATATTCTAGAATATTTTGTATTATAGTGAGTTAGGAAAAGTTGACGGTCTCTTACCAGACTGCACTTTTTTTTGCTATTCCATTTTCACACCATTTTATTTCCACCTCAATTTATCTGCAGGAATAGACTTTTTCAGCAATGTCCTTATGAAAACATTTCAATATATTTTTCCTGCTATGCTCAATTTTGCTAACGATTTCCATGTTTTCCATATATATTTTATGTGCATATTGAAATTGCACTGAATAAAAAGCAAACATTGCAACAATTAATTAATTAATTAATCACCTGCCCATCTTACCACAAGGCAACAATATTGGAAATATGCAGATATTTGTATATAATGAAATTCAGCATTATGGAAAATGTACATTTGGGAGGGTTTTATGTCTATCTAAGGACATTTTTAAAAAAATAATATGAATTCTACCTATCAGTCTGAGGTACCAGACTGCAATTCTGAGCTGTAGGGGCCAATTCTTCTATAGGCCTTCCTGTATTTCTGGATCTTACAGAAGGGCTAATGAGAGAACCTTGCAAGTTATTGTTGGATGTCAACCTCTGTATCAACCTCTGGAATCCATGTGCGCTCAGGCGTTCATGTTCCCCTTGGCAACTATGGACTCTCTCATGTCATGTTGGATCTGATGTTTACCTCAGAGCAGAGATGATATTCTATGCTCTGAAGACGCTGTGGTTGAATAACTTTCCGATCAAGCTAGGAAGCCAGATGGTTCACCCCAGGTGCTAATGAACCCTGATCATTTCCTGGCAGTTTTTGGCAGTTTTTCTTGAGATCTGACCAGCGGTTCCACCATACACCTGCTTTATATTTGGAATATGAGAGCAGCAAGGCCGGGGTGGAATCCAGCAGGTTCTGACAAGTTCTGGAGAACCAGTAGTGGAAATTTTGAGTAGTTTGGAAAATTGGCAAATGCCACCTCTGGCTGGCCCCAGAGTGGGGTGGGAATGAAGATTTTGCAGTATCCTTCCTCTGCCATGGCCACCAAGCCACCCCCACAGAACCGGTAGTAAAAATTCTTTAGATTTCACCACTGCAGCAAGGGCATTAGCTAAGATTGCTCTCATCAGTCACTGATCTCCGTGTGCTCCTTCATTTGTCAGGGAACACTGGGAATGGAGGCTACTGATAAGGTGACTGGAGTATCTTTGGCAGAGACTAAGAATTGAATATGGCTAAAGTCAGCAGTGAAATAGAGTTGTTCTTTATTTGGACCCATTGGGGTATTACTCCTGATCTAATTATTGCTCTGGATGATGTGGCAATCTTCTCTGATCTCGAGACTTGCAGTTTCTATTGAAGTCCTGCCCACAGCCAGGAGGATTTTCACCCAGCTAAGGCTGGTGTATACCAGTTATACTCTAGATCAAGAGGCCCTTGATCTGGCAACATTGACTCATGTCCTTGTCACCTGATGGCTATCCCATGAGGTTGCCTTTGAACCTGCAGCAGCCCAGTTGGTAAGAACTGCGACTGTAAAATGCCTGTTTTCTGTTTGCTGCATTGGATATCAATGAGATTTCTAGTGTAAGTGCTTGTTTTGATGGAAAAAGTCTTTTATTTTATCCTTCTCGTGTACTTAAGATCCCTGTCCTCCCAATTAATTCTGCCTATCTTATGTTTGCTTCCAGGGACAGGATCAGAGGTGGGTTTAAGCAGATTCTGACCACTTCTGGAAAACCAGTAATAAATGCCCCCATTTATTCTCTGCCTCCCAAGTCCCAGCTGATGGGGAGGAAATGTGGATTTTGCAGTAACCTTCCCCTGGAGTGGGGAGGGAATGGAGATTTTACAGTATCCTTCCCACCAAACCATACCCACCAAGCCATGCCACGCCCACCAAGCCACACCCACAGAACCGGTAGTAAAAAAATTTGAAACTCACTGCTGGACAGGATATATATTATAGATTTTTAATGCCACTCCAAGAGATCAAGGGCAGGTGAAACCATAGATAATCCTTCTCTGAGATGGCAGCCACATTACAAAACTTCTCACCCTGCTTAATGTAAATAAATACAGGTAGTCCTCGACTTACAACAGTTCATTTAGTGACCATTTGAAGCTGCAACAGCACTGAAAAAAGTGGCATGACCATTTTTCACACTTACGACCGTTGCAGCATCCCCATGGTCATGTGATCAAAATTCTGATGCTTAGCAACTGGTTCATATTTATGAGAGTTTCAGTGCCTTGGGGTGGTGGTCATGTGATCAGCTTCTGCAACCTCCTGACAAGCCAAGTCAATGCGGAAACTAGATGCGCTTAAAAGCTGTGTTACTAACTGAACAACTGCAGTGATTCACTTAACAACTGTGGCAAACAAGGGCGTAAAACGGGGCAAAACTCACTTAACAGAAATTTCACTTAGCAACAGAAATTATGGGCTCAATTTGTCATAAATCGAGGGCTTACCTGGAAACGCTTTCCATGGCACCTTGATATAAAACCCAGGGAAAGAGAGTCGCAGTTTGTTTGGTAGTTATATTCACATAGGAATAAAAACTCAATTCAAAATATGGTCTATTTAGAATATTTTATTGCTCGAGGGAAAAAAAAATTCTTTGTGAAATAATCTGAAAATAATAAAATGCCCAGGATTGAAGCTTACCTCCAACCCCTTCTAGCCAAACAAAGGAAATTATTCTTTTAAATGAAATGTAAAAGACATGCATTTTTGGATCTGCGGTTGTGAGGTTCATTTCCATAGGATCATTAAATTGGCCTCTTCCTGGCAACTTCCTGGCCCTTTCAACAAAATGTCATGCAGCCGTACTTTTAGCTAAATGTCACATTTGCATGCCCTGACCTTCTTGTGAGGAGGGGGATGCCTCTGGGTCCCTGCTGCCAAAGAGCAGCTTGCCAGGAGTCCCAAAAGTCCATCTAAGCAGGGCTCTTATTTCCATGCAGATGTTTGCTGGGTAAGTGGTAAATATTAGAATATATTTACAAAGCATGAAAAATATTTAATTATTTTGAAGCAGTGCGCTATGAATGTAGATTAGAATATAGAACACTAGTGTATTACATTTCAGAAGGCCTTTCAGACTGAAGGTTAAACCATGGGTCAGAACTTGCTTTATGCAGAAATTTTATACAGAAACTTTGGTAGAAACCACTGGCAGATTGTACAACCCAACACTGTTTGCAATAGTGATCTAATAATATCGAGAGGGCAGTTCATCAGTTCTGAAAACAAAAGGCTCGTGTCTTACCTTTGAAAGAATAAACCAAGAATGAAGTTATGAGTTCGACATGGGGATTCGTTTAAGAGAAAGAACAAGCCAAGGCCAGGCCAGGTACATACAGATAATCATTGGATAATGGAAGATTCAGATTAGTAAACTCACATTTCAGATTATATTTCACTCATAATTTTCCAGTAACACAGCAGCAAAGGTTAACGATGACACCATTTAAGAAATTAAGATAATGCTTTTTTTTTCTGGCTGAATCATTTTTTCTTTGATTCACAATGTATTCATTCTTCTATTGCTTTGTTACCTGATAAAAAGCAACATGTTCCTGGTGTCTTTTAAAAGGTCAACTATTCATGATCACAATTCACTTGGAATGCCCAGTCCTACCTGCCTGCCTGCCTGCCTGCCTGCCTGCCTGCCTGCCTGCCTGCCTGCCTGCCTATCTATCTATCTATCTATCTATCTATCTATCTATCTATCTATCTATCTATCTATCTATCTATCTATCTATCTATCTATCTATCTATCATCTCTTTCTATCATATCTATCATTTATCTATCTATCATCTATCTATCATTTATCTATCATATCTATCTATCTATCTATCTATCTATCTATCTATCATCTATCTATCTTTCTTAAATATACATGCAGTTCTGGATTTAGCACCATTTGTTTAAAAACTGTTCAGAGTTGCACTGAAAAAAAGTGATTTAAAACTAATCCTTGCAATTAAAATTGTCACAGCATACCCATGGTCATGTGATCAAAATTCAGGTGCTCAGCAACTGGTGTGTGTTTACAACAGTTATAGCATCACATGGTCATATGATCTGACAAGGAAAGCCAATGGGGGAACCTGGACAATGTGATTCACTTAACAACTGCAGTGATTTGCTTAACAACCATGTCAAAAGACATAAAATTGAGCCTGACTCATTTAACAACTGCCTAGCTTAACAGTTGTGGTCCCAATTGTGATCATAAACTAAGGATGACCTGTAACCAACAGTACTCACATCCAACCATACTATCCTAGTATGATTTATGTTGATTGCTTATTTAATATCCATGATTTATTTATTTATTTATTTATTTATTTGATTTTTATACCGCCCTTCTCCCGAAGGACTCAGGGCGGTGTACAGGCAAAAATAAAATAGATAATACAATATACAATTTAAAATGCAATTAAAAAACTTATTTTAAAATTAGCCTGAGAAGTAAAAACATACAATAAACTAAAAACCCCATTTAAAATTAATTAATAAGAATTTAAAATTAATAAAATTCAATTTAAGCCAGCCCCGCGCGAATAAAAAGATGTGTCTTCAGTTTGCGACGGAATGTCCGAAGGTCAGGTATTTGGCGTAAACCCGGGGGAAGCTCGTTCCAGAGTGTGGGAGCCCCCACAGAGAAGGACCTTCCCCTGGGGGCTGCCAGCCGACATTGCTTGGCGGACGGCACCCTGAGAAGTCCCTCTCTGTGAGAGCATACGGGTCGGTGGGAGGCATGTGGTAACAGCAGGCGGTCCCGTAAGTACCCAGGCCCTAAGCCATGGAGCGCTTTAAAGGTAGTAACCAAAACCTTAAAGTGCACTCGAAAGGCCACAGGTAGCCAGTGCAGTCTGCGCAGGAGCGGTGTTATATGGGAGCTACACGTAGCTCCTCTATCACCCGCGCAGCTGCATTCTGGACTAACTGAAGCCTCCGAGTGCACCTCAAGGGGAGCCCCATGTAGAGAGCATTACAATAATCCAAGCGAGAGGTAATGAGCGCATGAGTGACTGTGCACAAGGCATCCCGATCAAGGAAGGGGCGCAACTGCTGAACCAGGCGAACCTGGTGGAAGGCCCTCCTGGAGACGGCCGTCAAATGATCTTCAAACGACAGCCGTTCATCCAGGAGGACACCTAAGTTGCGCACCCTATCCTTTGGGGCCAATAACTCGCCTCCAACAGTCAGCCGCGGCTGCAGCTGACTGAATCGGGGTGCCGGCATCCACAGCCACTCCGTCTTGGAGGGATTAAGCTTGAGCCTGTTTCTCCCCATCCAGACCCGTACGGCTTCCACACACCGGGACAGCACTTCAACAGCTTCATTGGTTTTTTGATTTTGATAATTGATTATCATTAGTTTTATCAGTTTATTAGTTATTATCAGTTGAGACTCTAGAATAGTGGTTCTCAACCTTTATAGTGCTGCGACCCCTTTAATACAATTCCCCACGATGTGGCGACCCCAACCATAAAATTATTTTTGTTTTGAATTTATCGTGCCTGAAGCCGTATTGGCTAGCGATCTGAACTGCTTGCAATTGCCTTGAGGACGGAGGCATTAAAGTGGAGACTCCTCCCCTATTAAGTTTATCTTGCCTGAAGCCAGATTAGGCTAGTGATTGGGAGTGATTTTAGCTGGCTTGAGAGGGAGACATCAGAGCAAAGATTTCTCTCTTTTTTAATTCATCACGCCTGAAGCCGAATTCGGCTAGCGATTTGAAGAGCCTGCAGCTGGCTTGTGGAGTCAATCATTGGAGCACAATTCTTTGACTTGCAAGTATACTTCCCATATTTCCGATGGTCTTAGGCGACCCCTGGCAAATCGTCATTCGACCCCTAACGGGGTCCCGACCCACAGGTTGAGAACCACTGCTCTAGAACGAGTACAGACAAGAGCAACAAAGATGATTAGGGGACTGGAGGCTAAAACATATGAAGAACGGTTGCAGTAACTCGGTATGCCTAGTTTAATGAAAAGAAGGACTAGGGGAGACATGATAGCAGTGTTCCAATATTTCAGGGGTTTCCACAAAGAAGAGGGAGTCAAACTATTCTCCAATGCACCTGAGGGTAGAACAAGAAGCAATGGGTGGAAACTATGATTTCCACTAATATAGCAGAACCTCTAAGCATAATCTTTGATAAAGCTTTCACTACCAGTTCCCTTCCCAAACTGTGGTCACTGGCCACAGTCATCCCCATCTTCAAAAAAGGAGACCCCAGCTTAGTCGAAAATTACAGACCAATCTCTCTATGCTGCGTCACCTGCAAAATCATGAAATCAATCATCAACCAATACATTACCTCACACTTAGAAGCAAACAACCTACTCTCCAATAAACAATTTGGTTTCAGGAAAAAATTATCATGCAACTTACAACTTCTCCACTGTAAAAACATATGGACTACAAATCTTGATCAAGGCAAAACAATAGAGGCAATCTACATAGACTTCTGCAAAGTTTTTGACTCAGTAGTACACGGTAAACTTCTCCTAAAACTAAAATCCTACGGCATTTCAGGACCCCTTCACAAATGGATATCTGCTTTTCTGTCTAACAGACAACAAGTGGTCAAAATTGGCAATGCTCTATCAAATCCTGTTCCTGTCAAGAGTGGCGTTCCTCAAGACAGCGTCCTTGGACCAACACTCTTCATACTATACATTAATGATCTTTGTGACCATATCTCAAGTAATTGTGTTCTCTTTGCTGATGATGTCAAACTATTTAACACCACTGATAATACATCTATCATTCAAAAAGACCTTGATCATCTAACCGCTTGGTCTAAAACTTGGCAACTCCAAATCTCAACCAGCAAATGCTCAGTCTTACATATAGGAAAAAGAACCCAAACACTAAGTACTTGCTTGATGGACATTACCTTACAGATGACCCCCATCCCGTTAAAGACCTTGGAGTTTTCATGTCAAATGATCTAAGTGCCAAAGCCCACTGCAAATACATAGCAAAAAAGGTTCTAAGAGTTGTAAACCTAATCTTGCTTAGCTTCTTTTCCAAAAACACTACACTACTAACCAGAGCATATAAAACATTTGCTAGACCAATTCTAGAATACAGCTCACCTGTTTGGAACCCTCACCATATCTCTGACATCAATACAATTGAACGTGTCCAGAAATATTTTACAAGAAGAGTTCTCCATTCCTCTGTAAACAACAAAATACCTTATCCCACTAGACTTGAAATCCTGGGCTTGGAAAACTTGGAACTCCGTCGCCTTCGACAAGACCTAAGTTTAACTCATAGAATCATCTATTGTAATGTCCTTCCTGTCAAAGACTACTTCAGCTTTAATTGCAATAATACAAGAGCAACCAATAGATTTAAACTTAATGTCAACTGCTTTAATCTAGACTGCAGAAAATAGGACTTCTGTAACAGAATCATCAGTGCTTGGAATACTTTACCTGACTTTGTGGTCTCTTCTCATAATCCTAAAAGCTTTAACCAAAAACTTTCTACTATTGACCTCACCCCATTCCTAAGAGGACCATAAGGGGCATGCATAAGTGCACAAACGTGCCTACCGTTCCTGTCCTATTGTTTTTCTTTTCTTCTATACCTTTATATACTATATAACCTTTCTGTATGATAGTTACATATATTGTTGTGACAAAATAAATAAATAAATAAATAAATAAATAAACTAATCAAGGAGAGAAGCAACCTAGAATAAGGAGAAATTTCCTGACAGTTACAACAATTAATCAGAGGAACAACTTGCCTGCAGAAGTTGTAAATAATAATAATAATAATAATAATAATAATAATAATAATAATAATAATAATAATAATAATAATAATAATAATAATAATAATGTTTTAATTTGTATACCGCCCTTCTCCCGAAGGACTCAGGGTGGTGAACAGGCAGATAAAATACAAAACATACACAATAATTAAAACAACCCTTAAAAAACTGATTTAAACTTGCCCAGAAATTTAAAATAACAATACACCCCATAAAATTACCAAAATTTAAAACCCATCATCCAATTAAAATTTTAAAGGTAAAATCAAGCTAGTCCAGCCATACGAAATAAATAGGTGGACATTTTTAAGAAAATGTTGGATAGCCATTTGTCTGAAATGGTGTAGGGTTTCCTGCCTGGGCAGGGGGTTGGACTAGAAGACCTCCAAGGTCCTTCCAACTCTGATATTATTGTTATTATTAAGTGTTGTATCTAATGTTTTATGAATGATCTATCACTATTGTTGTACACTGAGAGCATATGCACCAGAGACAAATTTCTTGTGGGTCTAATCACACTTAGCCGATAAAGAATTCTAATTCTAATTCTAGCCATTTACAATAAAAAAACACACATTTTAAATGAATTCTTCACTAAATGTATTTGGATGTCACATGAAATCCAATTTGAGTTGCATTTTCTTTGTATTGTGTTTCAAATGCAGTAAACCACCTTGAATACTACAATGGAAAAGTAGAATATTGTAAAAATACCGACCTACTTTATAGTGCTTCAATTTCACTACTCCATTCTTTATGCCCAGCTGAAATAAAACACAACCCAGGTGTGGTGATTGCCTAATGAATGACACCACCACTAAGCCTGGATTTCACCTTCTCCAAGCCACTAGGCCAGAGCAAGGCAATCTTTGCACATCAGGGGTTTGTGATCATCATTTACTTAGGTGGGACAGATTTCTAGAGATGCTGAGGTTTTTTTTTTAAGGATTTTGTTTTGTTTGTTATTTTTTGAGATGGGAGTCAGTGTTAATCTGATGTAAAGGACAGTTCCCAGACTGATAAAGATTCAGGGCACATTTATGTAAACAACCAGCTGCAAACTCCTTTGTTATCAATGAAAACCTCTCCATGTCAATTTGCAGAAAAACAACTAAGAAGAAAATAAAGATGTTTCCACATAAAGTATTTTGGCAAAAAAAAAACCACATAAAATACAAATTAGATGGACATGACCTTATAGATGACCCTCACTCTGTCAAGGACCTTGGAGTACTCATTTCTAAAGATCTAAGTGCCAGAGCCCACTGTAACAACATTGCCAAAAAGGCAGTAAGAGTTCTTAACCTAATCTTGCGTAGCTTCTTCTCTAGTAATGTTGTACTACTAACTAAAGCATACAAAACATTTGCTAGACCAATCCTTGAATACAACTCATCTGTCTGGAACCCGCACTGCATATCGGACATAAATACAATCGAGAGAGTCCAGAGATATTTCACAAGAAGAGTCCTCCACTCCTCTGCTCGCAATAAAATACCTTATGCCACCAGATTCCAAATTTTGGGCTTAAACAATTTAGAACTACTCAGACTTCAATCTGACCTAAGCATAGTACATAAAATTATCTACCGCAATGTCCTACCTGTCAAAGACTACTTCAGCTTCAACCACAACAATACATGAGGAAATAATAGATACAAACTCAAGGTAAACTTGATTGCAGAAAATATGACTTCAGTAACAGAGTGGCCAATGCCTGGAATGCACTACCTGATACTTATGCATGCCCCTTACAGACCTTTTAGGAATGGGGTGAGGTCAATAGTAGACAGTTTAAGCTTAAAGTTTTGGGGGTTTAGGGAAGAAACTACAGTGTCTAGTTGTTCTGGTGTGCAGTGCTCTGTAGCATCGTTTTGAGGGTAGGAGTTGAAACAGTTTATGTCCAGGATACAAGGGGTCTGTAAATACTTTCACAGCCCTCTTTTTGACTCATGCAGTATACAGGTCCGCAATGGAAGGCAGTTTGGTATAAAGTATAACATGACTAAGGTATAACGTGGGTGTCCAACTTTGGCAATTTTAAGATTTCCCCATAATGGCTGGGGAATTCTGAGAGTTGACACTAAGCTGGCAGGAATAACCAACATCCCAGAAGACAAGCTCAAGATCCCCAAAGATCTTGACAGACTTGAACATGGGAGCCTAACTAATAAAATGAAATTCAGCATAGATAAAAGTAAGGTTTTACACTTAGGAAAGAAAACAACAACTGTATAGGTACAGGTTAGACAAAACATGGCTTAATGCCAGTAACTGTGAGGGGGATCCTGGAGTCCTAGTGGACAATTACTTAAATATGAGACAACAGTGTGCGGTGGCAGCCAAAAAAGCTAATGCAATGCTAGGATGCATTAGTAGAAGGATGGGATCAAAATCAAGTTCTAGTACTTACAAAGCCTTAGTAAGATCACGCTTGGAATACTGCATCCAATTCTGGTCACCACAATATAAAAAAAATGTTGAGACTCTGTTGCAGAGAAGAGCAACAAAAATGATTAGGGGGCTGGAAGTTAAAACATACAAAGAATGTTTACAGGAATTGGGTATGTCTAGTCTAATGAAAGGAAGGACGAGGGGAGACATGATAGAACTGCTCCAATATTTGAGGGGCTCCTAGAAAGAAAGAAAGGAAATCAAACTATTTTCCAAAGCACCAAAAGGCAAGACAAGAAACAATGGATGGAAACTAACTAAGGAGAGAAGCAAGCCAGAACTAAGGAAAAGGTTCTTAATGGTGAGAGCAGTCAGCCTTCAGAAGTTGTAGGAGCTCCAACACTGAGCTTTCAAAAAGAGACTGGACAACCATTTGTTTGAAATGGTATATAGCAATTATGGCTAACCATTTTTCCCTTGGGTGCCAAAAGTGTGCATGTGCTCACAATAGCGTGCATGCGCGTGCCCACATCCATAATGTAATGCCCCCCATGCACGCCCTGCCCCCTTGTGCATGCACATGCAATCCCCCTGTGCTACCCCGCCCCCTTGTGCAGGCATGTGTGACCTCCCCTGCGCTCCCCCACCCACCGTGCATGTGCATGCAACCCTCCCCCCCGCACCCTGTTTTGGGCCTAGCAGATCTCCCTGTAGCTTCCGGAGGCTGGAAACAGCCCATTTCCGGACTTTCATAGACCAGTTTTTTGCCCTCGACAGAGTCTGGAGGTTCCAGAGGCTTTTCTGTACCCTCCAGGAGGGCAAAAACGGTCTTCCCCGGCCATACGGAGGCCCTCCGGAGGCCAGAAACAGTCCATTTCCAGACTTCTAGTAGGCCCATTTTTTGCCCTCCCAGAGCCTCTGCACGAGCCCTGTTCTTACCTGGCATCCAGAACAGGCCACATGGAGACTCCTGGGAGGGGAGGTGCAGCATGGGCATGCACACACGTCTCCTGCATGCATGGCAGAGACCTGAAAATCAGCTGGCTAGCAGAAGGCACACGTGCACGTGCAGTGGCGCTGATGTAGGGTGACGGCTTGTGTGCCCACAGAAATGGCTCCACGTGCCACCTGTGGCACACGTGTCATAGGTTTGCCATCACGGATATATAGGGTCTCCTGCTTGAGCAGGAGGATGGATTAGCAGACCTCCAAGGTCCCTTTCAACTTTGTTATTCTGTAGTCCATGTTCTAAGTCTTAAAGGTATAAATCTGAGGTATAAATATCTGCAAAGAGTACCGCAGCAGTGGAAGCCATTGATTGTGTAGCTTCTTCCAGTGATTTATATTATGGTATATGTGCAGTAACTTGATTTAGAGAGATATGAATGTTGAAATACTTGATGTAGTTCTGCTCTGCACTTGAATATCCACTTGTTTTAAAAATGGATTTTTTAAAAATAAACCACTTGACCAATGTTTCTGATATATCTGTCGGCATACACTTTGGGTACTCAGTGAATAAAATTCAAGTAATAGGATGCCAAAGTCTAAACTGGATTCCACATCAAGCTTTATATTCTATAAATACTAAATATATTTTTTTAAGTGTGTTTGATTTTTAAATCTATTTGATTTAATCCCAAAGAGGATTTTCAGTTGAACACATTTCCATCTCTCTGATAGGCACCCTAGTGCTAGCATAGTATACATTGACAGAATAGGAAACTCCTCTTTATGTTAGACTCGGAATTATATCTAGTATATTTCCAACCAAAGTTTAAGCATCACTAAAATTGATGAAAGTACAATTTTTAAAAGAAATATTTCAAATAAGGCTTTTGATAAAAATTCTATATTCCTAAGAAATGATTACTCAGTTTCTTAAATCTATGAATATCGGAATTTTTATTATGCCTAAATATTATACTGCAAGTTGTTTCTTTTTTTATGAAAAATGGAAAATAAACTGAAGCTTAGCTTATTCATGGTTGTTTTTTTGCTGCCACAAATTCCATTTATATTTCACTTAGAAAACTAGCTCATTTTTTCAGCTTAAAGGTAAAGGTAAAGGTTCCCCTCGCACATACATGCTAGTCGTTGCCGACTCTAGGGGGTGGTGCTCATCTCCGTTTCAAAGCCGAAGAGCCAGCGTTGTCCGAAGACATCTCCGTGGTCATGTGGCCGGCATGACTCAATGCCAAAGGCGCACGGAACGCTGTTACCTTCCCACCAAAGGTGGTCCCTATTTTTTCTACTTGCATTTTTACGTGCTTTCAAAACTGCTAGGTTGCAGAAGCTGGGACAAGTAACGGGAGCTCACCCCGTTACACGGCAGCACTAGGGATTTGAACCGCCGAACTGCCGACCTTTCGATCGACAAGCTCAGCTGTCTTGGCCCCTGAGCCACTGCGTCCCTTAGTTTTTTCAGCTTAGGAATTTTAAATTTCATATCTGGGTATTCTTAGGTTATTAGAAATGTCTGTATTCCTCAAATAACAATAGCACTTAGACTTATATAGGCTCCACAGTGCTTTACAGCATTCTCTGAGCAGTTTACAGTATTAGCATATTGTCCCCAACAATCTGGGTCCTCATTTTACTGATCTCAGAAGGATGGAAGGCTGAGTCAATCTTGAGTTGGTCAGGATCAAACTCCTGGCTGGGGGCAGTGAGTTAGCCTGCAATACTGCATTCTAACCACTGCGGCACCTGGATTAGATCAAATGGCAACACAAATCAAATAGGTTTGGAGAAACTACAATTGTCAGAATTCCCATCGTACTTGGAGTTCTAATGCTAACATATCCTGAAGACACAAGGCTAGAAATGGTTGGTCACTGAAGCTATCAATGGAGGACTGATGAGAGCATTTTATAATTGGGTTTACTTTTGCTGCCAGTTTGATACTTCCATTTAGTGTTAATAAGAAAATAGTAAGTTTTTTAAAAGAAGAGCTGTGACCTCTTGAAGAAAAGTAAACTCCATGAAGCTCATCGTTTTTTGGAAGAGAAATCGTGCTGCAAGTTGACACGTTCCAAAAATGAGATCATCTGAAAGAGAGGGGAAAAGAGGAACCCTCATAGGTGAGGTGAGCCAGCGGGCGGACAGATGTCTGTGAGATGGAAAACAAGGGTGATGGGAAGGAATTCTACGATAGGCATTGATCACTAAAAGGATAGAAAATATTATGTTTTTTCAATTCTATTGCACTGAATTGCCACAAACACTTTACATTCATTTTGTACCTCTGATAGCTCAGTACAAAATGCACAAGCATGAAGAATTCTGAGCAGAAAAAGAATGTGAGGGTTTGAATTTTACAAGATTCTCTTTTCAACTCTCTTATGTCTCAAGACCCATATTAAAAATGATGAAGTCAGAATTAAAGATACTTAAGTAATTCCTATTCCTTATTCCTTTTCAGATTTTCAGGGATGATAATAATAATAATAATAATGACAGTAGATTTGTGATATCCTTTTTTTATGATTATTATTTTCACACTACTTACCACACTTTGGAATGGTTTTCTTTTCCTGCTTATTTTCTCCCAAAGACTATGTAAATGACTTATTCATTCTTAATAGATGATGAACTCTGGATACACCTCTCACTTGATAGATGCGTGGATGGATAGATGGATACTGTATGTATTTGTATGCATAATTAATCCATAAGAAATAATGGAGTACATGCAAAATGTATATGTATGTGTTCTGAAATTAATTCTAGCAGTTCTTCAAGCTACAAAATATGCAAAAGCAGAAATGGAGAACCCTTGAAGCAATGTGGTAGAAATTGAGAATAGTACAACTTCTTTAGAGAAAGACTAAAGAACCAGCAAGGGATAGATGTCAGAATGATACTGCTGCTTGAAAAGTGAGTCAGTTTATTTATGGTTCAGCTGAAATGATACTACAACAATCTTTTCTTTCAAATATGGCATCTCTCTAAAGTCAGTAATCAGAGTGGTATGTTACTACCCTTTGGGCTTGTTGTATTACTCTGGTCTTTCAGAAGGAAACGAGATTTGGTGGCTTTGCAGTTCCACTTTTCAAGCGGAAAAATGAGAGGAGGAAATGCTTCATACTTCTAGCAATTTTACATGTCAATGCTTTTTTTCCCCTTAACTGAGCTCCAGCATTTCTTCTTTTACAGCTGATCAGCCACATCTGTCAGAAAAAAGGTAAAATATGTTAATTTGGTTGGTACCATCAACATGAATGTTTTTGTTTACTGTTATATATTTAGAAAGTTGCTAATTGTCTCACATCGAAGTAAAATATTTATGAAATAATAATAATAATAATAATAATAATATATTATTATTATTATTATTATTATTATTATTATTATTATTATTATTATTATTATTATTATTATTATTATTATTAGTGTTAGATCCAATGATGGAAGAGACGGACACAGCTCTTTCAGTAACAACAGCTCTTTATTAGTAGACCAGCACAACCCAACAGAGTGCTAGCCAATGAGATTCAAGTATTTTCCCGCCTTTTTGGAGGACCTGAGGGAAAGCTATAGCACACTCCTTATATGGTATATAACAAGTAATGTCACATATCCAATAGAAAATGAATCAAGAGGAACAGTTTAAAATGTTAAACCCTTGAAAAAATGAGCAAGAGAAGTGTGATCTATCAAAATTCTCATGGTAATTTTGCATTTGGTCACCTTAGAAATGGAAAGATGAAATTACCTTGGATCAAAATCTTTACTTTAAAAGACTTGTGCTGTCTTTACCAGATTACTGCCTTCTGTGATAGTAATAAAACACACAAAGCAATTCAAAGATTGTGGGAAATACAAGTCTCAGGTGAAGGTTGAGTGCCAGAGAATAAGGAAGTCAAAGTATGCTCATCCAACTCAGACAGGGTAAACTACTTGGCTAATTGAACAGATTTTTGCTTCAGCAATAAGGTGTTTGTGAAAAAAATTGTCTCAGAGAATAAATAGATAGCTGTAGTTACTGATCCATTAATTCATACTTATGGCCAAGTTACCGGTAAATGTTAAAAATGTCCTGCTTTGACAGAGTTTATAATTTGGCAGAAGTTGATTTCTCTCATGGGAATAACTGCACAAGCATGAAATGTTCAGGTTGTGTGTTTGAAATCTGACAAATTTAGAATCTGGATATGGTCTATTTCCATTTTTCAAACTCTTGGCCAGGAAAATGTTTTAAAGTGCAGTCCTAAATATGAAGCAAATTCCAGAAAATCCTACCGATCAAAATTAACCCGATACTGACTTTAATTCACTTTTAGATTTAGCAATCTAGGGGGAAAAGGGCAGTTTGGTGTAGTAGATTAAGCTGGAAACTGGCAGACTGTAAGTTTAGTCTTGCCTTAGTCACACAGAAAAGCTGGGTGATCTTGGACCAGTCACTTTCTCTCAGCCCTAGGAAGGAGGCAATGGCAAATCACTTCTGAAAAACCCTGGCCAAGAAAACTGCAGGGACTTGTCCAGGCAATCTCCAAATATTGGCCACAAATGAATGGATGGAAAAGAAACATCCAGGAAAGCATAATGCAGGACTGTCAAGCTCCCAGCCCATGGGCCGGATGCGTCATGCGCTGGCCATGCCCACACCCAGTTTAGTGAAGGGGGAAAAAGTCCCAATACGTCATGTGTTGCTTCCATGATGATGTGAGTTTGACAACCCTGGCATAGTCAGCTTGCTTGGTGATGCAAAATAACTCCTTGGTCTTGCATCACTGCAGCTTCCTTGAACAATGCCAGTCTGCTATTGTTGTGACCCAGGCCCAAGTAGGTAGTAGTAAACTCAAGTCAGTTTAAAAACAAACAAACTTTATTAGAACAGCTGAGAATTAACTCATACTCAGTGTAGTCCAAACTAAATCAAAGCAAATTCTTCCTAACACAATTCTTCAGTCTTATCACCAACCTTGGTCTAATTAGGCAAACTGCCAAAGGCTTTTCTTGGCAAAAGTTCAAAAGCAGAAAATGCCGACAAGAAATAAATGCAGCTACAATAGAGAATATAAATATAGAACAGAATCAGGAAATGATTACATATAAAGATCTTTTGTATACTGAAAGAGGTAGTTTGCAATTAAAATCTCTGCACGTATTAAAAGAAGAAGGGAAAAATTATACTTGGTTTCAATATGGGCAACTACATGCTAGATGGAAGGAAGATCAGAAAATTGGTATAGTGCAGAATGAGGAAAATTTGGTAAAGCAAATTAGAAATCAGTCTCAGGAGCATATAAAGCGATTGTAGAATGTGTTATTTGAAATAGATTCTGAAAGGGATTTGGTAAAGGACTGTATGATAAAGTGGGCACAAAACTTATTGGACATATTATTGGAAACTTGGGGAAAAATTTGGGTTAGAAATGTTAAATTTACCCAGGCACAGAATTTAAGGGAAAATTTTTATAAAATGTTTTATAGATGGCATTTGGATCCTAAGAAACTATTGTGTATGTATCCAGATATGCAAGCAAAATGTTGGAGATGTAATTGTGATGATGCTACATATTTTCATATTTGGTGGACTTGCAAGAATATTAAGGCTTTTTGGATAAGAATTTGGTGGATTTTACAAAATGTTTTGAAAAAGAAGATAAAGTTCCGGCCGCAATTTTTTCTACTGGGAATTATCACGGACTGTACAGTAATTGAGACTAAATTGATTTTAAATCTAATAACAGCGGCAAGATTATTGATAGGACAGTATTGGAAGAAAAAAGAATTACCTACAACAGAAGAATGGATATTGAAAGCTGCCAATTTGGCTGAGATGGCAAAAATCTCAGCCTTTTTGAAAGACAATACGCAAGAAAGATACTTAAATGAATGGAAAAAATGGATTGACTATATCCAAAACAGATATCAGACTAAGAGATATCAGACTGCCTTTGAATGATTAGGATGTATTATTTTTGATTGTATTGGGGGAGGTTGGGATTTGATGAGAAATGCAGGAGTATAACTGAGTTAGGAGGGAAAATTTTTAGCATATGCTTGTTTTATTTTTAACTATACTTTGTGTTTGTTCCGGGAAGTTGGGGGGGAGGGGGGTTTTGAAAGGGAGGGGGGAGGGGAGTAGAGGGGAGGAGGGGGGAAGGGGGGAAGCTTTTTTTTTTTTTGGTAAAAACTCTTTCAATTAAAAAAAAAAGAAATAAATGCAGCAAGACAAGGCTATTAACGTTGTTTTCCGGCAAAGAGCCCAAACGCCGTTGCTGGTCTTTTAAGTCTTATGGGAGGGGCCAATCATCTCTTGGCCCTACTCCTGAGTTGTCCTCTTTGCTTTCTGGCAAAGCAAGCCTTCTGGCAGCTCTTCTCATGTGTGCATTAGGAACAGGCTCCTCCTGTTCCTCTGCCTCACTACTGTCAGTCTCTGGAGGCTCTGGAGTCCGCATATCACTCCCAGATGGCCCTGGCCCCACCTCTGCCTCCAACACAGAGCCCTCATCCAGGTCTTCCCCAGCCTCCAGGACTGGCCCATGTTCTACCTCAGCCTCATCGCTGTACGACTCCACTGCCAGCTCCGCAGACTGCTGGCGGACCACAACAGCTATGGAGGACATACCACCATCTGTGCATTGGTGTCAATTTGCCTGTACCTGAAAAGGAAATGCCACATTTCAGTCCAAACATCAAATAAAATATGTGGCTGCACAGGGAAGGAATATTTCTGGCTGGGGTAGGCAACAGTGGGGAGAGAAGAGAATATTTGTAGCTCAGGGTTGAAATGAGGAGTCCTTGGTGCTTTCTGAGCTTGCTTGTTTTCCTGCAGACATTTCATTTCCTTAACTAGGTAACATCATTAGTGTTTGCAAGAAAACAAGCAAGCTCAGAGAGCACCAAGGACCTCTCAGTGGGGAAAAAAATCGAGACAGAAGGGTTTCCTTGCAACAACAAGTGCTTATAATGTGTACCCTGTTTCCCCAAAAATAAGACCCAACCAGAAAATAAGTCTTAGCATGATTTTTCAGGATCTTCGTAATATAAGCCTTACCCCCAAAATAAGCCCCAGTTAAGATTGTCAGCCAGTTGGGTGCATTTAGTACCGTGTTTCCCCCAAAATAAGATCTAACCAGAAAATAAGCCCCTAATGCGTCTTTTGGAGCAAAAATTAATATAAGATCTGGCCTTATTTTCGGTAGTTGGAAAGAGGGGCAACCAAAATGTTCTGGGTTTTGTTTCTGCTAAAATCAGTTTCTGTTCCAGGCAAAACTGAACTCATCTCTAGTGCTACTTGCCATTGTTGGATGAGCAATGGTGAGAGTCAAGCTGAAATTAAATCCAAAGGTTAAACTGCTGTTAGACTTTTTTTTTTTTTTTAAAGGCTTTGGATTAGAGATTCATTCTTTTCTGGATGGGGTTGCACTATTTCGAAAGAGCAGATTTGTGGTTTAGAGATACTGCTTGACTTGTCATCTGCTGCTGGGTTCCCAGATAATGTTAGGGACAACCAATGGATTAATGCAGTTATTGTATACTGAGGCATAAACTGTAGTTATCTTTGGGCATTTGAATTTAGCAACAATGATCCATGCTTTAGTCGGTGCTTAAATAGAGCAAGCAAGCTGTCAATGAATGCACTATTATGAAAAGGCACATTGATTGCTTGTCATTTTCTGGGCATAAGTTGAGATGTTTTAACTTTTAAAAGCCTAAAGACTTCCTTAAATAGTCAGGTCCTGTCCTAGTGTAAAGGTGTCTGGATGTTATTTATTGTTTATTTATTTTGCTATAGTTTGGATGTTGTTCATTCTAACAAGGTTCTAAATGACTTGCACAGTTTTTTTTAAAAGACAACCCACAGTATTAAAACACACACACACACACCAGAAAGCACACCAGAAAGCACACCAGAAGCAAAACAACGCCCAAGGAAAAGCCACAACTTCCAAATGACAGCGACTAATATTAAAGTTGCCGGGAAGGGCCTTTTTAAAGATCTTGTTACTTTCTGAGATGTTCTGTATTTATTTTGGGCTTATGGCAGAATATCCTTGGTTGCTTCCCTGCTATGAAATGCAGTTCTTGAAGAATTATGCAGCTCCACTGACATTCGACAAACAAACAAGCAACGATTCTGCAATGAAGCTGATTCAATTTCTTTCCGTTGAAAGCTTGGTTTTTGCGCCTAATCAGTTTTCCTACTTTTTTTTATTAGGCAAAAGGTAGCTTTGAAAGTTTACAAAAATACTTTATAAAAAGAAGCCTTTTAAATAGATTTTTAAAGTCTTGCACTGGTGAAGCATAGCTTAGCATTCTATCGGGTAAGATTCATCTAGTGAAGAAGGACAACCCGTCCCTTGTTTTAAAACCTTCCACTCTATTGCTATACAGGAAGGGTATTTCAAGGTCATGCAGAATACACAACTGTCCTCTATATTTTTATTGGGAAGGCATAAACCTGATGGACGGCAGAGTTTTCATTTTGAAGCTTAATTGGGAGCCAGGTTTGAAGGAATAACAAAACTTTTGGCTTATGCCAGCAGAGATTTTTAATCACTCTTGTTTTCTTTGGTTCTTAGGTAATTTTAATTATTGATTGAAGAGCTCGAACAGTGAATGGTTATTTTATTGGGCATATTATAATGTCTTAAACTGTGATTTAAGTTGTATTGAAAGTTTAACTTTAGCTGGGCCTTTCTCCAACTTGAACCAGTTATTCTAGACCGTTCCTAGAAAATTCTTTTAGGCATTCAGTTTGCACTGAGGTTCTTCTCTGAAGTAAGGTGCTGACCAAAGAAATTAATTAAGAAGTGGAGAAGAAGGGAATGGTTTAAGGATGTAGTTGGCAACCTTAACAAACTTGTAGTCATTGCTGTCTGAGAGGAGAAGTCCGTGAATGAAACATACAAGATTTTGTTGCAAAATTGACTTCAGCATATGACTTGGAAGTAAACACTTCCAAAAGTGTTTACAAAAACCTTCATCCTAGATAATTGTGTGTAGACTTTATTTTTTATTTGAAGCTTTTAAATCCTAGAGTAAACTATAAAACTCAGCAATAAAACCCTAATAGTTTCCAGACATTGTGATCAGACATTGACAGTAACTCTTGCTTGGCTTAGGATGGCAATCTACATTTGTACATAATCAGTACACTGCCCATGTTTGCCTCAATTGAGAATGTTGGGTTGATTAGTTTAATGATCCATTTGTCTTACAGATTATCTACAGTATTCTCAGGTGTCTTTTCCAACACCAAACATTTAACCATTATGTAGCCTGGCATATGTGCACTTGTTACACATGCTGAGTCAAATAGTATTAACTGTTCGGCAAGTGGAAGAATGATGATGACATAGAAGACAAGAGAGGCAAAATAGAAGAAGCTGTGATAACTTGGTCTTCTATTATATGAAGAGATTTAAGTTATACAAATATTCTTCTCTGTATGTTTTTTATCCTATTCCAAACACTGCTGACTCTGATCCATTTACTAACCTACAACCAGTGATAAGGTTAAAACAACATACAGCAATATCAATAGAAAATTTTCAACACTAAGGAGTAACTTATAATCAAAGACATTCACTCTCCAGGAAACAGCCAGGTCTTAATAGCTTTGTAGAAGACCACAAGAATTGAAGGCTGTCTGATGTCAGGAGCACTTTCGTTCAGAGAAAGGCAACAACTGAGCAAGCTCACCCTTGAGATCCTGTAGACAGCAACCTTAAGGGTCAAGATCTTAATGAATGAGCAGAAACCACTGGACTTCCTTGCATTAAATCTTACATTCCGATAATGGGGGAAATAATGTAGGTAACTTGTATGTGAAGTTTTTGTTTTGTTTTTCCCATTCAGTAAATTATTACAACTTCTTATATCTGCAACAATTATAGAAATGAATATAATGATTTGGCCTAAAAAATAGGACTAAAAGATAACATTATTTCCCTGTAGCAATCTTCTTCGCAAATAATAGTTGAATATTTACATTCTATCATTTTCTGTCAGGGAAATAGAAAGACAATGCATGATCAAGTAGAAGACACAAAGAATGCATAAAGTAGGAGGAATATGGATAAGTATGCTAGGTAACTTGCAGCACATGTTTTATGAGGCATTAGTAATCAAAAGGACACTCCATTAATATGAAATGTGCATTTCCTTCATACATATGTCTCTTGCTCTTAAGAAAAACAAGATGTATACCGTGTATATTTACAGTTTTATATTTATACTTTATACTTACAGTATTCTCTGGATATATACAACTTTAAGAAAGATCCTGTTTTGTAATCTTCAGTACTGAATATTTGCATTTTAATATTTAACTAAACCCAGATCTTTTGTATGTTTAAAAATAACATTTGATTCTATCTATCTATCTATCTATTGAGATTGGCCTATCTGCCAAGAAAAAGTGAATTCTCTGGTTACTGTGTCTCTAGCAAGTAATATAACACTAAGTATTTAAACTTATCACTTATCACAATACATGATTTATGATGAATGTATTTTTACAATGACTATGATCATGATTTATCACTTAATTGCTTGTATGTACACTGAGAGCTTATGCACCGGAGACAAGTTCCTTGTGTGTCCAATCATACTTGGACAATAAAGAACTCTCTTCTCTTCTATTTTGTACTTAGTCTAGCAGTTAAGATGCTGGGCTTGTTGACCAGAAGGTTGGCAGTTCAAGATCCAAAGAGCACATGACAGAGTAAGCTCCTGTTCTTGCCCCAGTTCCTGTCAACCTAGCAGTTCGAAAGCATGCAAATACGAGTAGATAAATGGCTACCACTTTGGTGGGAAGTAAACAAAGTTCCATGTGCCACGTAGTCATACTGGCTATATGCTGGCTCCTTCAGCTAGGAAACAGAAATGAGCACCATCCCCTAGAGTCGGACATGACTAGTCAGAATAAACCTTTATTTTATTGGCAATTATTTTGACCTAATAATTGCCAATAAAACAGCACAGGATGTAAGACCACTATTTCTTTTAGGCACCAGAGTTAGGAGGCAGATTTAAAGTATGTCCTGGAATGTTTGTGGTGGCACAAGAACAGTCCTGCTACTATCCCATAGCTGGAGATGGAGGCAGGCAGTGGTGGGATTCAGCCAGTTCGCACCACTTTGGGAGAACCGGTTGTTAACTTTCTGAGCAGTTTGGTGAACTGGTTATTAGAAGAAATCATTAGGGCAGAAAACCGGTTGTTAAATTATTTGAATTCCACCACTGGAGGCAGGGTGTGAAATCCCAGAATACTTCTGGGACAGTTGATTTTGGACTTCCAGATTTCCAGTCTATGTTTCTCTGCCATTTGCTATAACAGTTTGCTCATTTATCAATACCAGATGCACTATCGATTTGACCGTTCGTCTTAAACCGATTTGAACATTTCAATAATGCCAAGCATTGCATAATTATTTTTAAATTCTCCAATATTAACATCCAGGGGAAAATATGAAATTATAGTGCAAACCCATCCCTAGAAGATGACAGGCTATTAGTAATGATTACCATTAGCCTCGGTTTCAAATTTTACCTAATTCATTTTAAGCCTGCGCTTTTCTTGTAAGGAATTCACAACAGCATGCAAAATTCTTCAGTTGTTTAGGCTAAGAGTTAATGTCGAACAAGGTCACCCAATGAGTACTTTGGCTGAGCGGGATGTTATTCTGGCCTAAAATATTGACTGTTAGACAGATCATCCACAGAAGTACTGTATAAAACTCCAAAAATCTCTTTTCTGGCGCTATTACGAATGAATGACCTATGCTTAGACAACTTCCTTCCATTCCCTATCATGTTGCGATATACCAATTGCTTATTAATCATGATCTCATTGAAGCGCCATACAGGTAGTTCTCGACTTACAACAGTTCATTTAGCGACCATTCGAAATTACAGCAGCACTGAAAAAAGTGACTTATGACCATTTTTCACACTTAAGACAGTTGCAGCATCCCCAAGTCGTGTGATTTACATTCAGATGCTTGAGAACTGGTTCATATTTATGATGGTTGCACCGTCTCAGGGTCATCTAATCATCTTTTGTCAACTTCTGACAAGCAAAGTCAACGGGAAAGCCACATTCAGCAAATAACTTATGTTCCTGACTTTACAAATGCGGTGATTCACTTAACAAATGTAGCAAGAAAAGTTGGGGCAAAAGTCACTTAACACATTTCTCCCTTAGCAACATAAATTTTAGGCTCAATTGTGGTCGTAAATCGAGGATTAATTGTACTTTTATGTCTTTTTGGTTGCAGCAGAATGTAAATGGAAGAGTGATTTCAGATATATATATATATGCTCTGTTACATTTTCTAGCACTTTCCAGCTATTTCATTGCAAGCAAAAATGTTGGGGAATAAATTACCGCACATGTTATCTCTAGGCATATTTTCTCTTCTGGTATTATCTCCCTCTGATATAATTTTCTGAAAAGTATGTAAAAACTCGGCTGAAACAGCTGGACCAGAAGAGCTGAACTTGTAAAATATAGTCTACACACATGCATTTTAGCTCAGCACTAAGAGTGAAGCAGAATAGGCAGGAAAAAAAATCAAGGAAATTTCCATTCCATTCGGCATATGTTGAACCAGACAGATTTAAACAGACATTTTAAGTGTTAGGATCCTGCATTTTTCTGAGAGAGTGTTTTGGGGCTTGCAAAGCATCACTTTTTTTTTTTTTTTGGCTTCGATAAACAGCAGCCCATCTTTTTCAGATTTTCACACAACTCTGAAAAAAGTTGGTTCTGCCTTAAGGAATCCACTTATTTAAATTCAAGCAGCAGATTTTTTTTTTTCAAGCTCACATTTCAGCAAGCTGAAAAAGGTCTGGCTGCTTCAGTGAATAATGCTGTGTTTGTACTTGGGTGAGGTTGGAAGTGTTTCTCAACCATTTTTAAAGGATGCACAGTCCTATTAAATCTGTATTTGCTATAAATGTACCATCAAACTGGGATAGTTTGTAAAGCAGTACCAGTTTCTTCTCAAAGCCCTTTAGCTTTCTTATTTTTTAGAAATGCACTCAGTTTTTGTCTTTTGTTACTCACTTTCAATCAACTCAGCTGTTTTCTTCGGCATTGATTAAAATAACAGAAAAGTAGCAGTTAGTTGCAGTTAACACGGTATATTCATTCTCCGCCACTGAAAAAGGGAAAAAAATAAATAAATCCCCACATAATTTATCAAGACTAGCCATTCACAATACCGGAAACTAGACTATTATTTCCATACGATATAGTGATGTGGTTTTGTTATGTTGTGGTTTTGCATTGCACTTTATAATATTTTGCCATTATATGCCAAATAATATGCCATTATCAGAATATATAATAGAATAATAGAGTTGGAAGAGACATTGGAGGCAGAGGCGGTATTCAGCAGGTTCTGATCAGTTCTGGAGAACCGGTAGCGGAAATTTTGAGTAATTCGAAGAATCGGTAAATACCACCTTTGACTGGCCTGGCCCAGTGGTGAGTTGCTCCCAGTTCTATCCGGTTCTTGCAAACCAGTAGTAAAAGCGGCGGGAGGCTCTGCTCACCCGCCTGGATGTCATAATGGACGATCTGTGCATGGTCCCGTTGCGAACCAGCAGTAAAGATAAGTAGAAACCACCCCTGGCCCCACCCCATCTATTCTCTGCCTCCTAAGTCCCAGCTGATTGGGAGGAAATGGGGATTTTGCAGTAACCTTCCCCTGGAGTGGGGAGTGAATGGAGATTTTACAGTATCGTTCCCCTGCTACGCCCACCAAGCCATGCCATGCCCACCAAGCAACGCCCACAGAACTGGTAGTAAAAATGTTTGAATCCCACCACTGGTTGGAGGTCTTCTAATCCAACCCCCTGCTCAGGCAGGAAATCCTATATCATTTCAGACAAATGGTCATCCATTCTCTTCTTAAAAACCTCCAGTGTCGGAGCACCCATCAGACGTTTTTGGAGCATCATAGGTTGCCAAAGTTGGCAAGATCTCTGCCCCAACTTTATCTTGTCTGGAGGAATTATTTCCCATAATAAACTGCATTTTAAAGCTGAAAAAGCATTACTTTTTTAAAAACTAAACTCAGGGGGTTCCTGTTCTCATGTGGATGGCAGTTGCCATTATTCCTTCTGTTCCCAATATGCTGTGGCAAGCAACAAGCATAGCTGAAGTCTATAAATGTCAGCTTCGTGCCATCAAAAGAGATGAAGGGAACAGCCATGCATTCAGAAGCAACTTTTCAGCTTCCCTGGAAGGGAAAACACTAGCAGCTTTGTAAGTTCCCTGCTGGATCCTAGCCAGCTTTGCTGAGTGCCCTGTGCTTTCCAAGAACTTGCATTTGAGTGTAAAGTTGCCTGTGAGCCTTCTGGATTGTTAACCTCTTCTAAATGATTTGGATGAAGTAATTGAAGAAAGGTGGGGAGGGAAAATGCCAACAAAGCAGACATCTTTTTACTTTTCTTTTGTTCCCGTGCCAGGCGTGCTGGAATTGGCAAGGCCAGCAAAGCTCCAGGTTGCAAAGACTTTCAATACGTGCAATAGGTTAATGTTCACCGAAGTGCAGGTTTGCCGATCAAAGAACAGATTAAAAAAAAAAAAAACTAGCTTACAAACAGCAGCTGGGCACATTATTTACCACAGGTAAATGGTTGAAAATATTTTCTGGTGTGTGTGGAGCCAGCAGTAACAGCTGCCAAGTTTATGAAAAGAACCAAATGAACATTTCATTGCCTGGAACACATTGAAATTAACTGTTATACTCTGTCATTTGATTGTTTTTTTTTAAAAAAAATCAGATGATTTTAAAGGTCGCGTAATTAGGCCATTAGTAGAAAAAAAGGAAGCAAGGACAGATTAAATGCTTGTGCTCGTTTTTGTTTATGGTGTCTGTATTTCTCTGGGTATACGGATGTTTGTGTTTGCAGAGATTAGACCTCTACATGTAACAGAATATGCCAAATATTCAAACTGGTTTTAAAAAAGGCCAAGGAGCATGAGATATTGTTGCTGATGCATGCTGGATTATTGAGGAAACTACAGAATCTCCAAAAGAAGTCAATATGTGTTTCACTGATTACAGAAAGATGTTTGATGGTGTCGGCCATGTCAATATGTGACATGACGCACTTCTTAAAGTAGGAATTTCAAACATATCATTCTCCACATGAGGAACCTAGACCCACGTGTCAGAAAGTCGTCGTCCAAATGGACCATGGCAAAATAATTGGATTTTGAAGACAGAGCATAGAAAGAGCATGAATGCTTTTGAGCATTGGTGTTGAAGAAGACTCCTGAGAATTAGATGGATAGCTAAGAAAAGAAAACGATGAACAAAACATCCCAGAATTTTCACTTGAGGCATAAATGAGCAGGCTGGAATTATCACGTTTTGGATACATTATGCGATAGATGCATTGTTGAAAGACCAGAAGAACCAAGTTGGAGTCTATGTGGTTGCTAAAGGATGACAAAAACTTGTCGACACCTAATCTATTATGTGTGTGTTTTTGTTTGCATTAAATGGCGAGTTGTAATTATAATATTATTTTGAAGATGATTAGCATTCAATAGTTTTGATCAGAAAATCGCTGGGATAGAAGCTGTATACAATCTTGCTCAGGAGCACGTTTCTTTATATAATCATGAAAGCAAAAATGAAATGGTAAATATTTGTACCAACAAACCTACAGTCTAGGATTCAATATGAGCAAATTAAATAAAAAATAAAAATAAAAATTGCTTAATGCTTGCTTTTCTGTTCAGCAGACAAAGAAGAAAATACCTATGTTTATCCCTAAAAAGATTGACGTGTAAGCAGTCAAGATTTCACCCTGTCGTTTATCAAATATTAACGTGGCAATCAGTATTGTTTGCTAGGTGAATCATGTTAAAATGAACACAGCAGGCCCCGAATGACTATCTGGAGTTTAAGTTTAGAATTGTCTGGTTAGATCATTTGCTAACACAAACCAATTCCAAATGGTTCCTTGACTAGAAATGCTCCTTAATGGACAGTTTATTTTTCTGTTTTAGATGACTCAGGCAGGAGGGAACTTTACCTCTTCTTTTGATCGCTCTGGGGTATCCAGGGAAATCGCTCAGGAGTGCCTAATCCCTCCCAAAACAAACTGTCATTATAGGAGACCAGGTGGAGAGATGCCAGAGCCTGATTAACAGCATGCAAGTTAATGAAGTGTTCAAGGCCTTTAGTGAGAGATTAGTTTTTTAATTGTTTAGATAGTGCTTTTAATGACCCGCTCCTTGACAGTTTTTATCCTGCTCAATTTTTTCAGCACACTGTACTGGGAAAGCCATGAGCGGTTCCATTTTACAAAATTAAATCTGGTGTAGTGCAAGTCCCTATGCTAGGAACCTGAAAGTGGGTTATACAGTTCCAACTGACTTGCAAAATCATTCTGCCTTTAGGAAACTGGCTGACTTCACACAATATTCTAAACCAGGCTTAATAGAGAACAACTGCAGTGTTTGTATACATTCTATTCACTCTGCCCGCTCCCAAGTAATTTATACTACAACTGAATATGGTGGGGGGGGTCCGGTTCCTACAACACAATACAAGTAGTTCTCGACTTACCACAGTTCACTTAGTGACTGTTCAAAGTTACAACGGCACTGAAAAAGTAACAATTTTTCACACTTAGAAAGGTAGCCCCCACCCCTCCTAGAAGAATGAAATATTTTAGAAAATATTAAAAAGGCAGAATATTATATTTCCCCTAAAAGAGAAATATAAATCTCAAGGGAGACAGAAATTCAGCCTCAGCTCCCTGCCCCCAGCAGATATTTGGTGCCTATTAAGAAGGACTGGGCCAGCCTATCTACAAAACAAAAGACCTTCAGTTCCAGGGTGATGGAATTAGCAGCAGGGCTCACTGCATTACAAAATCACCAGGGGACATTGCATCAGCCCAAGGTTGAACCAAACTTGATTCAGACAAACATGACTCTACATAGCCCCATGGGACAGCAACCAATACAATATATGCTCTTACCCAGTGGTGGGATTCTGCCGGTTCTAGGCAGTTCGGCTAAACCATTTGTTAAATTGGTGGCTTGCCCCACCTCTTGCCCCACCCCTCCCCACCACTACTTACTAGCCTTGGAGCAGACCGAACTGAACCATTTGTTAAATTGCTGGCTTGCCCACCCTTTGCCCCGCCCCTCCCCACCACTACTTACTGGCCTTGGAGCAGACCGAACTGAACCGTTTGTTAAATTGCTGGCTCGCCCACCCTTTGCCCCGCCCCCCCCCCCCCACCACTACTTACTGGCTTCGGAGCAGACCGAATCGAACCATTTGTTAAATTGATGGCATGCCCACCCCTCGCCCCGCCCTGCCCAAGCCTGCTTTCCTACCTTTGCTGTGGCCTCCCATTCTGTCCCCCACCTTGGACTGCCCACCTCAGACTGCCCCGATCGCTCCAGCAGCAGAACAGGCAAGTACAGCCAAGTGCTGCCCTCGGGGAAGCAGGACTGGGAAAGGTGGTCGACTTGTGCTCGCCCAGCTGCCAGCCACAACCTACCCCCATCCAAGGACCTTGCTGGCCACATGGCCACCGATCGCAGCCTACCCCCATCAAAGTGCCTCGCTGGCCACTCTATCCAAGTGCCTCACTGGCCACCGGCCATGAACCGCAGCCTGCCCCCATCCAGATGCCTTGCTAGCCACCCGATCCAAGTGCCTCACTGACCACCCGGCTGCCAACCACTAAGGAGGTGCTTGGATGGGGCTAGCTTGTGGTCAGCGGCCGCGTGGCCAGTGAGGTGCTTGGATTGGGTGGGGAGCGGCCACAAGCTGCTGGCTACCCTATCCAAGCGCCTCACTAGCCATCTGATCCAAGAGCCTCGCTGACCACGTGGCCGCCAACCGCAGCCTATCCCCATCCAAGCGCCTTGCTAGTGGCTGGTGGCCGCATGGCCAGTGAGGCGCTTGGATTGGGTGGGCAGCGAGGCGCTTGGATCGGGTGGCCAGTGAGGCGCTTGGATCAGGTGGCTAGTGAGGCACTTGGATCGGGTGGGCAGCGGCCGCAAGCTGCTGGCTATTTCATCCAAAAGCCTCACTAGCTACCTGTTGTGACCCAGGTTCCTGGACCCGGACTCCTGGACTCGGATGATTCAGAAAGTGAGGGAGAAGACCTGGCCAGCCCTGCTTCTCTTGAGCCCTTTCCCTCCCTGGCACCCACTCAAAGGGAGGAGGAGGGGCCGGCACAGCCTGATTCCATGGAGCCTCCTTCTGATTTGGCAACGCCCCAAGAACAGTTTTGGAGCGATGCAAGGTTACGTAGACGGGATCGCCGTGCGCAGCAGCGGAAGAGTTGGGACAAAGCCAAGTCATAATTGTCATGCAGTGACATCTGCAGAGACTATAAATAGGAGGCGGGACTTCCTGGTTTTTTGTCTTGGACAAAGTAATGAGTTGGCGCGAGCTAATGAATTGGCGCGAGCTAACTGTTTCAATGGAGGGAAGAATATATTCGTGAGTAATTCTGGCCTTATCTATAATTTCCTCGTTATCTCCAGAAACTTGGCAGGCCCGTGGGTAGACGTGGCCAGGACATGTATCTATGTAAATAAAAGGAAAAAAGGAAGGCCTCTGACGGACTCTTTGCTGGGAGTATTGGGGGAAGGGAAACAGAACACTACCGATCCAAGCGCCTCACTGGCCATGTGGCTGCCAACCGCAGCCTAACCCCATCCAAGTGCCTCGCTAGTGGCTGGCAGCCGCATGGCCAATGAGGCTTGGATGGGGGTAGGCTGCGGTCGGCACTTGGATCCGGTGGCTAGCAAGGTGCTTGGATGGGGGTAGGCTGTGGTTGGCAGCCGCGTGGCCAGTGAGGCACTTGGATTGGGTGGGCAGTGGCCACAAGCTGCTGGCTACCCCATCTAAGCGCCTCGCTAGCAACCCAATCCAAGCGACGACCGCAGCCTACCCCCATCCAAGCGCCTCGCTGCCCACCCGATCCAAGCACCTCACTGGGCACGAACTGCAGCTTACCTGTATCCAAGTGCCTTGCTGGCCACGTGGCCGCCGACTGCAGCCTACCCCTATCCAAGTGCCTCACTAGCCACCCGATCCAAGCGCCTCGCTGGCCACGCGGCCACCGACAGCGGCCTACCCCCATCCAAGCGCCTCGCTAGTCACATGGCCACCAGCCACTAGCAAGGCACTTGGATGGGGGTAGGCTGTCAATTGCCTCGGCCTGCCACCGAACAAGCAGGGCTGTCCTGCGGCCACCTCCCACCCATGAGGCACCAGCCTATCCTTACCCCATCTCAAGAAAGAGTGATGGAGAGAAAGAGGGGGGGAGAAAGTGATGAAGGAGGGAAAGGGAGGGAGTGTCAAGGTTCCAGAAAAACCTCTTCTGCATAAAAAAAACTCAGAAGCCATTGTCTTTCAGAGTTCTTTACTAGCATAAGGAACCTGGCACACGATGAGTGAAATTCCAAAACTGAACTTCTGGATTCTTTTCCCAGTTATACAAACCCCAAGAGTCCCACCCCCCTAACCCCTTTGCTGGTCACATGGTCCCACGTTCTCCCAGTTCATTTGAATATCTTCCCGCCACTCCTCCTGCAGATGTGAACACCATCCGACCTTGACCGCTTGAAGAATGTTACCATACCCCTCAACGCCCCTCCTTCCCCTCAGGGGAAAAATGTGGCAGAGTCTGGAACCCTAAGGCCTAGTATGGTTTCCAGGCCTGACAGGCGTCCCCCTTGGAAAAGAAGCTATATCCTAGGAAAGAAAACAAAGAATTAATAAAGAAGAGTGTCGGTGTTCCACACTTCCCTTCTACCCCCCTCTCCCTCCTCCAAGAGGCTTTTTAGGTTTGTGAGGGAAAGAGTCGTGAAATTGTTTAATCAAATTGTCCGCATTTACTTTCCAACTTTTGACCCAAGTAGATTCAGATAATGGATATCCCTTCCAGTGGACTAAATATTGTAATTGACCTCTGTATAGTCTAGAGTCAAGGATTTTCTTGATCTCATAGTGGGTTTCACCCTGGATTATCAAGGGTGGTGGGGGAGCGGCAGGTTGAGGTCTCAGTCCAGATTGTCTAGCAGGTTTTAATAAGCTGCTATGGAATACCGGGTGTATTTTCCCCAACATTCGAGGGAGCTTGAGTTGGACGGTAACGGGATTAATAATCTTTACAATGGGGAAAGGACCCAAAAATTTTGGACCGAATTTTCTGTTGGGTATTGATGTCTATATTGTTCAACGTAAGCCTCAATTCTGCTGAGAAAGTAAGCCAGGTGGTGTGGATTTCCATCAAAGGTTGGTTTGAAAGGGGGTGGGGCTGGGTGAGGGGGTGCAGGTGGGTTTGGCTGGCCTGCTTGCGGTTGAAGAGGGATTTGTGGGAGGGCTGTTGCTACTGTGGCTAGTTGCTGAGTTGTAAAGGGGGGTGGAATTCTCCCTGGCTGCTGAGAAGGAAGTCCTTGAAATGCTTCAGCTGGCGTGGCAAAACCCGGCCTGGGGCCCCTAGGAAAGAAAGCTGCTGAACTTGCTGATTGCCATTGGTATTGGATCCATCCTTGTCCAGGATAAAATGCCCAACCGGGAGGAATAGAAGCAGCAGGAGGCAGCGTAGGCCTCTGTTGGCGGGAAAAGTCAATTGGGGGGGGGAGTTGCGATTCCCCCCAAGTCCCTGGTGCTGCTTGAACTCCCTGCCGTCTGAAGGAGGGAAGGGAGGTCCTCCTGCGTTCATCGGAATGGCTTCGAGCTTCAGTAATTTCTCCCTCTCTGGTGGGAGGGAAGGTGAATTTAGGCTGAGCTAAACTCAAAGGCTTTCGAGGTGGGTGAGCTGAGCTTATACGAGGTCTCACTTCCAAATGCTCAAAAATTTCCGGGAGGTCCAGTAGGGACTGGGATTTCAGGGGGTTTCTCAGGTCCCAATCCAGTGACTCTCCCGATTCTCCAGGTTTTACTGTCCTCCATTGAGGTTGAGAAGAGGGAGGGGGCTCTCCATTCCGCCCCGGGGAAATGTTTTCTCCCAGGGATCTCACTTCTTGCAATTGATGGGGAGGGGTTTGGCCGCTACGACAGCTTACCCATGAATCGGAGTCTTTAGGCCGTGCACCAAGCTGACAAGCAGGCTCTACCATTCGGGTTTTTGAGTCATATCTTCTGATGGGAAGTAGGTGATTTCGACCACGTCCTCAGATTCCAGCCCTTCCATGCTTTCAGCTTGCTGCCCTTCCATCTTCGCTGGGTCTTTGCACCGCTGTGGAGGTTGCAGAGGCTGGGGCCCAGACCCCCCTAACAGCCCCCCCCCCGAGCGGAGGAGAGGGTACCGTTAAGCAAAAGAAAGTTAGGAGTTTTGGAATACTGTCAAGGTTCCAGAAAAACCTCTTCTGCATAAAAAAACTCAGAAGCCATTGTCTTTCAGAGTTCTTTACTAGCATAAGGAACCTGGCACACGATGAGTGAAATTCCAAAACTGAACTTCCGGATTCTTTTCCCAGTTATACAAATCCCAAGAGTCCCACCCTCCTAACCCCTTTGCTGGTCACATGGTCCCACGTTCTCCCAGTTCATTTGAATATCTTCCCGCCACTCCTCCTGCAGATGTGAACACCATCCGACCTTGACCGCTTGAAGAATGTTACCATACCCCTCAACCCCCCTTCTTCCCCTCAGGGGAAAAATGTGGCAGAGTCTGGAACCCTAAGGCCTAGTATGGTTTCCAGGCCTGACAGGGAGGGAGAATGGATTTGTTCTGGTAATTGGTTTAATAAGCATGGCACTGAAAAAGTGACTTATGACCGTTTTTCACACTTACGAATGTTGCAAACTGTCATTAGGGCAAATAAGTTATGTCACATAACCACCTGGCCATGCCCACCCAGTCACATGAAGCACCACAGTTGTGACATGAGTGACATGGTTATTAAGAATGCTGCAACAGGCATAAATGATGACCGGTCATAAGTGTGAGGACTAGTGCGAGAACCTGTCAGAAATCACTTTTTTCAGCCCTCTGGGTAGTTCCTATGGGCATAGGGACTACTCAGAGGGCTGAAAAAGTTATTTTTGACCTGTCCTCACACTTTTGACTGGTCCTCACACTTATGACTGTCCTCACATTTTACATTTTGTGCCTTATCTTGTAACCATGGTGAAGAGAAGCGGTTGTGAAATGAGTGACACGGTTGTTAAGAATGCTGCAATGGGCATAAATGTGAGGATGGTTATAAGTGCGAGGATCAGTCAAAAGTGCGAGGACCGGTCAGAAATGACTTTTTTTAGCCCTCTGAGCAGCTTCTATGCCCATAGCCATGGCCACCCAGTTACATGACCAGCTAGGCTCGTCCACCCAGTCACATGACCAGCTAGCCACGCCCACCCAGTCACATGACCACCAAGCCACACCCCAAAATAAGCCATGCCCACAGAAGCGGTTGTTAAAACATTTGAATCCCACCACTGCTCTTACCACAGGTTCAAAGTGCAGAGAGGGTATAAATAACTCTTTACTCCACCTGGTCAGCTGCATGAGGACCATGTGCTTGATGGTTCTGCTTCATTAAACCATCTTTCCAATCAGCCTCCTGGTTTCCAGTGTCTTTCTCCCCGTTTGGAACTGAACAAGATGTATATTTCTTCCAACATGACCATTACAGCATCCCCATGATCATGTAATTTATTTTCAGATGCTTGACTACTGACTCACATTTATGATGGTTGCAGTGTACCGGGGTCATGTGACCATCTTTTGCAACCTTCTGACAAGCAAAGTCAATGGGAAAACCAGATTTATTTAACGACTATGTTACTAATTTAACAGCTGCAGTGATTCACTTAACAAATGTGGCAGGAAAAGTCATAAAATGGGACAAAACCCACTTAACAAGTTTCTCACTTAGCAACAGAAAATTTAGGCTCAATTGTGGTGGTACGTTGAAGACTACCTGTACCACGACGGTTGGGTCCCATTGCTTAAACAATGAACTACCTCATATCAATTAAAGTGAGGCACCTTAATAAAGTACTTCAGGATTTTTTGTAAAAAAGTCAGCCTTAATATTCTCTTCCATTTGTGAAAGGAATTAGTACTAACTGCAGATGGGAGAGAAAAGTCAAAATAAGATAGTATTTGCTCCCCTTTAGCCTCAGCATAAAAGAAAGGGGTGGCCCTTGGATTTTGACACTGCATTTGCCATCTTTCCTATTTTGGCCTATCCTTCCCCCTGAAGGATATTACTGATAGAGAACTAATAGTGGTCTTTCAAGCTATTGTAAAATTACTATTTCATAGTTATAGAAGTACTTGGAAAGTGCTTGCCATTAAAAGCCAAGCACTGTCATGTTACCGTAGATAATTTTATCTTAAAAAGGTAAATCTCTACACGTTGGTCTATTAATCAAAGCTAGGACTGAGATGAAGGGATACTCGCCCTTCTCATTTTCTGCCCAATTTGTAATGACAAAGTTTTAAAAGTAATTTGGTCATTTAGGGGGAGGAACTGACATTTCTCCTCATCTGCTGGGTGGCCAATTCTGTAATGTTGAATTATAATTCATTTTACTTTCTGAGATAGTTTGAAATAAGCGCTTGGAAAAGAGAGACCACCTATCATTACATATATTTGGCAATATCTTAAAGATTTAGAGAACTTTTTTTGAATTTTTTTTCCTATTTAGGAGGAATATGTACAGGTAGTCCTTGACTTACAACCATAATTGAGCCCAAAATTTCTGTTGCTAAGTGTCTGTTAAGTGAATTTTGCCCCCAAATTGCCTTGAGGACGGAGGCATTAAAGCGGAGACTCCTCCCCTATTAAGTTTATCGCCCCTGAAGCCAGATTAGGCTAGCGATTGCAGCTGGCTTGAGAGGGAGACATCAGAGCAAAGATTTCTCTCTTTTTTAATTTATCGCGCCTGAAGCTGAATTCGGCTAGCGATTTGAAGAGCCTGCAGCTAGCTTGTGGAGTTAACCATTGGAGCGCGATTCTTCGACTCGTAAGTATACTTCCCATATTTCCGATGGTCTTAGACAACCCCTGGCAATGACCCCAATGGGGTCCCGACCCACAGGTTGAGAACCGCTGGCCTAAAGCGAATTGTGGGTGGGGCAAGAGCTTAGAAGAGACCATCCCTAGTTTCTTGTATTGTAAAGGAGACTGGGTGGGGGGAGCAGGGAGAATTGCTTGCTTGATTCTGTCAATGTAGCTTTACAGTAAAGTAAAATCAGTTTGTCTGGCTGTAATTCCTATCATGCTTACCCTGAATAACCTTACTACCTACTGAATAGCCCTACTACCAATGCGTTACATTGAATCGTCATATTAAATCATCCTATCCGACTTGTGTAGCTAAGGCAGAAGTGAGTTTCATCCATTCCTTCCCCCAAGGATATTGGTCCCTGCTCCTGCTTTCATTGGAAAAGAAAGTAAATAATGTCGGCTACAACCTTGGAGGTTTCTGTGAAGCTGGCAGGGGGCTTCTGAGGTCAGATTCTCACCCGAAGAGTAAATTTCTCTCTCCACCTTTAGACAGGGAGACCTGAATATCAGATAACTCCAAGGATTATCCCTGTGGAGTCCACATGTTTGCTTCATTAACTAGGCTTGGTTTTCTTTCTTTTCTACATTTCTCCTGCAACCTATACTTTGCCTTTGAAATTTCACTTCCTGCAAAATGTAGTGGTCCTTCTGACCAGAAGTTTCCCTTTTCCAAAGTTCTGTTTCAACAAAAAGAAATATATCATGAGGGATGGGCCGCTTCTCCATCTCCTCCTGAGAGAATTCTCTGGCCTGAACCAAATGTTTCCCTTCGATATTTCATCTCCCAGCCATGTCAAAGTTTGCTTTAAAAGCAGTTCTGGTACAGAACCTATGCGCTGACAGGAAAACAATTCTTTTCCACGCATAGCAGCACTACACGATTTTAAAAATTCTTGTCAGGTGATGAGGGTCCTGTGAGGGTGTGAGGGTGAAATTCCACTTTATCTGAAAGCAAATGATTGGGGAGGGGGGGGCATCTTATCCTCATTTTGTGCCAATTTTTCATTAGCATGATTACTTTCAAGGAAGAGGTGGACGGAGCAGTTTCCTCAATTTAATTAGGGATATTTAGAGGGGCTCAGGCCCTTGCTCTGATTTACAGCCACCTGGCTTTCATTAAGTGTGGAGCAAGGAGTCGGAACTTTTCATGTCATTTTTCAAATAGAAACCAGGTGCTGCTTTGCAAATCATAGATGCCATGCAACATCCAACTCTTGTTGTGTTTTCGTCTGGCAATGTTTTTAAGAGCATTTCCCCCCACCAGGATTTAGGAATTTTGCAGGAAGGGTGTTACGTTTCTTTGCATGTTTTTCAAAGCTTGTTCCTTAGAATACGATTAAGTTTTATGCAGATCAAGGTCAAAGAGAGGCCATAATTTTACTTACCAATTGTATCTTCAATATTTGGAAAGGAAAACAAAATATATGCAGTACAAAGTGGAAATAAACAGTCCTTAAAAGTACTCAGGAATGCTGACTGCAATAAAATATCTCTAAAAGCCTCTGTGCACTATATTTCCATCAAGAACAAAGTAATAAATTTTGGATAGCAATCTTGTCGCCATGTGTATTATCAGGGCATTGGAGGCAGTTAATTGTCATTGTCAGTTTCTCTCTTTCTGTTCAAAATAAGATTAAAGATCAAACAGTTCAGCGTCTTTTAATGTTAGAGATTGTGCCTTTTCGTGGAAGATTTGAGTTCTTCAGGTTTTCCACACATGTGGGTTTGCGGAAGGTTAGTTCTTTGTATTCTCTCACTGATGACTTCCAGTCTACATATTTTAGTGCAAACACCTACACACACATACCCTTTTGACTGCTTTTAGTTTGAATAAACCAGAAGCATTTGCAAAGGAGATCAAATAAAGATTGTCTTTAGAACAGAATGGTTGTCTGAACTTTAGTCTAATATTTTGTACAGTACAAAATATTTATAGACCCCTCACATCCTGGACATAAACTGTTTCAACTACTACCCTCAAAACGATGCTATAGAGCACTGCACACCAAAACAACTAGACACAAGAACAGTTTTTTCCCGAAGGCCATCACTCTGCTAAACAAATAATTCCATCAACACTGTCAAACTATTTACTGAATCTGCACTACTATTAACCTTCTCATAGTTCCCCTCACCAATCTCTTTCCATTTATGACTGTATGACTATAACTTGTTGCTGGCAATCCTTATGATTTATATTGATATATTGACCATCAATTGTGTTGTAAATGTTGTACCTTGATGAACGTATCTTTTCTTTTATGTACACTGAGAGCATATGTACCAAGACAAATTCCTTGTGTGTCCAATCACACTTGGCCAATAAAAAATTCTATTCTATTCTATTCTATTCTACTTTTTGCGTTCTCTTTTCAGCTAGGTTGTAGAAATGTATTTCCCTGAAAGATAATGAAAAGTTGCACTTTTCTAGAGCAGAGAGATAGACAGGCTGATTAGTGGTTAGATTTATAGTGGCATAACAATAATTATGAGCTTAAATGGACTCCAGAGGATGGTATAGGACAGGAAGGCCTGGAGGAACGTTGTCCATGGGGTTGCGATGGGTCGGACACGACTTCGCAACTAACAACAAAAAGAATAATTAGGTTCCATCCTCTTTGTCCCTACAGCAGGAATCCCATTGTCAGGTCTGTTGGGCTGAGAGAGAATGAGTGAAGCAATCACTTAATGAGTTTTGTGACGGAGAATAGACTACAAGTTGGATGTCCCTACTCCTAGCCCTATATCTTAAGTATTACACCATGTGAGTCGGCTTACCTATCATTTCTTTTTTGGATCCTCCATTCTTTCTTGCCAATTCTTTCTTGCCTGGACAAATCCTTGTAATGTTCTGGGGAAGATTTTTGCCACTTCCAGTTTCCTAGGACTGAAAGAGAGTCACCCAAGAAGTCATTCAGCTGGACAAGAACTTATAGGCAGTACTAGAATTTATAGTCTGCCAACTGAGTGCTCTTAGCTGCTACCCAAATTTATATATATCAAATACTTCCTTTGCTGTATTATTTTGTACAATAGGCTATATATTTGGGGATATTATCTGAACTATTACACGGGTCATCGTTCACATTTTAAAGGTAAAATTTTTGCAATTGAAAATAGCAAATACATGGAAAATTAGCAGCAGGTTCCAATATAGCTACATTTCATTAGAAAACTTAAAAATGAGAAGATGTGTAAAAAAAGAGATTGAAAGGAAACAACAGGAGTTGGCCTAGTGAGTCTATAGAGATCAGGAAGCTGTAAGCTTCCTTCAGGAAACAATCATTTTTTTAAAAAAGAGTCCAGACTCCAACAGAAAAAGTATAAAGTTGTAATAAGCAGAAAATAAAAATAATTTGTTGAATATATGACAAACAAAACAGACTAAGGGTTACAATGAGAATTTCATTAAAATATTCACAACGGAATCAGCCAGGAAAGTATGTAGGTTATTAGACAACAATAAAAAAGAGCCAAGTTGGATATGCAGATTGAATGGAACCTGAATAACTTTTGATATCGTTGTATACTACAGAAGATATATGAGCTGAATATGATGGCCTTTCTCAGGGAAGTAGTCCAAACAATTAAAGTGAGTTGATGTGGCAAGACATTATAAACCATATTGAAGGATTATACAGTAACTAATGACCAGGCTCTGATAGTATGTTGAAGTGTTTTTAAGGAATTCACATATCAAATTGTTGATGTCCTAACAAAAATATGCAACTTCTAGAGAATGGGAAAATAGTAATTGAGGCATCATTTTTTTAAAAAAGGAACCCAGAAGAGTTTGAGCAAATTAAAACTTTCTAAGCAAATTGATGGAAACAGTAATCAAAGAGAAGTTATTAAACATATGGAAGAAAAAAGTTTGTTGTAGAAAAATAAGCACCTGGAGGGAGATGCCTCTTTCAGTATTGTCTATTTATATTTTAAAAAATCCTATTCAAAGGCTCTTGATTAAACTTAGTAGTCACATAATAAGAGAACTGTCCTTTTTCTGGTTAAAATCAGAAGGCCAAAAATAGGAATAAAAGGACAATTTTATCAATGGAGGTAATGAGAAGCAAAGTCCGTCAGAGGATCAGCCAGTCAGTAGTTTTAAAATTATCTTGACTTTAGGGTTACATGATGAGCTGGTCAACTTTGTGGATGATAAAACCCTTCATGATAGTGAAATTTAAAAGTTATTGTGAAGAGCTTCAGCATTATCTCTTTAAACAAGATGAATGGCCAACCAGATGGAAAATGTGGTTCAATTTAAGTAAGTGTAAAGTGGTATAATTGGCCATACCTACCCAATCCCCACTTCACATATTTGGTGATGGGAATCTTAGCTTATCTGTTAGTCATCTGGAAAATAGTTTAAGTTCATGGAAGATAGCACAATTAAGATATCAATTCTATATGTTAAAGAATACATGAGGTAGTTGCAAGTGCTTATTCTAGTAGTTTCTTTTCAGTATTGTTCCATTTGTTCAACTGCTCTGTAAAAGAAATTAGGGAGTGAATTTTCATTCCTGTTATTTTTCTAAAAAGATATGATTCCCTGTCTCCTTAGCTGTCTCCTTAACCCTTCATATTATTTTTCAGAAGGATGTGAAAAATCGACAAAAAGAAAGGTATGAACTTCTGAAATGCTGTCTACATACATACATGAAGCAATTGCAAGCAAAGTCCTTCAACATCCTCAATAAAAGCTAGTATTTACATAATTAGGTATTCTAAAAGATTACCATTATCAGTGCATCAGAAATATCATAGCTTTTCGTTTATGGGATTGTGGTTCAAACTGCACACCATTTTAAAAACATAGGCAAGGTTTTACATTGAGCTTGTCCTTAAAAATATTACAATTTTGTTCCAAGAAATACTTTGTAGCGCAATAGGCAATTAATTTTCTCAAGGGGCCACATGAGAAATTGGGATTGTTGTGGAGGGCTGTCACTGTTGCCTCGCTGCCACCCTGCTGCCTGCCATACAGCTGCCCTGCCAACCTGCTGAAATTGCATTGCCCCCTGTCAAAGCCGCCTGTCATGTCCCACTCCCACTCCAACGCACGAGTCAAGGAAGTCCGTAACAAACTTGGCAACGAAGCCTTTGCAGCTTGCCAAGTTCCTTCGAGGTTTATCAGGGCAGGCAGGAGTCCAAGTTGTGACTTCAGCGAAAGAGTCTGATATCAGCAAACTAGCTAAGACTTTGCTTGACTCAAGGTTGGAATGCCAAAAGCAGGTCATTTATATAGGCTGTGGGGTGTGGCTCCATGACTCAGCAGTTATCCAGGCCTGCCCCACCCCTCCTTTTGCTGGCGTCACCTCTCAGATCTCCAGAAGCGAGGGTCCTCCTAATCTGAATTGTCTTCAGCTGGATCTGCTGTCAGTGATTCCAGCACCTGGCTGGCTTCCTGCTCTGAAGGCTGAGCCAAAGGAACACAAGCTGTATGAGTGAGGTTTATCGGGCTTGTCCTTTCACTCCTGGAATCCTCTCCGGGCATGGGGCCAGAGCCGGGGGCTGGAGGCATGACAGGCCATTCATCTTCATTATCAGACTAGGAGTCTGATAAAAGGCCCAGTTGGAGACGGGAGGGGCCCGGCTGAGGAAAGGAGGAAGGACGAGTCACAACACCGCCTCACACACCCATCGACAACACCACTGCCACCATGGGCCAGACAGGACAAATGAAAGGCCGGATGTGGCCCATGGATTTGTTCTAGTGATATAAATGATAAATATAAAGATTCTCATCTGAATCAGAACCGCAGTGGAGAGCCAAAGATTAAAGACTATCATCATTCATGTTGTCTATCCAGACTGGGTTGCAATATTTACTCTAAACTTCCAAAGTATGTTTGGCTTTGAGGAAAATCTCAGTGGGGTTTAATGCTGGAGCAATATGTATCCTTCCATAACAATTTTTGGAAAATTACTACTTTTCTTTTCCCAACACATAAACTTTTGTTTACAAGAAGTGAATAAATAAAAATGTTCAGGCATTTGCTTGTCATATCTATAAATTTTCATTTGTTTTGAAGCATAAAAAGGAGTACAGAAGACCGCTACAATCCATATGTGTTTGAACTCAGGGTCTCCTAGGATTCTTATGATAAGTGGAAGGCAGATTATTCACAAATATAGCATTGGCGCCTGTCCATCAGATCATTGTTGCAGATGACAAAGAAAAAAAAGACTATATAAATTGTGGGTTTTTTGGGAGGGAGAGGGGGGAAAGGTTTTTTTTAAAATTTTAGAACATGGATATTTTGCTAAATAAAATGCTTTCAAATGAGACTAGAAATATCATTTCCCTACAAAAGGCTAATGTTTTAATTCAGAATAGAGCTGCATGGGACCTTGGAGGTCTTCTACTCCAAACCTCGCTCAAGCAGGAGACCTAACACCATTTCAGACAAGTGTCCAGTCTATTCTTAAAAATCTCCAGTGATGAAGCGCACATAACTTCTGAAGGCAAGCTGTTCCCCTGGTTAATTATCTCACTGTTAGGAAGTTTCTCCGTAATTCCAGATTGCTTCTTTCCTTGATTAGTTTTCATCCATTGTTTCTTGTCCTGTCTTTTGGTGCTTTGGAAACCCCCTCTTCTTTGTGGCAGCCCCTCAAATTCTGGAATGCCATTATCCTGTCACCTCTAGTTCTTCTTTTCTCTAGACTAGCCATACCCATGTCCTGCAACCCGGTCTTCATATGTTTTCATCTCCAGGCCTTTAATCATCTTAGTTTCTCTTCTCTGCACTTTTCTTCTATTCACTTTTTCCAAAGTCACAGCATATGGAGATCAAAACTATATGCAGTATTCCAGGCGTGGTCTTAGTAAGGTTTTATAAAGCGGTACTAATACTTCACGTGATTTTGCACAGACAAAAATTCCGCTAAAACTTTTTATATACAGAGCCACAGAGGCAAAGCTCCAACAATTGAATAGCTATCCTTCAGCTATTTAAATCAGGGGTCTCCAACCTTGGTCCCTTTAAGACTTGTGGACTTCAACTCCCAGAGTCCCTCAGCCAGCAAAGACTTGAAGTCCACAAGTCTTAAAGGGACCAAGGTTGGAGACCCCTGATTTAAAGCATGGATTGCATGGGTCTCTCAGACTGGAAGCAGAAAAGGGGACTTCCTTGCATCTGTCCTTATAAGACTAGAAAACTTTCAGACTTGTGAATTGAACTGAAAGTATCTGTCAAAAGAGTCTCCTTCTGTACCCTAAATAACTTTCTGGGGTTTCAAGCACAGCTGCAAAAGTTTGCTTTAAAAACAGTCAGGTATTGATGTGACTGTTTATCCTATGCACACATGCAGTGAGGTTAGGGCTACAATTAGTTATACTGTGGTGGAGCTGTCAATACTCTTTTAGTCTTATCTTCTCAAACAGAAGTATTTACTGTTGCTTGCTGCAACATTTGAAAGCCAGTTATCAATTTTCAAATATTTATATTCATAAGTTATATGTATGTAAAAATTGATTACCTTATTTAAGAATAAAAAAGATTCATACTACTGCGTTGTATATATTTTTTAATCTAGTTTGCAAAAACAACAACAACACTCCTCTCCATGAACACTGCCTATTATATATGCCTATATTGCCAAGAATAGCTATTCTTAGTATGACCAAGGCAAAATGTTGATTAGTGGGTTAAAGATGAAAAGAACGAGAAACTGCAAACTGGAAGATGAATGATGGATGGGCACATTTCTTGGCCCTATAAAGTATCATAATAAAATAAGATCCGTGGTAGCACAGTGGTTAGAATGCAGTACTGCAGGCTAACTCACTAGAATAGAATAGAATAGAATAGAATAGAATAGAATAGAATAGAATAGAATAGAATAGAATAGAATAGAATAGAATTTTTTATTGGCCAAATGTGATTGGACACACAAGGAATTTGTCTTGGTGCATATGCTCTCAGTGTACATAAAAGAAAAGATACCTTCATCAAGGTACAACACTTGCAACATTTAATGATAGTCATAGGGTACAAATTTAACACTTAATGATACAACACTTAATTATAGTCATAGGCTATAAATAAGCAATCAGGAAACAATATCATTATAAATCGTAAGGATACAAGCAACAAAGTTACAGTCGTAAGTGGAAGGAGATGGGTGATGGGAACGATGGGAAGATTAATAGTAGTGCAGATTTAGTAAATCGTTTGACCAAGTTGAGGGAATTATTTGTTTAGAATAGAATAGAATAGAATAGAATAGAATAGAATAGAATAGAATAGAATAGAATAGAATAGAATAGAATAGAATAGAATAGAATTTTATTGGCCAAGTGTGACTGGACACACAAGGAATTTGTCTTGGTGCATATGCTCTCAGTGTACATAAAAGAAAAGATACGTTCATCAAGGTACAACATTTACAACACAATTGATGGTCAGTCTATCAATATAAATCATAAGGATTGCCAGCAACAAGTTACAGTCATACAGTCATAAGTCGAAAGAGTTTAGCAGAGTGATCAAATATTACTCACTTCAGGAGTTCGATTCCCACTGGCTCAAGATTGACTGAGCCTTCCATCCTTACAAGGTCAGTAAAACGAGGACCCAGATTATTGGGGCAATATGCTGATTCTGTATACCCGCTCAGAGAGGGCTGTAAAGCACTGTGAAGTGGTATATTAGCCTAAGTGCTATTTCTATTGCTATAAAATTTACAATATTCAGAACAGAAATAATAGCATTTTTTGCAGATACAATATTTCTTCAAAAATTCAAAATGCTGGATTTGCTGAGTCATGGCTGACTATTCTGTCGTCTCTTGTCTGCATTTTCTAGTGGCCTATTCTTCTGTAAATCTTTAGTATCATTTTGGAAATGCTGAGTAATACATGAGGAAAATAGTGCACTTGTAGTGACTATTAGGATGTGTCTGTAGCTGCCATGGGGATGCACACCTGGTAATACAGTCAAGGCAGCCTCAGAACTCACAGCACTGAGCATCAAAATTGCCTGTATAGGTCAACTATATAGTGATCAGTGCAAAAATTGGCTTATTCATCAGGATTTTAAATGATTTCCATTTACTGCTGATATGTCTTGAGAATGCTGTTCAGGACTGAATATAAACTGAATAAGAATTGTGTTACTGTTTTTTAGCAACATTTTGTGTATTATCATCCAATCTTGTCTTTATATGTAGTCCCTTTTCTGCAAATCAGAATGAAGGGTTGAAACTGAAGTTCACTGCCTCTGTTATGGGAGCGCTGGTCTTGAGGAATACGTGAGAAAGGGATAAGGATTCATCTAACTTATTGTACTTCTTCATTCTTTTTGCATTGCTTATGGTTTGTATTGGACTCTGTTGCATGGTAAGAATAAATTAAAAATATCAAAAATGATAATCGCTCTGCAACAGAGACCAACCATTTTATTATAGCGTCAATGTTCTGCTTCTCAGATCTATTTAATGATCTTAAAATTGCTGTATTTGTATGTGCAATGGTTGCAATGGATGAAAATCAATTTCCAGAGCTGTAATTAAAACAGAAAGATGTACGATATCTGAGACGGAAGACGTATATTGATGAATGCTAATTCCAGCTAATAAAATGTGTTTCATCCTTCAGATACATGCATTTATTATTTTAATTGGACCCTGCAGCCAGATTCTATCCCACATATATACTAGATGTAATAGCATTATGATCATAATTTCATATTGGTTCCCCTTATTCATAGCACATGAAGACAAAGGGACAAAGGGACAGATTCACCAATCCGTGATGGTTTCTCTGGCATATTTAGATTTTGCAAAATCTCAGCTTTCATGTTCCACATTTTGCCAAATATTAGTAACTAGAGATCTGGCCCATTGTGTAAATAGATTAAAGGAGAGCATATGTCATAAGGAAAACTAAAAGAGAAAAAGTAGAAAAGTAGAAATTATTATCTCACTTTCTATAGCACCATCCTCTGAAATAAGGAGAACAGACTCAAAAGAGGCATTCCTCTGCTATTATGAACTCATCGCTAATTTGTGAGAAGTGCATCATATGTTATATAGATCAGCAGTCCCAACTTATATGGCTCTGTGGACTGACAGAAGTGGCGAGGGGGGAGGGGATGATTTTGTGTGTGCACGTGCACAAATGAAGCTTTGCACACTCACCTGCCGCTTGCGCAGCCTGGTTCCCAATGGATTGCAGCCTGGAGGTTGGGAATTCTTTTTTTTTTTTTTTGAAAAAAGTTTTTTTATTTTTTCAAAAACAAACCACATACAGTATGATTTTTGAACAAAGTATCAGCCAGGTACATAGTCAAACCCAGTTCAATTTTCTACCACCCTCTTTTATACTTTATCAGATATGTTTCCCTCTCCCCTTTTTTAATTTTACTATTTGCATATCTTTAATATAAAATTCAATCTAACCCTCCTGAATTTAACCCTTTAATCAAGTCTAGTCTCCCCCTCTTTCTCCCCCTATCTCAACCATCTATATTAAAATCCTATATTCCCAATTGCAAATTTTCTTTCTTTTCGATCTTTATAGCATCAGCATCCATAATTCCATTACATTTCCATAAACATTTTTTTAATTGTTATTCTTAATTTTATCAAAAGAAAAACAAATACAAAGAAAAAAGACAAAATAATATCAGCTAATATTCATTATTTCAAAAGATCTCTTGTGTATTCAAATCACATCTTTTTAATATTCAAAAGATCTCTTATGTATTTAGTTCTCATCTCTTTGGTGTTTCAGTCTTAATCTATGTTAATTCCCTTCTTGTTTTCCTTTAAAATTCCTTGCCTTAAAACAATATATCTTATATTCCAGTAAATTCTACCCATTTCCATAACTTCAATATTGGTCATTTCTTTATCAATAAAGATTTTAAAATTGTTATTCTTAGTCTTATAAAAAAGCAAAAGTAAAATGGAGCAAACATTTCTCTTATTTCCAAAGATTTCATGCTTATATTTATGTATTCTCATCGCTTAGAAGTTTTATTCTTAAACTATTTCAATTCGATTTATTATTCGCTTAAAATTCCATGCTTTCTATTAGTTCTCCTTTTCTCCTCTTCCCCCCCTTCTTTATATCTCTCTAGTAACCTTAGTATAATCCTTTAAGTTTATATTTTAACATCATTAGTTCTTTATTTCACTGTCACTGCTAAAAGCAGCTCTAGTTTTTTATTTCTTATATTCATTGCTTAAAAGTCCTTTGTGTATTTCTCTTGTTTTCAGTTGTTCTCTGTTTCATTCTTTGAAGTTGTAGCTCTTGTTCTTGTGAAGGTCAGACAGCTTGTTGATAGAGACCTCCCTTAAAATTTTCACCATTCTTATCACAGTCATAAAAGGTTTTCAACAAAGACCAAAGTGCTTGTAATTTCTCTTCCACCTTTAGGTGTCACTTTGTAGCCCACAAATCCAATCCATAATTAACAAAAGTATCCATTTTGTTTCCTTTACTTAGAGTAGTTTTGTTTCAACTTATTTTTTTTCCTTTTACAATTTGTCCCATTTAAAGTCCCTAACTTCAATTCGATAATTTGCTTAGTTCAAATCCATAAAGGGTAGAGGAAGTCGGAGCTAATCCATCAAGGTCTAATTTAAAGTCCTCAATTTTTCCCTTTTTCCCTTGTTTATAATCTTTTAAAAGTTATTAAAAACTTCCAAATTGTCCAAATTCCAACTTTAGTTAAAAGTTCTATTTTTTTCTTTTTGTTTGAAGGCTCTAAACTTCAATTTCAAAAGCTGAATTTTTGTCAGGTCTTTGGGTACTGTTTCCGTTTCTTTTATTCCATTGTTTAACAGTTCTTGTCAGTTTAGCCGCTAATCCAGGGTTTTAAAAATTTTGTTGCAAATGTCAATTTTAAGATGCCTCACCATGAGTTGATGTTCACTCACATGGCTTCAATACTTTGTCCAATTCACTGCTTCAACCTCCTGCACTTTTTATGTGGCCGTCCTGACTTTGGCAGCTTGTAATGGCTGCGGTCTCCATCGCTGGGTCGAAGGCAAAAAGGCAGGGAATTTGCAACTTCCCTGTTTGCTCCAGTGGCTCCTTCTTTCTTTGCTGTCTTTGCTGTCCCTGCAGAATAGCTATGGTCCATTGCAGACCCACATAGCGATGGGAATTTCGGCACTCCCCCCGGAACTCACAGGGTTCGTGTCCATCTCGTCACGTGCTGGCCACGCTTCCCGAGGTTGGGGATTCTTGATATAGGTAAAGGTAAAGGTTCCCCTCGCAAATACGTGCTACTCATTGCTGACTCTAGGGGGAGGTGCTCATCTCCATTTCAAAGCCGAAGAGCTAGCGCTTTCCGAAGACATCTCCGTGATCATGTGGCCAGCATGACTCAACGCCAAAGGCACATGGAACGCTGTTGCCTTCCCACCAAGGTGGTCCCTATTTTTTTGTACTTGCATTTTTATGTGCTTTCAAAACTGCTAGGTTGGCAGAAGCTGGGACAAGTAATGGAAGTTTACCCCATTACACGGCAGCACTAGGGATTCGAATCACTGAGCTGCCTTCCTTTCGATCGACAACTTCAACGTCCTAGCCCCTGAGCTACCACGGCCAGCCCCTGTATATCAAGATATTCTTGATATACAGTATATTATATGTCAGCATTGCATAGTAAATTATTACAACCATACATTCCTTAGTAGAAGACTAATCAAAGTCTTATTGTTAGAGTCATCAGCTTACAAAATGACATTTTCCAATAAATGACTTTCAAGAAACACAGCACAACACTTATTTATTGTCTCTATATTATTCACTTAAATATCAGTTTCATAAATTTAGCCAACAAGCAGCCTACCTTTTTATAATTTTTTTATATCTAGGGATTTTTCTATATTCTTGTGGTACTGTACAACTTTATCCTTTCTGAAATCTTTTTGTCCTACTCTTTTATTACTATATGTTTCTGCCAGGATGCAGATACCTCACTGAATCCTCATAAATCAGAAAATGCCTTGGCTTTTCCATCAGATTCTGATGAATTGCACAAATGTTATGAACTATAGCAATAACTTTAAGAGATCAATAAAATGTTACAGTGTCAAAGAAAATACCTGCCGTATTTCAGATTTGCCACCTCTAAATTCAGTTTCTTATTTTTATAACCCATTAGATTCCTACCCATTCCTCATGCTTAATTACTCCCAGACCAACTGATAACTTTCTCTTCTTTCAAATAAGCTGAACTGCAAATTGTTTGATTTCCTGAACACCTGCACACTTCACATTGTCAGCATAAGCTACAGGCTCAAATTTAATAAAGATGAAACAAATTAAAATGAAACGGTTCAACAAGAACTTTTCTAAAATTAGGGATAATGTGTTTATAAGTTCTTTATGAACACTGTTTATGAACTTTATGAACATTTAATATAATGATTCAATCTTATTTACTGTTTAAAAGACTAAGACACTTCCATGCGAATGGGGAAGAAATGGACATGGCTCTTTTGGACATTAACTGAGTGTGTTTGTACTTCCAATTCTTTGTTTTTAAATATCGGCCTTGCAATTACTGATGCCAATTTAAACAGTATCCCAGATTTCAGTGGTGATTGTTGGAACGGTTTTAATGTTCTAAAATAAATTGAAATAAATAAGGCTTCTTATTTAATTGCAGCCTGCATTTAGTTTACTCAAAAATGCTTTGAATATGTCTCACTTGCCTTGACTGACCAGTATTTATATAGCTTTAGCATTTTAGTGAAATGGTGGGCTAATATGAAATATTAGGAAGCTCACATGATACAGTACTTACAATTTCATGTGATGAAATGAATATGGAACACAACGATGGTGTCAAATTGTATGTTTATACCAGGCATTCAAACATCTGTAGATGGAGAAGATGGAAATAAGAGAATTATGGTTTGTGGGAAAGCTGTGTGAGAAACATGATTTCTCCTTCAATAATCACCCATAGTGTTGCCTTTCCTTCCTACTCTATGAATGTCTTTCAGCAAAACTGGTCTCTGTAAGAACTTTATGTGCAGTAACTTTTGCCTGAATTTGCTTTTTTCCTTCTTTCTCTATCCCTTTTTCTGATGTATCACATGAGTTTGTGATTATACAGAAGGCAAGATTGTCTCAGTGATATTTGTAAGCTGCAAGTTATTACCCCACTGGCTTAAAGAATAATCAGATAGGGCACCAAGTTAAATCTGGGACAGGCTGATATCATATTTCTTGGACTGCTATACTGGAGAGGTTACGTCACATCTCTCTCACCATTGGTACTACTGCTTTTCCCAAAAAAATAATCTTCTCTATTATGAACATTTTAAAAGGATGTGTAACTTGCATAGCAATAAGAAACCCAGGGGCATGGTGTGTGTGTGTGTGTGTGTGTGTGTGTGTGTGTGTGTGTGTGTGTAATTTATTTATTTACTTGTGTGATTGATAATATTATATACTTCAGGTTTTACAGACTTTTTTCAGGGGATGGAATCTGTTAGTTAAAAAGATATCACACAACCCCTGCTCTGCAAAATGGTGGGTATGGCTTTTTTATTTATTTTAAATTTTTTTAGGATGTTATCTCTATCATCTTTGCTGATCCTGTCCTGATCATCATAGCATACACTCATATCTGAGCTGGCATCTGTGGTATCAGGCATCCTTGCTCTCTGCCAGGACCATTTCAGGCATATCTTTGCCAATTTCATTTCCCAGAGATCCTTAGAAAACCAAGGAGTCAAATGGGATTGAGGAGTAGGAAGAATCCACTCAGGGTAATCCATTTCAATTTCAGATTGGCGGTGCTTCTGTTTTAAAATTACCCAATTCCAAAAGTCTGGCCTAGTCCAAAATCATCCTGCAACCAGAAGGAATGCTGACATGAAATTGGGAGGATAGTATAATTGCAGTACCACCCCCTGTCCAGTAGTGGGTTTCACTTACCTTCGCTACTGGTTCGGAACTGTGAGCGCACGTGTGCGCACTTGCTTTGCTTGTGCACAGTCTTCTGCGCATGCACAGAACCTTCTGCATATGCGCAAAGTGTCTGTGATGATGTCTGGGCGGGTGGGTGGAGCCTCCTGCCGCCACTACTGGTTCACCCGAACCAGGGCGAATTGGAAGAAACCCACCACTGCCTCTGTCCCTTTAACCAAACCTACGTTATGGAGTAATTCTGTCATACAATGAGAGACTAAGGGTGGTTTTCTTTAGATGATGGAGCTCCTTCCTACTATTGTTGATCTGCCAATGTGAATGAGATTATTAGAGTCTTAAGGATGCACAGAATCTTAGATCCTCTTATGGAATTCTGACATCATTCTAGCATGGAAACAAAGGTGGAAAATTAACTTGATTTTATATTGGAGTAAAAAAACAAAATGTCTCCCATTTTATGTCCCAGTTAGCAATTAGCTAGCATGATTTAAGAAATGTCAGTGCCTTGGTCAGAGATTTTATAATTGGGGAGTCAATGTGGTGTAGTGGTTAAGGTATTGGATTTGCCCCAGAGAATTATGAGGTTCCTCCCAGAAATAGAAGCTCACAAGGTGAGTTTGAGCCAGTCATTCTAACTCAACCCATCTGACTTCATAGGCTTGTGGTTGTGGAGAAATTATTTGTCCTGAACAAAAGGCAAGATACACATCTGACAAATAAATAAATAATTGCTCTACCCAGCTAACCCCATTAAGTAATTACTCATTTACAAGCAAGATGATAAAACAGGATTGTGTTTTAGATTCTTCCCCCCCCCCACTTTACTTCATCTTAGATTCTTTTTTAGGGTATCTGTATTTATGCCACAAAAAAGTAATAAACTTTGTTGAAAAAAGTAAAAGACGTGGAGAGAGAAGTAGATAACTCTCCATTGTATTGGTCTGTTTTTCATTAAATGGGACAACAGATCTGTATAATTTGTAACTGCAGGAAGATAAATGCTACTGATGGTGAAGCGTTCATATATACAGAGAGAGAGAAACAAAGAGGAGTAATTGAATGACCAGCCAGTGTAATGGAAAAATAATTGGTGCTGACTCATATAGCAGCACCACTAAATTTACTCAAGAGTATCATACGTACATGCACACACAGATGTATTGGTGAAATAAAAATGATTGCCACATGCTGGGACCATAAAGCAAGTCATTTTTTAATAAAGCAGAGAAGTTAAATTACTATTGAAATAACAAATACTTTATAAAGAAAAGTAATTCTCACATGGTTTTCTTTGGACTGGACTTGCATTGTGAGGCGCTGAACAATGTTTTATGTATTATGCCAGCTGGTAGAAAACCTTCTAAACTGCTTGACTCTTCCCCGCTTCTCCTCCATTCTATTTTGTTTTCATCTGTTTCTTTCCTTCCCTTCCTCTACTCCATCTCCACTCTGTATTTTTCTTACTTTTTTTTTTTGCTGTTTTGTTTGGAAGAAAGGAGACGGATATGTGTAAATGTATGTATGTCGTTGGAATATATGTGCGTGCATTAGAGAGTGGCTCCATTACCTCACACTTAGAAACTAACAACCTACTCTCCAACAAACAATTTGGTTTCAGGAAAAAGTTATCATGTAACTTACAACTTCTCCACTGCAAAAACATATGGACTTCAAATCTAGATCAAGGCAAATCAATAGATGCAATCTACATAGACTTCTGCAAAGCTTTTGACTCAGTAGTACACGATAAACTTCTCCTTAAACTAACATCCTATGGCATCTCAGGACCCCTCCACAAATGGATATCTGCTTTTCTGTCTAACAGACAACAAGTGGTCAAAATTGGCAATGCTTTATCAAATCCTGTTCCTGTCAAGAGTGGCGTTCCTCAAGGCAGCGTCCTTGGACCAACACTCTTTATTCTATACATTAATGATCTTTGTGACCATATCTCAAGTAATTGTGTTCTCTTTGCTGACGATGTCAAACTATTTAACACCACAGACAACACTTCTATCATTCAAAACGACCTTGACCATCTAACCGCTTGGTCTAAAATTGGCAGCTCCAAATTTCAACCAGCAAATGCTCAGTCTTACATATAGGAAAAAGAACCTAAAACTAAGTACATACTAGATGGACATTACCTTACAGACGACCCCATCCCGTTAAAGACCTTGGAGTTTTCATGTCAAATGATCTAAGTGCCAAAGCCCACTGCAACTACATAGCAAAAAAGCTCTAAGAGTTGTAAACCTAATTTTGCGTAGCTTCTTTTCCAAAACACCACACTACTAACCAGAGCATATAAAACATTTGCTAGACCAATTCTAGAATACAGCTCACCTGTTTGGAACCCTCACCACATCTCTGACATCAATACAATTGAACGTGTCCAGAAATATTTTACAAGAAGAGTTCTCCATTCCTCTGAAAACAACAAAATACCTTATCCCACCAGACTTGAAATCCTAGGCTTAGAAAACTTGGAACTCCGTCGCCTTCGACAAGACCTAAGTTTAACTCACAGAATCATCTATTGTAATGTCCTTCCTGTCAAAGACTACTTCAGCTTTAATTGCAATAATACAAGGGCAACCAATAGATTTAAACTTAATGTAAACCGCTTTAATCTAGATTGCAGAAAATATGACTTCTGCAACAGAATCATCAGTGCTTGGAATACTTTACCTGACTCTGTGGTCTCTTCCCATAATCCTAAAAGCTTTAACCAAAAACTTTCTACTATTGACCTCACCCCATTCCTAAGAGGACCATAAGGGGCGTGCATAAGCGCACAAACGTGCCTACCGTTCCTGTCCTATTGTTTTTCTTTTCTTCTTCCTATATATGTTTATATGTGTATATACTATATAATCTTTTTGTATGATGTTGTGACAAAATAAATAAATAAATAAAAATAAATAAATGTGTGAGAGAATTAATCTATATATGCATATAGGGGAGGTCAATAGATTTCTCAAATGGGTATTATATTTTACAGGGAATTAGTTTTAATCAACAGTTACAAACTCAATTATATGGTGTTTATTTGTTTGTCCTGTCCTATATGCAAGGGTATCACTTTACAGGGAGTAAATAGCTCCAGGATGGTTTGAGTTGGAATTGGAAATCTAGGCTGACAAAAGGAGGAAGTTGGCAATTGAGCAAATGTTTGTATATGTTTATACCTACATTGCTGTCTCATGTTCCCTTCGTTGGAGAATTATGTAAAAAAAAAGAATTATCTTCCTCTGAAGAGCTTGTTAATCAAGGTGTAGCTGTATGAAACAGCCCATCCTCTTTCTTTCCTCCAGTAAACATCTCAGAAGATTACTGAACAAGTTTTATTCTTGGGGGAACCTTCTCAAAAATCATAATTTATTGGGATTTTAACCTGTCCCACAGTACTGTAGGAAATCACAGCTGTCTGCCTTGTGTTCTGAGAATAACGTTACGCAGATGAATATTTAAAAATAGGATAAAGTGTTTTAGTTGGATCTCAGAAAAAAAACATATTCCAGGAATTTGTGACTTAATAATATGAACAGAAAGTTTAGGGTTTAATCATCCAGGTGTTGTATATGTGAAAAAGTCAGTTGCTTTGGAGGTCAGTTTATCTATATGAACTATATGAACTATTCATCTAAAACACTTGGGTCTTTAATAGTAGGGCAACAATTTTTGAACCATGGGCTAACCTATGGAATGCATCCAAAATCTAACTCCCATGGAACTGAAATTTGGCAAATTTCATAAAATATTTTGTGACATAAAACTTATAAAACATAGTACAAATTGTCATAAAACATTGACTGTGGCTGTTGTTTGACTGTGCTATACAGTTCAGCATGACCGACTTTCAAGGCAGCCACACTTCTGAATGCCCCTGAGTTTTAAAGAATTTTTCCAGTGAAAGCAATACATTAGAAATTCTGTCATTGTTGAAGGCACTGAGGAATCTGATAAGGAAATACCTCTGAACCCATTGACAGGGTCATGGGTTGCCTAGTTTTAAACACAGCTCTAAGCCCAAGTTTTTTGTTTCAGAAATAAATCTAGTGGAATCTGGTGGGATTACTTCCAAATAAATATTCATAGAATTACAGCTTAAAGGCTGGAAGCTGCATAGTTCTTCGCCTGTAACTCCTGTAGCCATCCTGAGCAGTTCAGCAGTTCAAAGACCACTAATTTCCAAAGAACTTCCTTCTATGAAGGTGTGCATACAATTGCCACCTTAAGAAAACCCATCAACTTTTAGTTTTAGTCGATGGGTTTTCTTAAGGTGGCAACTGTATGCACATAATCATAGATTATGTATATTATATATATATATATATCATATATAATATATTATGTATATATCATAGATTGTGTGTGTGTGTGTGTATACACACACACACATACATACACATAATCATAGATTATGTATATATGTATATAGGACGGACATGGTGGCTCAGTGGCTAAGACGCTGAGCTTGTTGATCGAAAGGTCGGCAGTTCAGCAGTTCAAATCCCAAGTGCCACGTAACGGGGTAAACTCCAGTTATTTGTCCCAGTTTTTGCCAACTTAGCAGTTCGAAAGCACGTAAAAAATGCAAGTAGAAAAATAGGGACCACCAGTGTTCTGTGCGCCGGCTCTTCAGCTTTTTTTTAGCACATATGTGCGAGGGGAACCTTTACCTTTACCTTAATCATAGAAGGAAGTTCAATTGGTTTGGTTGATTTGCAAATCAATTAATGAATGTGCTGTTAATATACTTAAGACTACCCAGTCTGGACTACAAAAATCAAGGTGGCAACTAGAAGGAGACAAAGGAGCTTCAACTAAAATGTATTGTTTTAATTTACCAAAAAAAGAGGAGACAGCTACTACAGCAAATATTCCAAATTTAATGGGACAGGATCAGGCTTTCACCTCTTCCTGAGCAGCACATATTGGAAAAGAACAAAGCCTTTTTCTGCTTAGCTGGATCTCATTATTGCCAAACATTTGCTCACTTTATTCTGTCTAGACTCTTATTTAAAACCAAAATGAAATTAAGATCAGACTTTAAAATTAACCCCTCAAATGTATCCTTTCGTAATAGGTTTTTTAAGATACATTTTTATTTGGCCTTAAGAAAAACTCGACTCAGAAGATAATAAGTCTCATTTTTTAAAGAAAGCACACTTAGAAATGTTGAATTGTTCCAGCATTTATTAAACAGGCTCCCTGTGTGCAATTTTGAAGCCTGGGATTTTTCATTACACAATCCATTTAGAATTGTTTCCAGAGATGAAGATGTTTTAGTATATTATATAATTAAAAAGAAAGAACAACAGCAACAACTATGTTATGCTATGTGAAATGCTTGTCTTTAATTAAAAATGCATATTATTCCCACGAAGCAGCAACATCCTACCAGCTCTGGAACTCATGCAAATTAAAGGGATGCGGTGGCTCAGTGGCTAAGATGCTGAGCTTGTCGATCGAAAGGTTGGCAGTTCAGCGGTTCGAATCCCTAGTGCCATGTAACGGGGTTCAAGAGTCTGGACCAGGGAGTTCTACCCAGAATAGTGAAAGTATGAAAACATGGAGCGAGCTTTTATTGGGGAAGTAGTAAATGTGCTTGCATTGGAAACAGCCTGCAGCCTCCCTACAGCCTCTGAAAAAGTCTAAAACACATATTATTACAGCATTCATAACTCGACGTACGTTTCATTTAGTGACCATTCAAAATTACAACAGCATTGAAAAAATGATTTGTGACCATTTTTCACACTCACAACCATTGCAGTATTCCCATGGTCACGTCAGGGGTGGGTTGCTACCAGTTCGCCCTGGTTTGGGTGAACCAGTAGCAGTGGCGGGAGGCTCCGCCCACCTGCCCAGAAACCATCAAAAATGCTGTGCGCATGAGCAGAACCTGTAGAACCATGCCGCACGCGCCCAATAGAGAACCAGTAGCACTGGGATTTGAATCCCACTACTGGGTCACGTGATCAAAATGCAGGCACTTGGCAACTGACTCATATTTATGATGGTTGCCGTGTCCCAGCAACGTTTTGTGACCTTCTGACAAGCAAAGTCAATGGGGAAACCAGATTCACTTAACAGCCATTTTACTAACTTAACAACTGCAGTGATTCACTTAACAACTGTGGCAAGAAAGGTTGTAAAATGTTTTAACTCTAAAACTGAATCAATTAATCTCTCATTTAGCAACATAAATTTTGGGCTCAGTTGTGGTTCTAAGGTCTATCTTTATTATAGAATGAGTGGAAAGGTTCAAGCCCGGCCCAAGGTTGACTCAGCCTTCCGTCCTTTATAAGGTAGGTAAAATGAGGACCCAGATTGTTGGGGGGGCAATAAGTTGACTTTGTAAAATATACAAATAGAATGAGACTATTGCCTTATACACTGTAAGCCGCCCTGAGTCTTCGGAGAAGGGCGGGGTATAAATGTAAATTAAAAAAAAAAGAAAAAAAAAGAAATTTTTCTAGTTTTTACGTGTAGCTATGACACTCCTCCAGGGTCTGGTGACTTAGCTTATTAACAAGTAATTAGAGGTTTTTGTAAGCTATGAAGTAACTTTAGCCAAAGTTATTAGTTGTACCCTTTCCTGCTTGAAGTAACATTTCTTTACTACCTTTTGGAAAGAACTAGAAGGGTCAACCACAAATACTCCATAGGTTGACCGCAGATGTCTCATATGTAGACTAGCTGACAGATTGTGGCTTTGACACTTAGTGAAGATTCCTTGCAAGTGAACCTATTACTAGAATCAAGGAAGTGACGTGATATTTAGCTTAAGAAGTAGTTATGGAGATCTAGAAAAAGGTCCGGAGATAAGCAAAGTTCATCACTGGCATAGTAAAAAACACATCCAGAAGTAATAAATTTATATGATAATGAAGTAGAATTGAATAATTAAGGGAGTATGTCTTTGCTTTGTGTGCACATGTGGACGTGGTGGCTCAGTGGCTAAGATGCTGAGCTTGCCGATCGAAAGGTCGGCAGTTCAGTGGTTTGAATACCTAGTGCTGCGTAACAGGGTGAGCTCCCGTTACTTGTCCCAACTTCTGCCAACCTAGCCATTCGAAAGCACGTAAAAAATGCAACTAGAAAAATAGGGACCACCTTTGGTGGGAAGGTAACAGCATTCCGTGCACCTTTGGCATTGAGTCATGCCAGCCACATGACCATGGAAACATGTTCGAATAGCGCTGGCTCTTTGGCTTTGAAATGGAGATGAGCACCGCCCTCTAGAGTTAGGAATGATTAGCACATATGTGCGAGGGGAACCTTTACTTTGCTTTGTGTGCACGTGCAACTGTCGTAAAACTTTGTAACCAATCAGCAATTCTCTTACTTTTGTTTCCTGTGGCAAATTGTATAAAAATAACTGCGCCTGATTTCTAGTGTGCTCCTTGGGTGTGTGGACGGCACAGTGGCTCAGTGGTTAAGACGCTGGGCTTGTTGGCTGGAAAGCTGGCAGCCCAGGTTCCAGATCCAAATGCCATGTGATGGAATGAGCTCCTGTCCTTACCCAAGTTCCTGCCAATCTAGCAGTTTGAAAGCACGCAAATGCAAGTAAATAAATGGGTACCAGTTCGGTGGGAAGGTATCAGCGCTTCATGCTGTCATGCTGGCCACATGACGGCAGAAATGTCTTTGGACAGTGCTGGCTCAACAGCTGTGTAATAGAGATGAGCTCTGCCCCCCTACAATTGGCACCAACCAGTGGAGTAAAATCCTCAGGAACTCCTTTACTTTGTACCAACATTGGGTGTGAAATCCAGAGGTGTCTTCTGCTTCTATATAGAAATAAAAATTCTATCTTTTCTCAATCCCGTGTGAACAATGGCTTCTTCACGACTTTCTGGGCCTAGCCAGCCTTCTGGCCAATGCTAATAGAAGGTCTGTTTAGAATTCCCAGTCTGTGTTAGGTAAGGAAAAGATGAACAGACAGCAGGCCTTCTCTGTTACAGACCCTGTTCTCTGAAACGCCTTGTCATTGGAGTTTCAAACAGTCCCTTCTCTCCTGGTACTCCATAAAGCTGTTGAAACACGATTCCACTATGGCAGTGATGGCTAACCTTTTCTGGACCGAGCGCGCGCCCAAACGCCCAAAATACAATGCACGCATGATCCCTGTGCATGCGGCCCACCCCCCACGCATGCGTGCACAACCCCTGCATGTGCCATGCCCCCTGCGCATGCATGCATGCAGCCCGCACACATCCCATCCCCTGCACATGCATATGTGCCCCCCACATGCCCCTCCCCCTGCACATGCAGCCCCTTGCACATTCATGCACAGCCACCCGCACATGCCCCACCCCCTGCACATGTGTGGCAGAGACCCAAAGACCGGCTGGCTGGAGGGAGGCATGCGCGCATGCGCAGCAGAGCTGAACTGGGGTGACAGCTTGTGTGCTATCAGAGAGGACGCTGCGTGCTACCTCTGGCATACATGCCATAGGTTCATCATCATAGCACTATAGTTTTAACCAGGTTTGAATCCTTCATGTGGCAATCTTGGGGGTTTCTATTAATTGCCCTTCATTTGTTTTAGTTTGTACTGATTTTTAAGCTGAATAGAACAGTGTTTCTCAATCTTGGCAACTTTAAGGTATGTGGACTTCAACTCCCATTCTAGTTTTGGGACTTGAATTCCACACATCTTTAAGTTGTCAAGTTTGAGAAACACTAGACTAGAGCTGGCAAATTGGGGCAGGTTACAAAACCTGTGAAACATGTAAATAAATAATACAGACACAGACACAAACATAAATACAAATAATATCATGAACAGCATAAACCAGCCATTCAATAAGAGAGTACACCATTGGTCTCCTTAAATATAGAAAAGAATAGCAGATTTGTGTATAATGCATGGGTGGGGGGATAGATTTACATCTTAATAATTATATATCAAGAACGGAGCAGTGGTGAAATGTAAAATTTGTTGCTATCAGTTCTATGGGCGTGGCTTGGTGGGGGGGTTGTTAATGTGACTCGGTGGGCGTGGCCAACTTTTTCTTTTTTACTTTTAAAAGCATTTTTTCTACAACCTCTTCGAAGAGGTTGTAAAAAAATGCTTTTAAAAAGCTCTGACGATGCCAGCTGAGTTACCTCATCGTCAGAGGCTTTTCTTGTCTTTTAAAAGCAGTTTTTTGCCTTTAAAAGAAAAAAAAGCCTCTGACAATCAGGCAACTCAGCTGGGATTGCCAGAGCCTTTTAAAAGCATGTTTTTTACAACCTCTTCGGCTGAAGAGATTGTAGAAAAAATGCTATTAAAAGGCTCTGACAATCCCAGCTGAGCCACGCGATCATCAGAGACTTTATTTTTTACTTTTAAAAGCATTTTTTCGGCCAAAGAAAAAATGCTTTTAAAAGTAAAAAAAACAAAACACCTCTGATGATCATCAGCTGGGCATGGGAGGGGGGCAGGGATTTTTGCTACAGATTCTCTGAACCACCTGCCACCATCGCTACCGGATCGGACGACCTGGTCGAACTGGGAGCATTTCACCCCTGGAATGGAGCCTTTACAGCTATGGAATAATGCAGAGTTTATATGTATTATAAGATTTCAAAATGAGCCAATTAGTCCACATTTTTACATAGGGACCTGTAGGAGTTAACCTGAAGAATACTTGATATAATACCTTCATTACACTGCCATTCCATAGTTTAATGACTTAATTTTGAGAGAAAGGTTTATAACTTAGTTTTATACTACAGTAGATTTGGGTTTTATGAGTTTTATCAGTCTGGAAAGATAGAGCCAGCTATTACAAGATATCTAATCAATGGCGCCAGATAAATGAGGGGAGGAGGGGGGGTGGAGAGATAATGTAAATACCATTGTGAACTTTACTCAGTAGATATTTTATCATGCATTACTTTTCACTGTTACATTTGGAATTGCTTACCCTGTATTTGATACTAAAAAATGTGCATGATGTCCTTCAAAAATCCCTGCCCCAAATGATTTTTTTAAAAAAAAAACTTGCTTTAGCCACATTTGGTAAATCTTTAACTAAAATCATGAAATATCTAAACAATTGTTCAGAAAGACATATTCCATGACAAATTACAGAATATAATTCTGTAATTCTTTACTATCTAAGGATGGACATTCCATGTTGAACTAAATAATTATTAATTAATTAAAACAGTAGGTTTTTATTTTTCCACTTCTATTTTTCCTTTCTACCCTGATTCTATTCTATTTTAATATTTTACTTTATTCTATTCTATATTAGAGTAGAATATTTTATTCTAATATTTTACCTTATTTTATTGTTTATATTTTATTTTATTTATTAGATATGTACACTGTTCATTTCACTATCCAAGTGATTCTGGGTGGTTTACAGATTAGAACCATAGAACCGTATATAAAAAAGGCAAAGTTAAAAAATAATTAAAAGCAGAGTTAAAAACAAGGGTCTGGGTTAAAAACAATAGGGCTGCTGGATGACAGTCTGCAAATGCAAAAATATATTGATGTTTCACTGCTCTTACTACTACTAGGTAGCCAGGGGTAGGCTTCAAAAATTTTAGCAAGGGGTTCTCTGCCCGGTTGTTTGGTGGGAATGGCCATGGTAGGCTTGGCTTAGTCAGCCTCCTGCATCACAGGGAGGGGGATGTTTTTGCCCTCCTCTGACTCCAGAGGCTTTCCTCAAGCCTCCGGGAAGGTGAAAATAGCCTCCCCAGGCTCCGGAGGCTTTTGGAGGCTGGAAAAGGGTCCATTTCTGGCTTCCTTAAACTTCCGGTAGGCCTGTTTTTTGCCCTCCCTGAGTTTCCGCACGTGCCCTGCACTTACCTGTGTACAAAACGGGCTGCATGGGGACTCCTGTGAGAGGCTGGGCGGGGTGGATGGGACCAGCCAGGAGTGGGATTTGGGGGTTCTCCGAACAGTACAGAATCTTAGCTAGCATTTCTTCCGAACCCCTGCGAACCCCCAGCAGCCCACCTCTGTAGGTAGTATCCCTTGATAGTGGTGGCTCTGACTTGTGTTTGATCAGATTTGTCCCTTGTCTTTCTTCAAGCGCTTTTGAGCTTTCTCAGCTCCTCTGTAAATTATGGGGAGTGCCAGGAACAATAAGCCAAAAGAGGTCTCACAGGCGCATACAGAATAACCAAGTTGGAAGGAACCTCGGAGGCAGGGGTGAAATGCTCCCGGATTGGACCAGATTGCACGATCCGGTAGCGATTGCAGACGGTAGTTCAGCGATCTGGTACCGATGGCGAAACAAACCTCTGCCCACCCACCCGGGTGGTTTTAACCAGGAAGTAATGTGTTTTTTACCTTCTGTGCATGCGTAGAAGGTTTTGCGCATGCACAGATCTGCATACGCATGAGACGCACACGGTGCATGTACTTCTGAACTGCTAAAGAAAGTAAGTAGATTTCACCCCTGCTTGGAGGTCCTCTAATCCAAATCCTTGCTCAAGCAGGAGACCCCATACTATTCTGGACAAATGGCTGTCCAATGGCTTCTTAAAAACCTCCAATGATGGAGCACCCACTGAGCCATAGCACTGATTAATTGTTCATTAGCGAACATATCCAAGGCCTCAGTTGCCTCTTTGTTTTGAGGCAGAGGACAAGGCCTCAGCAAGAGCATGCAGCAACTCCCAGTTGCCTTTGCACCCTGCTGGCTCCATCAGACAATATTTTACTCTATTTCATTTTTTGGGGGGGTGAGGGGAAGGTTGCCTGGATTGAAATTTCTTACTGAACAACAAACCACTGCATATCAGCCATCTGATTTCTAATAAATTATTAATTCCACATGTTTAAGGGCAATTTCTGCCTCTGTTAACTTTCATTATGCATTTAAATGTCCACTGAATTTGCCTCTGTTTTCTTGATTTTCACAAGTTTTTAAAGTGCCTCCTGTAATTCCCCCAGAGAAAATGGGAATGATCAGCTAAATTCAAGATGTTGTAAGCAAAATAACATAATGGCTAGACTTTAAAAATACCCCTAATGAAAGCCTTTCCCCTCCTGTTTTCTATAAAAGTCTAGAGAAAAAATGCGATTGTGTAGCATGTTGTATCCGGCTTTTCCATTGGCGGATACTCATGACAACCAAGAAGAAGAAATATTTAAGTCAGAAGCTCACTCTTAAGATAAAATAAACTAATAAAAATAGAAAAAGAGATGCTAGAGTGTGTGTGTGTGTTTGTGTGTGTGAGAGAGAGAGAGACAGAGAAAAAGAGAGAGAGAGAGAGACAGACAGACAGACAGGGAGAATGTCTCTCTTATCGCTATTTATGTAAATGTTAGTAAATAATTTTTTATATATAGATACAGTATTTATTTTGGTAAATGTTAGTAAATACATTTAGAAATTTAGATAGATAGATAGATAGATAGATAGATAGATAGATAGATAGATAGATAGATAGATAGATAGATAGATAGATAGATAGATAAATAGATGAGAGAGAGAAATAGAGAGAGACAGACAGACAGACAGACAGACACACAGACAGCAGACAGTATGTCATTGAGTAGCACTAACATTATAGTAATTGGGTTGTCCCTTGGAGATTTATTTATTTATTTATTTTGGATAGAGCATTTCAAATCAGGCACTAAAACAGAAAAGCCATTATAACAATTTTGCAAGCATCTCCAATATTATCGGGGAAGATAGTAATCTTGTTCCACAATCTGACTTCATTATATTTCTCACTGTAACAGATGTAGAATTCTGTCGCTGACAGTATAGCCAACATATGCTTGAAGCTGATATCTTGACTGTTTTTCATTTAGAAACCGACTTTTCCTTCTCTGTTTTATAACTACTCTTTCAAGCAGTCAGGGCCCTGCCAAGTACATTATGTTTCATAGATGTAGTCTTATTGTGTTTTTTTTTCTTTTGGATGCTACTAAGGGAAGGGCTCTATTTTTTTTTTTAATTTTAATATAAGGAAAGAAAACAAGCTTGAAAGGCAAACAAGAAAATAGATTGGATATCACTAACGTTTTCTAAGAAGGAATTAAATTTGGATTTGCTGATAAAATATACTTGTAAAATTGAAAGAGGCCAATGGTTGAAAAGGCTGCCCATAATTCTTCTTCTCACTTAGGAATTGGGGATCAAGAAATTAACTTCTTCTCCCACACCTGCCCCTGAATTTCAAATCTGAACACATCTGCAGATATAATAATAGACAAAAAGTACCTGGCTTCTTAAGAATTTCCAGTACAATTAGTTGCCTGGAAGAAATAACCTAACTAGCACATCCTATTTCTCCTGAAGTTAGATGTGTGTCTCATACTCATTTTATAAATACACCATTATGCTAAACACAGCATAAACTCTAGACATTATGCTGAATAACTCTATTCCCTAGGCCCATGATGGCGAACCTATGGCACGCGTGTCATAGGTGGCATGCGGAGCCATATTGGTGGGCACGCAAGTGTTGCCCTAGCTCAGCTCTGGTATGTGCATGCTGATTTTCAGGCCTTCTGGGCCCATTGGAATTAGGCAAATAGGCTGTTTCTGGCCTCCAGAGGGCTTCCGGGGTGGGGAAGGCTCTTTTTGCCCTCCCCAGGCTCCTAGAAAGGCTCCATTTTATTCCAGTTGTATTCTGTAGCTGTAATCAAGTAATCAAGATATATTTTTGCTTAATTTTTATTATGGCTTATTGATTTCAGTACATGAAATCTACAATGGATATGCTTGGACAATGGATAATTTTGATCATGTGACCATGAGGACGCTGCAATGGTCATAAGTGTGAAAAATGGTCATAAGTCAATTTGTTCAGTGCCGCTGTGACTTTGGGCACTAAATGAAGTGTTGTAAGTCGAGGGCGACCTATACATGATGAATTAAAATAAACTGGAAAAAGACGAATAAATGAAGCACTTTCCATTGTGTGAGGAAAATCTTTCCTGCTTAGTCATTGGCTGCTGCTGAATAGTACAAATAGCAATACATTTCCAAACTCAGAAATGTTCGTATATTAGCTATTGTTTAACTAGCATTGTTATTGTGGGTATACTCATTAAGCCTTAGGGTCTTCCCCAAATGGCAAGAATGTTTGTTTCAGTTACTTGTTGGAATGGCTAGTTCTCATAACACAGTGCGATACACATACAAAGCAGTAGCTTCTTTTTAGCAGTAATTTTGAAATGGACATAGTTTACAATCGCTAAATTAAATGAAAAATGAAAAACAATATAATTACAGGCTCTCTATTTTACTACCAAAGTATCTAAACAAATTACTTACAAAACAGAAATTCATGTAACATTATTTTCAAGACATGAGTTATATGGGGGACTCTGTTGGGTGTGCTGCTAAAACTTCACCTAGTGCCCTTTTCAGCCATTAAAGGGGACAACCAGCTGGCGTTATTTGTTTGATTTTTTTATTTGTAGCATTTATATCCTACATATAGGCGGCCCCCCCAATTGTATCCTTGCAACAAGGATCCTGTGATATGAGATGCATGTGCCAGAGACACATTTGGTAGATGATGGGATTTCTCTGTCATGGCGCCTGTCTTGTATTCTCTCCCTTCTCCAAAATTAGATTAGCTCTATTGCTCTTGATGTTATGGAAGTCCCTGATGTCCCTCAGTTACATCACCAAGTCTAGAGTCCAAGGGAACTGGAGTTGGCCATGGTGAGTTGACCATAGCAAGCTGGCTGTGGCAAGTTGTCCCATTCCCTGTCTAGAAGCTCTACAGAGATGGATATATTCTTTCTCTTTCTCTTTTGAAAGAAAAGAAAGAAAGAAAGAAAGAAAGAAAGAAAGAAAGAAAGAAAGAAAGAAAGAAAGAAAGAAAGACCATAACTGCCCTAAATTCTCTCAGCAATTGTGTGAAGATATGAAATAAATTTCCTTGGTTCAAATGCCAATAACAGACATAGCATGAAGACATTCAGATAAGGTAAGAAACCCAAGCAATAATAATTACTAAAGTAATTCCTTGCTCTCATGAACGTCTGTCTGTTAACATGTACTATATACATTTATTTTTGCAGCAAACTCAGTCAGAAAAAAAAATGCTCAATTTTCTTGAAAATTGTAGCATCTGGTTTGCAAAAGTGAATGAGTTAAAAAAGGAATGAATAAAATGCTGGAGAAAATGTTCTTCTGTTTACATCTCTGAAATGCTGTTGAAGAGAGACAGATTTTTAAAAAAAATTTAGTTCAACTTGTGAACTTAATTCTTTCCTAATTTGGGATTTCAGTTCCATTCTTTTGTAGATGGAAAAGCATCTTGGCGAGGTACTTAAACCGAGAAATGACTGATAGGAAAATATTTCATGATATTGTTTTTAAAAATCTAAAGAAAGAAATATGTACATGAGTAACCTACTATATGTACATCGAGTATTAAAATCAACAAAGGCAAATTATCCTCTTTTTCTGACTGATAAATGTTTTAAAAGGGTAAAGATGCAGAGATGCATCTTGAACTCTTTGGAGAAAAAGCAAAATATAACTCAACTAAACCATGCAGATTAAAGTACTGTCCCTTTTTTTTTTTGTATTCTGTAAAAATGTCAGTCTCTAAGTATCTTTTGTCTGTTGTGTTAGTCCGCCATCTACTGGTCTAGATCAGATATCCCTTATATGCATTTGTGGGGAGGGGAAAGGAATGGAGGTAGGGGGCAAATCCATTTTTTAAAAATTCTGTGATTTAAATGTTTGTTTTAAAAAGTCCTACATGCCACCGGCTGAATCTCTTTTCTGCTTGCTAAAAGGTTCATATTTAGTGTTTAAAGGCCGCACAATTTCTAGATGTTAAACTTTTGAAAGCTGCTATATAAGCAATATTGATGAAACATAAAATCAGAAAGTGCTGTTATCTAACCTGGCCAATACACTTTTTTTGATGTTTTCTAATCCCATGCTTTGTAGATTTGAATCTGCATTTTAATAACTGAAAATCAGTATGCTTCTGAAAAATAATCCCTTGTAGTATGTAGTATGTATATATATATATATATATGTTTTCTGAGGTTTTCACGGGTGTTTGTATATAGGTCTTTGGTTGTTCGGGTTTTCTCCCGTGTAAAATTGGAAGTGTCTTGGCGACGTTTCGACGAAGTCTCATTCGTCATCTTCAGGCTTCAGCTTCGTGCTTCTGGGAGCAATGTGTCCATCGGCTCAGATCTCCCTGCAACAGTGTTGCAGGGGATCTGAGCCGATGGACACATTGCTCCCAGAAGCACGGTTGAAGCCTGAAGATGACGAATGAGACTTTGTCAAACGTCACCAAGACACTTCCAATTTTACACTATATATATATATATATATATATATATATATATATATATATATATATATATATTTGTTTACATTTATACCCCGCCCTTCTCCGAAGACTCAGGGCGGCTTACAATGTATAGGGCAATAGTCTCATTCTATTTGTATATATTTACAAAGTCAACTTATTGCCCCCCCAACAATCTGGGTCCTCATTTTACCTACCTTATAAAGGATGGAAGGCTGAGTCAATCTTGGGCCGGGCTCGAACCTGCAGTAATTGCAGGCTTTGTGTTCTTAATAACAGGCCTTACCAGGCAGAGCTAAACCTATAAAGCTATAAACCTATAGCTAAAGCTATATTCTGGGGGTTTCGCGGGTGTTTGTATGTAGGTCTTTGGTTATTCGGGTTTTCTCCCGCGTAAAATTGGCGGTGTCTTGGCGACGTTTCGACGAAGTCTCATTCGTCATCTTCAGGCTTCAGCTTCGTGCTTCTGGGAGCTTCAGAAGCAGAAAAGAAGCATGAAGCTGAAGCCTGAAGATGACGAATGAGACTTCGTCGAAACGTCGCCAAGACACTTCCAATTTTACACGGGAGAAAACCCGAACAACCAAAAACCTACATACAAACACCCGTGAAAACCTCAGAAAATAAATATATATATACATACATACATACATACATACATACATACATATATATATATATATATACACACACATACATATGCAAAATAAAGTATGTTTGACTTAAAATAACATTAATTAAAATTCAATTCATAATGATTATTACTCTATTTTTGAAAAATGAAAATAATAATAATCAAAAAACTGGGTAATGCCATTCCGATAATTTGAAAAATGGCTTTTATATACTGAGCTGTCTTCAAGAACCCTCATTTTCATTAAAATGATGAAAGCAAGGTTACACCATCAATCTCAGGTTTCAGTTCCTTTGCACTTGTGCCTGACATCATGACACACGGATGCAACCATTTCACTATTAATAACATTCTCTGAGTATAGGAAACGTTCATGACAATGTAACTTTATAGAAAATTTTCTATAAGTGCCTTTTCTGTGCATATATTGTTTTATAAAAGAGATGATTGAAACAATAATACACTTCCTTTCTCATGTGTTATAATCCAGCAAGCCTTTAATTCTTGAATATCAATGGGTTTATTGTGTAAAGCAGACTTGAAATGTATTAATTTTAGATGGCTAACAGTGGGTACAAGATATGAAGCCCTCAAGCAGCATGTTTTTTTCTCTGAGTTGCTAGGACATCCAGAAATTTGTAAAAATAACAAAATCTTGAGATATCGTGTGGCAAAGATCCTGTGTCATTTATTGTACCATTTGATTTTGAGATAGTGAACCCTTTTAATGGATGCTTGAAATATTATGCTTTGGTGCAGGTACATAAAGACATGCAGGTTTTTTTTTTTTGTTTTTGTTTTTTGTTTACATTTATACCCCGCCCTTCTCCGAAGACTCAGGGCGGCTTACAATGTATAGGGCAATAGTCTCATTCTATTTGTATATATTTACAAAGTCAATTTAAGGTTTACGGTAGACTGTACATAATGAGACTAGAAAGAAAACAAATTTATAAAAATACAGACTATGACAATTATATTAAATATTGTGATAGTTACACTGAAGTATTAAGTATTTACTGACTCATTCATTAAACAGTATTGATGATGAAGCAGATATTTTTAATGAACAAATTAATACTTCTTACCAAATTATAGGCTAGAGCAGGGGTGGTCAACATTTTTATACCTACCGCCTACATTTGTATCTCTGTTAGTAGTAGTAGTGGTAGAACTGCCCAACGGTTCCACAGTAATGCGCCGTGTATTACTGTCTGTGCGTGCCTCTCAGGCATCGTGGATTGGGTTTGGGGTGGGGGGCGCCAGCTACCAGCTCTGCTTGTCTATTACAGCTGGGTGGTGTAGGGGGAGATGCGCAAGCTATTCTGGGACAAGGCTCTTTTGTTTGCGGTCGCACTATAGCACCATTTAGTTTCACTTACGCAACGTGAACTAAATTTATGCGCGGGCAATACAAATAGTATATTTTCAGAAATTTAAATTGTCACGGGGAATTTTATGAAAACCTAATGAAAATGTTTTTAAATAATGCTATGAATTTTTTTTAAAAAGTCAATTAAATAAAAAAAGAAAATGCTTCAGTATCTGTTTTGTATCAATATACAAAACCCCTACCACCCACCATGAAAGCTGGAACGCCCACTAGTGGGCAGTAGGGACCGGGTTGACTACCACTGGGCTAGAGCAAGGGTGTCAAACTCGATTTCATTGAGGGCCGCATTAGGGTTGTATTTGATCTTGGGGGGATGGAGTGGGCGTGGCTGGGGTAAGCGTGGCCAGCTCGACATCACTCGTGTTGTAGGCGCTTGTGTTGGCCCAAGTGCTCTGCCAGCGAAAACAAACTCCTGAGCTCTGTTTTCGCTGGCCGGTCCTTCACTTCTTTCCAGGCCAGATCTAAGCACCCCGCAGGATCTAGGCTCTGGGCCTTGAGTTTGACACCCCTGGGCTACAGCAATGATTTGCAGAGTATGGTCTGGGAACCTTTAGTGATCCCCAAACACCTTTCAGGGGTTCCATGAAATCAAATAAATATGTAAGCTATAGTCACTATGTTTTTATTTCGTTTTGTTTCGTTTCGAAGATCATACTAAGGAGCAACTTAAATGACTGCCATATGTCTTACCTTCCCAAAGTAGCATGCATAGATTTGGCTTTCGTTCTCATGCTTTTACTGTATGGCACCTAACAGAATTTAGTCATGATTTTATATCAAAATGCTTCTCTGCCGGTAATATTGAGCAGCTATATCATGCTGTGAGGCTAGAATGTCAATAAACAAGGACAAAATGACAAGAATGATCGTATCATCGATCGTTCAGGATAACATTGAAGTAACACATGGTAACAAAGAAATTTCACAATTGGCTAGCTTTCCTACAAAACCTCAGATAAGATTTGAGTATAAGATTATTCCTCACTTGCCTGATTTTAGTCCTGGAAAGAACTGGACCAGATTTACACAACTGTTATATCTCCTCAAAATGTAAAATAGTAAACTGCTGGAACATAAGTCTATTCCAGCACATCTTCCTTATGCTCTATTCCGTGTGTGTGTGTGCACGTGTGTGTATGTGCACGCATGCACGTTCAACCTTCAAGTAAATTTTGACTCCTTGCCTGGAGAAGTCCCTGCAGTTTTTTTAGCAAGTTTCCGGAAGTGGTTTGCCTTTGCCTGCTTCTTAGAGTTGTGAGACAGGGACAGGTCCAAGATCACCAAGCTGGTTTTGTGCCTAAGGCAGGATTAGAACTCATAATCTTCTGGTTTCTAGCCTGATACTTAGCCACTACAGCAAGCTGGCTCTTGACCCTCTAGCATTCTTTCTCCCCCCTCCACTGATTCTACAATAAGATTTTGTTTTCTTTAAAAACAATTGTGTTGTTTGTGTACAAATGTTGCACAGCAGTTACCTAAGCACGAAGCAGAGCAGATATTAGGAAGAAGGCATGTACAGTAACGCTCATTCCTCATTCAATTAAGTTAGCAAATTTAGATCTCACTTAAATCAGAAAGATATATTGATAGGTTGACTTAAGTTTCATTGTTTTTAAATATTGATATAAGGGATGTCTTTCTCCAGTCAAAACTTTGAAGGTGGAGATTCCAGTGAAATCAACATGCTGTATTTCCAAATGTTTCTCTTATTTTTGGCAACTGTTCATTGATAGGGCCTATATCTTCTATATTATTATTTATTTATTTATTTTATTATTTCAACTTTTATACCGCCCTTCTCCCGAACGACTCAGGGCGGTTTACAGCCAAGTAAAAGCAATAATACAAAAGTTAAGAACAATTTTAAAAAACTAATTTTAAATTGGCCGAAATGTAAAAATTTGCTAAAACCCATTAAAAAACTAATTAAAACTATTAAAAACTATTAGGCCAGTCCTGCTCGATGAAATAAAAGAGTCTTCAGCTCACGCCGGAAGGCTTGGAGGTCAGAGAGTTGGCACAACATTGGAGGTAGTTCGTTCCAGAGGGCTGGGGCCCCCACAGAGCAGGCCCTTCCCCTGGGGGTCGCCAGCCGACATTATATATTATATTACAAAAGATCCCTAGAGTTTTAATACCATGCATACAATAGGTAGCTGTAGCCTGTTATTGGGACTAAAACCACTAGATGGGAGTAAAAGAACTCTCATTTTTCAAACACCCTCCAGGTTCAGAATTATTCTGTAGTCCAGTTTCTGATTCCCTTTTCTTAATAAACAGCATATCCTTAACAAAGCATATTATGCTTAATCAATAGATACTAGAGGCAGTGTTTATGTAACTGTCAAAAAATAGTGACAATTCAATTGTGTTAAACATCTCTTTTGCCATGAGTTTGTTATAACTTGAGTTTAACAATTACAGTAGATGATAATTGTAGAAGATGATTTCTACTAAGTTAAAAATACGATGATGGAGAAATAAAAATACATTTGCTACATAGTAAAAGAAAAACTATTCTGGTCTGTTTCACTTTTGATAATTCAAATGATAGAGCTAGAGTAAAAGGAAGGCAATTTCCCAACTTTTTCCAAGATAGGAAAATAGATTTGGCAGGAGCATTTTGGGTGTACCTTGGTGAATTGCAATGCTCATTTATCTCTCTGCCATTTTCTCAGATGAATCTTTATGCTCCAAGATTAAACTGAACATTGATTCCTGATGGGGACTAATAATACAAATTGAACCTCAATTTCTCCTAAACTATGGCACATATCCATTTGTGAGGCAGAATCATCTGGGTTACATTTTTGAAATATAGCGAAAATGTAGAATATGGATATGCTGAGACTAAAACATATGAAGTGGGAATTCCAGTGGTGGGTTTCAAAAATTTTTACTACTGGTTTTGTGGGTGTGGCTTAGTGGGCATGATGTCAGCGTTCCAGAAAACCCCTCCTGCAGAAAAGACTCCGAAGCCAACATCTTTCAAAGTTCTTTTACTAGCATAGGTAAACTGGCACAGTTGGATGAAAACTGAAACTGGGATTCTGGTTCCTCCCTCTGATACAAACTCCAAGATCTCCACCTTTATCACCCCTCTGCCGGTCACATGCTCCAATCCTCAACCGTCCCATGTCGAAGCATCACTCCAACCACTCCTTCTCCAAATGCGAACCCAGCCTGACCTTGACTGGCAGGAAAAATGTTGTTATGTCTAATCATCTCTTGCACTACCACCCTCCTCCCCTCCTTTCCCACAAAGGAGAATGTGGCAGCGTTTGGAAGCCTTTGGCCTAGTATGGCTTCCAAAGCTGACACATGGCATGGCTTGGTAGGCGTGGCTTGGGTGTGGCTTGGTGAGCGTGGCAGGGGAAGGATACTGTAAAAACTCCATTCCTACCCCACTCCAGGGGAAGGATACTGTAAAATCTCCATTCCCACCCTACTCCAGGGGAAGGTTACCGCAAAATCCCCATTTCTTCCTGATCAGCTGGGACTCGGGAGGCAGAGAATAGATGGGGGCGGGGCCAGTCAGAATTTTTACTATCAGACCGGTTCTCCGAACTACTCAAAATCTCTGCTACCAGTTCTCCAGAACTGGTCAGAACCTGCTGAAACCCACCTCTGGGGAATTCCACATTTCACAATTAAATTCCACATTTATTTAAAAGCTATACAAATAGTTGGTAATTTTTTTCCATTCCAAATTAGGTTGACATAATATTGAAGGAAAGTCTTGCTATGAAAGAGAAGTGACACATGTATCTAAAGCTGTTATTATGCTTGTGGTCTGGATTATTTGTATTTTGAAAGAAATTCTGAATTAGTCTAATGGCATCTCGTGAAACTGCACAGCATAAACTTGATGTTTTATAGCCAAGTCCATCATTACTTCTTGGGATTTATGTGGGTATATACCCCTCTTTGCTAATAAATAGCAGTCTTCAAATGTTATTTGGTGAATAACTTCAAAAGTTATTTGATATAAGAAATCTTGGTAGCATGGAGTGGTCATTTAATTTTCCCACCTATTTCCAACCTTAGAAAAATGTATAATGGCAATTTTATTAATTGTTAATTAAGCATATTTATGCAGCTGCTCATACCACAAAAACCAACTCCAAAACTGGAGGACTGGGAGCAAGAAGAGCTGAATTTGAATTTACCAGCTCAAGATTACAGGAGTTTGAACTCATGAGCGGAAAGTGAGAATTTTATAGCCACCAGGGGGAGACCATGAGGCAAGGCTTTGTTCCTTTAAGTCCTGTGCTTGGGATACTTTCCATAACTATTGTGTTGTATGCAAAGCGGCATAATAAGAGTAGGGGAATATTGAGCTGCAACATAAGCTCTAAGGAGAAGTTGGGTTCGTTCAGCAACAGGCATCTCCTTCTCTGGATGTCAAGGAGTATGAGAGCTATCGGAACACTCCACCCTGAGCTGCAGATCTTCTTTAGTTTACTGGTAGGCAATCTTCCTTCATGTTATTAGACTTGATAATAGCTCATTCTTATTAGTAATAATTCTGACAATAACAATTTGGCAGGAATGTTTTATAATAATACATCATTGAATCACATCATTGAATCAGTTGAGGTAATACTTATTTATACAAAGAGAAAATTACAAACGTTATCAGCATTGTAAACTCTTTTACAAAATTGTCATAAAAGAAGCATTTATGGAAACTAAACAACAGTGCTAATAATGGTAGTAAATAAGAATTGGATTTATTCACACATTCCCACAAATCCTCCTTGTGAATAAACAAGGTCTAAAAATGCTTGAGACTTTTGGAACATTTCAAAAACGATTATAATGGCAGTGATGGAAACAGTGAAACATACATAGCCAACAAACCTACATTCTAAAATGAAACAATAAGCAAGGAATATACTTAACGTTTAGCAAACTAGTAAAGATAATGGAGTACAACATGGTCTACGGGCATCATGATAGTAAAATCAATAGTAACTGTGAATACAGTAATCATAATTCATATATCTGTTCAGTCTTTGATATTATTTGTTATAATATAAATACCGCCATCCTTTTTTCATGCATTTTAATATGTTTTTTTTTCATCCCATGAAATCAAAGAACTAAGCTGAACGCTCCTCTCTTGTATATGATGTTTCCACATCAGGAACAGACCAAATTATAGAAATTTAACTGCTCTTAACCTGCTAGTAGATGTCCTTTACTTGACACTGATGTAAAATGATGGTGATCAAAACTATAATGTCTAAAATGAACCATGGTATTTCCAGACATCTGTAATGACTTTACAGGCATATTGTTGTTGAATGGCAAGAATGAACAAAAGATTATTTGAAAAACAGCAATCCAACTAAAAAGATTCGTTTTCATGTAAATAATTTGCCTTGGATGAAATGCTGTAATATTTGAGATTCTGTTTCATGGAAAAACTAAAAACTTTTTAAAGGAAAGGAGGGAGGGAGGGAAGAATAACCTACAATTAGTTCATCTTTCACCTTCATCAAACTGAATTCATTAACTGACTGTTTTTCACACTTATGACCATTGCAGCATCCCAATGGTCATGTGATCAAAATTCAGACACTTATCAATTGATTCAAATTTGTGACAGTGGCAGTGTCCCAGGGTCACATGATCACCTTTTGTGACCTTCTGACAAGTGAAGTCAATAAGGAAGCCAGATTCACTTAACAGCTGTGGTACCAACTTAACAACCTCTATGATTCATTTAACAACTGTGGCAAGAAAGGTTGTAAAATGGGACAAAATTCAGTTAACAACTGTCTCGCTTAGCAGCAGAAATTTTGGGCTCCATTGTGGTGGTAAATTGAGGACTACCTGTATTTTGAAAAAGGAGCATGGCGATTAATGAAGGAGTCCCTTCATTAACTGAATGCTAGTATATGAATACTAATATATAAATAGGGTTTATAAGTGTGGTTTGCGCTTGATGGAAATTGAGCTAAATCAGCAGATTAAAAATATTCTTTTTAACCAATTTTTGCTTACTGAGCCTTCTTCTTAGTCTGGAATCTACGTCACTTTCTAGATTGATAAATATGAGAGCATAAACTTTTGGAAACGATTAAAAACCTAGTTGTTTTCCCAAGCCTTTGGTTGGTGGTTGTAGAGGTCTTTCCAGTTCAGTTTTGCTTGGTTTACTTTGGGCGCTTGTTCCTCTGATTGACCAAGATTACTTTTTATATATACTGTTTTTCTTTTGTCTCTAAGTCACCCAGAGCTGTCAAGGAGTCAAGCAGGCTCAAAATCAGATAAAATAAATAAATAAAATAGTAATTCTTGCTTCTCTGAAAGAAAATGTTTTACTGAAGAATGAAATCGTACTCTATCTAAGAACCTTTCGATGTTTCTTATGGCAGGCTCTTATAGCAGAAGGATGGCATGATTTGGATAACACGGATTATGACTGCTGGCCCTTGGAGAAACCGGATGAGTATAACATGCTGGACTGTGGAGGTACTGTTCTTGTTTTTATAGGATGAAGCAAGCAAGCAAGCAAATACAATTAAGGAAATAGCTCAATTCTATCTTTATCTGGCTGCAGATTACAGGCATCAGCAAGAAAAACTAATTCTAGGTAAAATATATTTAGTGCAGTAAATAACATCACACTAGAGAATTACATACTTTCTCGACACTCGGATATATTAAGAAAAACTGAAGAAACAAAGGGATCTATCTGAAGCTTGTTCTGTGTACCATTAAAAAGAGATAGGAGCCACCCATACTAGTAGCAGACACAGTCATTCCAAGAAATACTGCATTAGAGAAATACCTGTCGCCTTGCAATCATTAGTCAAAATCAGAGGAACTTTACACTGTGTCCACCTTTCCTATAGATGTCTTACATCCATGATTGTCTGCTACTAACACACTATGTAGTGTGCTACTAACACACTATGTAGGAATAATATACATTCCAGGGGTGAAATCCAGCAAGTTCTGACAGGTTCTGGAGAACTGGTAGCAGATATTTTGAGCAGTTCGGAGAACCGGCAAATACCACCTCTGGCTGGTCCCAGAGTGGGGTGGGAATGGAGATTTTGCAGTATCCTTCCCCTGGAGTGGGGTGGGAATGGGGATTTTGCAGTATCCTTCCCCTGCCACGCCCACCAAGCCACGCCCACCAAGCCACACCACGCCCACTAAGCCACGCCCACAGAACCAGTAGGTTAAAAAAATTGAATTTCACCACTGATACATTCCTTTCTCAAAAACTATATGTGGATGCATCTGGGAGCCATTTTGGCTTTGAGAGATTCCTTCTGAAGGTTCTTTCCTATTTCAAAGGACACATCTGACATTGAAATGTTATCAGATTTTTTTAAGGGAAAAAATAAATTTACTACTCCTCTCAACTAAATGAGATAATGGAGAATGTGAAGCACACCTTTAGAACAATAGAAATATAGAGAATGCTTCTATTAAAGAGGGTTAAAGCATCTGTGTATATGTACAGATAGTCAGCGAAAGCCTGTGAGGTGCTGTCCCAAGCTTTTGCAAAATATGGTGTGTTTAAGCCTGGAGGAGGAGGGGTGCTTAGTTTCTGCTACTATATTTCGCAAAATACTCCTTTCAAATGCCTAGCCATCCACTCATCCATCCATCTACCCATCCCAATTTCACAATATCAAAACTACAAACCAGTAGTGGGTTTCAAATTCTGTCGCTACCGGTTTGCTTGTGGGTATGCGTGTGCTCGCGCACACGATGCTTCTGCACATGCGCAGAAGTATCCAGGCGGGTGGGCGGAGCCTCCCATCGCCATCGCTACTGGTTCGGCCGAACCGGGGCGAACTGGTAGCAACCCACCACTGCTGCAAACCATGAGCAATTGTTTCTTCTCTTGAGGAAATTTAAGGGAATTCAGAAATATGTAACCATGGCAATTGATAAGAATTATTTAGTGCATCACTCTTGATAGAGGAAAATGCTAATATAAGGAAAAGTGCATGAAGATCATAGAGAAGTCTTGCCCACAGAAGGCAGACATTGTCATTCAGTCATTCCCAACTCTTTCTGAACCAATGGACATCATTTCACAAAACCGTCTGACAGTGAGTGCCTTTTTGAATTCTTAGAAGTGTAAACATGTATCAGTAGGTAACCTGTCTTCTTTCAGGCTGTTTTCTCAAAATATTAGGAATTTCTCTAATAATTCTTCTTTTCCATGATCTGTCCAAAGTATTTCAACTCTAAGTTCATTAATATTTCTTCTAGTATTCATACCAGGAATGTACTAGATCAGGGTCTCCAACCTTGGTCCCTTTAAGATTTGTGGACTTCAACTCCCAGAGTCCCTCAGCCAGCAAAGCAAAGTTGCCTTTTGCAATTGACTGATCTGGTTTTAAGGCTTAGTCTCGTGCAGCCACAGTTAGTTCCTCTGTCTCTTTCTTCAATTTTCCCGGTCTTAGAATTGTGATGGAAAAATAATGAACTAAAACTACAAACTACCCTTTTCTCCCCTCTGCCTCTCCTTTCTATTCCCCTCTCCTCCTGCCTCTTTTCCCCATTTTTCCCTTTGCCATTTCCTGCTTCTCCTACTTGTACGTGTAGATTTTGGAGCCCCTCATAATCAAGGGCACCAGGCTGTCTCAAAGTTCCACTTGTCATAAAGTTGTGACATTCGTTTTATAATAGAAATACACTTTTCCCCTTATCTCACTTCCTCAAAAACTTTCCTGCAAATCAGATCTCTTGTATTTCCTGCTTCTCAACCCCAAAATATAGAAGGATCTCTGCATTGCTGTTGTTCGAGGTTCCTCTTTCTTGGAAAACAGGCATTGTTGAATAGATTTTAGCAGTTTGTCCTCAGTTTTGTGTTCCTTTCTATGGCAAAATATTTTTTTTTAAATTTGAATTTATATCCCGCCCTTCTCCGAAGACTCAGGGCGGCTTACATTGTGTAAGGCAATAGTCTCATTCATTTGTATATTATATACAAAGTAAACTTGTATCCACATCAAATAGCTGAGATGCTATTTGAGAAACATTAGCAATGTTTTTCATGAGGACTATGGAAAAATATGGAGCCTTTTAGATACAGGAAGGTCTAGCAAGACAGTTAAATGTTGCAAAACCTGTTTTAACTGTAAACCTCTTGCAAAATGAGTTTCAGACAATTCAGATTGTTATCATTCAGTCATTTATTGTTATTAGGGTTCATTGCACAGACAGCCAGATGTCCAGACTAGATTTGGCATTTTTATCCACCTATCAAGTCCTTCCCTTGGATTATTATTAATTAGAGAGACAGTTTGGTGTAGTGGTATCAGGCTAGATATTATGAGTTCCAGTCCTACTTTAGGCACAAAGCCATCTGAGTAACCTTGAGCTAGTTACTCTCTCTCAGGCCTAGGAAATAGGCAACAGCAAACTTCTTCTGAGATCTTGCCAAGAAAACTGCAGGCTCTAGCCAAGCAGTCCCCAGGAGTCAAGACTGACTTGAGGGAATTTTTTAAAAATCAATTATATTCCCTCTGGTCTTCTACAAATTAGAAACAACACCTTTATTGAGTTGATATATTCTTTTATAGTGGCAGGGCTGTGGCAAAAACCCAAATTCAACTTCCTTGAATGCTGCATGTGTATCCAGTTCAGATTATTATTATCTCTTTCATTCATTAAACATGAAACTCAGTCAACTGAACATTTAAAAATGTGTCACAAATATGATTGACTGGTGCTAATGGTTGATACAGGTTTCTGCCAGCATCCTAGGTATCAACCAAGTATCTTCTTAAAATATATGATGTTCTGAATAGTTTTTTGCAGTTCTGCTGGTGTTATTGCAGGAAGTTGCAAATCGATGTGTTTTGTAAAATTCTTGGACATGGTACCAAATGCCCCGATGACAGTGGGTATCACCGTTACATGTTTCATACATAGCCGTGTAGTTTCGATGGCCAGGTCGCGATATTTCATGATTTTTTCCAGTTCTTTTTCTTCGACTCTGGCATCTCCTGGTATAGTGATATCAATAATTTATATGCTTCGGCCCTCAACAATCGTGATAGCTGGTGAGTTATGTTCCAAATGACGATCCATCTGTATTTGAAAGTCCCACAAGATCTTCACTGTCTCATTTTCGGTAACTTTTTCCACTTTGTGCTTCCATGACTGTTTGGATACAGGTATAGGTATTTTTTACATAATGACCAGTGGACTAATTTAGCAACTTGATCATGTCTAGTTTTGTAATCAGTTTGCGTGATTTTGCTGCACTCACATATTATGTGTGAAACAGTTTCAACTTTGTCATTGCAAAGTTGGCAGTTTGGATTGTCGGTGGATTTTTGTATCTTCGCTTTCATGGCATTAGTTTGTAGTGCTTGTTCTTGAACAGCAAGTATTAAACCTTCCATTTCTTTCTTGATGGTTCCTCTCTTAAGCCATGCCCATGTCAAGTTATCACACTATTAATTATTATTATTATTATTATTATTATTATTATTATTATTATTATTATTATTAATAATAATAATAATAATAACAATAATAATAATAATAATATTGTTTCTGAGAGATCAGCTTTTCTTGGCTGGAACACTGTTGACCTTCTTGAAGAATCCATTTTTTTTTAAAAAAAATGCAGATTATTATGAAGTCCTACCTATAAATCATCCATTTGTCTCAGTTTTATTGCAGCTAATGTCCATTATAATTTTAACAAAACAGGGCAATACAAACCACAATGGAAACCACAAAGACAACTGCCACTCTCAAAACAATATCTAAGTTATATCAAAAGCTAGACCTATTAGTCTGTACAGATTTTTTCCCCCCATCCGTTTATATCATCTCAAATGCAAGAAGCCAAAAGCAGAAATGAAAACCATTTTAGTGACACAAATATATTAACTTGGTGTTCACATGCTATCCAAAAGAATAGGCATTATCACTCATGGGCAATATTGTTGTTTGGATTAGTTATCTTAGTCTCGGGGTTAAAGACACTGAAATGTTAATTGAGTTTTGAACTATGATGCCTAGATGAACCCTTTATTTCTAGGTCTAGAGATGGCTTGGGTCCATAGGCCTCCAGAAAAGATAATAAGTGGAGAATCCTTTGATGTTATCTACTCTGTCTTTGCTTCTGATTTCTTTTACCATTATGCTGTGGAAAACGGGATCTTCTCCCACAGGTTAGCATTTATAGATAAAGTTGAAGTAATTTACTGTATGCTTCTGCTTCAGGAAATATATAAGGTAGTGGAAATGTATATGTTACTGTTTTAATGAATAGTTGAGGCAATATAATAATAATGTGTGTTCATTAGACAGAATTTTCCAACTATTTGTTTAGAATTGAAACAATCCTCATTATTACAAACAAACAATGCCAATTATTTTTTCAATTATAGACAGATTTCCTCCAAACAATTGTAAATTTAGTCTTCTGACATAAAAACGTCTCTTTTCTGACAAAAAGAAGTAATGTTTGGCTTTGATCAGCATTTGTCGCTAGGTTAGGGCTCTACATATCTTGAAAATTATTTAGAAATTCTTCAGAGCTCCTGTAAGCAAAAGTTGCATTTACTATTCTTTAAAGTAGTCTGATTCTTTTTCAGATGACACAGATACTGTCATCTTTCTTTTTATCCTTACAAAGAAGCCATAATGAAATTGGATTGTATTAATGAATAGTGGGGCAGACATGACATTGTTTTGCATGTGATGTAAAGGATTTCCAAATAATATTTAAAGAGTGTGTAGCATGACTGTGTATAGGCCAGGGGTGTCAAACTGGATTTCTTTGAGGGCCAGATCAGCATTGTAGTTGTCCTCCATGGACCAGCCAGTGGGGTGGGGGAGACGGGACAGACAGCAGATGCAATGGACATCTCCTGCAGCACTGCTGGCCAAAATGGGGCATGAGGAGCCTGCAAGCAGCCCCCCATACCCCATTTTTTGCCTAGATTGCTTCCTGCAACACTGCTGGCCAAACCAGGATGCGAGGGGGCCATGCAGCCCCCCACTCTCCATTTTTGCTAGCAGAGGTACTGTGGGGTGGTCTTTTGCTATTTCCAGGCCAGCTCTGTGGGCCAGATCTAAGCACCCCGCAAGCTGGATCCGGCCCACAGGCCTTGAGTTTGACATCCCTGGTATAGGCTGACTAGAATAAAGAACTGAGAATGGAAGTGATGCTTCAGGAAATCAATATGTGGTCATAGAGATACAGATAGGCCTAAGGTGAAACTCATGACAAATTTACAAATTTACAAATTTATTTAGCAACAGTCTTTCATCTACAGGTAGTTTTTCCTTTCTGATGAAAATTGGGACCAGAGACTCCATCACAAAGCGATGCAGTCACAAGGCACAGCATCATGTGACCATATTAACTTATGATGGCAGTTCCAGCCATCCTAGTTGCAATCGTTAGGCAATTTCCACACATCTACCCTCCCCTGGTCACCTGATCACCATTTTCAAACTCGTACTGGCTTTTCCATTGTCTTTGCTTGTAAGAAGCTGTCAAGGAAGGGTAGAAATGGTGATCACATGACTGCAGGATGCTGCAACATTGCAATTGTGAGCCGGTTGCCAAGCATCTGAATCGTGCAACCATGAAGATGCTGGATGGCTGCAAGTACTACTCATTTATTGCTATCGTAATTTTGAGCACTGAATTAGTGGATGTTTAACAAGAACTACCTGTACTTCTCAAACATTGAAATATATATCCCAGTAAATATCCCAGTAAAAAATATATGCAGAAGTATAGAAATGTATAATTTGAGAAATAAGCATACTTAGTTGTGCACATTTTGCATGAAAATAATTTTAGGGAAAATAAAACATAATGCAAATTGTAAAAAAGTGAAAAAATGTTAAGACACTTTTAAATACAGGATTATGTTTGAATGTTCACGGGTTTTTTAAAAAACATTGCAGATTTTTGCATATATGGGCCTCTTGTGGCTCAGACTGTTAAAACAGTCTGTTATTAAACACAGCTGCCTGCAATTACTGCAGGTTCTAGTCCCACCAGGCCCAAGGTTGACTCAGCCTTCCATCCTTTATAAGGTAGGTAAAATGAGGCCCAGATTGTTGGGGGCAATAAGTTGACTTTGTATATAAATATACAAATAGGATGAAGACTATTGCTAACATATTGTAAGCTGCCCTGAGTCTTCGGAGAAGGGCGGGATATAAATGCAAAAAAAAAAACAACGTAAAAAAAAAAGAGTCCAACTTCAGGGAGCACACGAATATTTTCAAAGAATTTGTTTCTACATTCATTCTTTGTTGTACTAATATGAAGTTGTGTGTGTGTTGCTTAAAACAAGTTAATGGAATGGCATGATAAATTTCAATGTAATCTTTGCCCATGTAATAATGTTATTTTTGAAGTGATGCAAAGGATGCTAAGAAGTTTTGTGAGGAACAGGAATGTCCTTCTAACTGGAAAGATGCTAACGGAGAAAACTGTTGTGTCCATCATGCGAACATTCATTCCTGTCCATTGGCTTTCATGGTTAGTATTTCATGACAATTTTATTTAATGTATTTGTGTTGCATAGTTGATAAACTTTTTCCCCCCGATCTCAAATGCAGTAGCCGTTTCGAAAAGGTTAATAAAAGCTGAATCAAGGACTGAATCAAGAAGATTCCACCTGAGGTGTAGAACAACATGGTCCTTCCTCATTCCACATTCATTGGGCCCATTAATACTGCCGATTAAATTTTAAATAACACTGTTGAACAAGAGAGGATTACCCTTTGTATAGGTCAGAGGTGTCAAACTCAGGGCCCGCAGGCCAGATTTGATCCACAAGGTGCTTAGATCTGGCCCGCGGGGGCATCCTGGTTACAAAGAAGAACCGGCTACCCATGGCCCTCCTGAGCTCTGTTTTCACTGGCAGAGGATTGCAGGAGGCCATCACAGCCAAAAACAGAATTCACGAGGGCCGCCCATGACCCTCCCAAGCTCTGTTTTCCCTGGAAGAGGGTTGCAGGAGACTGTTGCAGCCGAAAACAGGGCTTGTGAATCTGTTTTCACTGGTAGAACGCTTGGGCCACCACAGGTGCCACTGACATGAGTGACATCAAGCTGGCCATGCCCACCCCGGCCCTCTGAGTTCAAACACAACCCTGATGTGGCCCTCAATAAAATTGAGTTTGATACCACTGGTATACAGTAGGTGAACACATGACCTTAACATCTGCAGAGCAAGGTATGTAGCCCTCAGTGCCTGCTACTTGAGGGAATCATCCCACTATATCTAATAGTAGGATGAAGTGCCCTGGCCAAATGTGATGAATAATTGAATAATCATTCTTTGCAGGCATCCCTTTTGCTTATTGAACCATCTTCCTGTTCATTAAATGTATCAAAAATAAAAGAAGAATATTGCTGGGAAATGTTAAATTAAATTAAACACAAATAAATAAGAAAATACTGTAGAAGTGCCACTTTTTAATAGTTACAGTCAAGGGAGGAAAAAATCAGTTCCTGAATTCAGAATTTTGATTAGATTGTGACAATAATAAAATTGTTAAAATATACCAGATTTTTTGCTCCATAAGACACAATTCTTTTCCTCCCAAAAGTGGGTGGAAATGTCTGTGCATCTTATGGAGCAAATATGGGTGACAGGCAGTAATGGCGAACAGCGGCTGCCTGGAAGAGCTGATTGGTGGTATTCCGGGAAGCCGATCCAATCGCCAGTCAGCTGCTCGGAGGTGAAGGCTCCAGAGTTCTCCGGAGGAGGCAGCAGACACAGAGGAGGCAGGTTGTTTGCTGTTTGCTGCAAGGACGCTCGCCAGATGAATACCGGAAGGACGCTGGGAGGCAGATTTTTTTTTCTTGTTTTCCTCCTCTAAACTTAGCTGTGTCTTATGATCAGGAGCGACTTATGGAGCAAAAAATACGGTAGTTCAGAAAAAAAATCAGTTGTATTATGTGTATAGTAGAAAGCTTATAGCCCTGATGACACAGTAGTTAGAATGCAGTATTGCAAGCAAACTCTGCCCACTGCCAGGAGTTCGATCCTGACCGACTCAAAGTTGACTCAGCCTTCCAGCCTTCTGAGCTCAGAAAAACGAGGACCCAGATTTTAGGGGGCAATATGTTGACTCTGTAAACCACACAGAGAGTGCTGTAAAGCACTATGGAATGAAATGTAAGTCTAAGTGCCATTGCTATATTAATCTAGAAGCTCAAATTAGATTATATTTCATCTTAAAGGAATTTCCTCCAAAAAGACAGATTCCATAAGCATCTTGAGAGAGTTAAGGAAAGCAAGTGACATTGTGACATACAACTCGGTTTTTTCTATACTTGCATAGATATATAACAAGCACAAAAGGACAAAGCTTCTGTTGTGATGTCACATTTTTTAAATTTGGGCATGATTGTGACCAGGTATTGATGCATGCAATAGGTTCCCAGGGTCAGTAGTGGAAGAAAAAGTTTTCAATATTCATCAACTATATATTTTTATTTCAGAAAGCATTATCCAGTTATACCAGATTTTACTTCTTGCCATGATGACCAGTTTGTGACTGAATTCACTGTTATATTGAAATGTAAACCATGACTTACAACCCAACTGACTGTGTTTACACATAACACTCAGCCAAAACTGGGAGGGGGGGGGAAAGCCCATGTTATGACTTACTGTAAAATTTTAATCCAATCACTAAGATTTAGGTCTTTCCCTGTCCTTTCAATTACACCTCTATTGGTTCACTTTTACATTCCTAGGGCAAACAACATATACTATAAGTTGTCCCTTCTATTTACACCTTAGTGGAATCTTACTTTGATCTCAGATTCTAGCTTTCCTTTGCATATTGTTTCTTTTTGTCAGTTGTTCCCTCCATTGCCCTGTTACTATTTTTATGTTTTCTGTATTAAACGGACTGTATATATTTATGGATGCTTTTGCCTTTCTATTTGTTAAAGGTATTATTATTCAAAGAAGGGAACCATTGTATTCCATCACATATGGGCTATTGTTCTTAAAATCTCTTTCCAATGGAGGGGAAATGTCTTCTATGTTGATCTTACCCAGTGTGAGGCTTTTTGGAGTCTTAGCCATGTTGTGAGACAAGGATCATAGCCAGGGGTGGGCTGCTACGGGTTCTCCCGGGTTCGGGAGGACCCGTAGCTAACGTTATGGCCAGTTCAGAGAACCTCCAAATCCCACCCCTAGCTGGCCCTGCCCACTCTGCCCCGCCTCTCCCACCCCACCCCGCCCCTCCCAGAAGTCTTCACCCGGCCCATTTTGGATGGGAGGTAACTGCAGGGCCTGCATGCAGGCTTGGAGATGGGGAAAAAACGGGCCTCCCGGAAGCTCTTGAGGGCCTCTGGAGCCCAGGGGAGGCAGTTTTCGCCCACCCAGAGGCTCAACGAAAGCCACCAGAGCCTGGGGGAGGCGAAAACGCCCCCCCCCCCGCCATGGTGCAGGAGGCCAACTAGGCCACTCCCACCATGGTCACACCCACCCAGCAACCAGGCAGAGAACCCGTTGCTGAAATTTTTGAATCCCACCCCTGATCATAGCAACCATTCTTTATTCTAGCCAGAAAATAACATCAGATGTGCAAAAAAGCAGCCCTTTTTATGAAAGCATATATGCATATAGGAAGTGATTATATAACAGTCAGAATATCTGATTGCTTACCGTGATTGACGACCAGATTGTGCTAGTGATAGCGAAGTCTGGCCTTCCTAAGGTAGACCTTATTGTTACAGCACTACTTTTAAGAATAACTCCAGGTTTATTTTTGAACACATTGATTTGGACTAAGCTAAGACTTTGTGCAGCAAATGGGACAATGGACCTTCTCCTGATCCACAAACTTAAATACCTTTTACCAATACATAATAATAGGGAATGAGAGCTTTGGAGATACAGCCTGTTATTATCTATGACAGAGGCAATCCATAAGTAGAGAAATAGTAAATCAACGCTTGACCAGTAGCACTTCTAAATAGCACTTTTTCTCCATTAAATTTTGCTTTGGTGTCACAGAAGTCCAAATCTCTTCTCAACCAGTGATGTTAACAGCTGCCCTGGGAAACTGTATTCTTTTAATTTATGACATATACCTATTTTAGAAATAATAACACTTTTATGGGAATCATAGTGCTGGCATCCATTGTTCATTTCCAATTTTGAGATGCTTTTAAAAAATGTTTCTTCCTTTTTTTTAAAAAAAAAAAGAGTTTTCTGATTTTATTGTGTGGTAATAAGACTTGTGTGCTGATCCAAAGGATGTCTGTGAGCTTAGCCATTAGGTTATTAAAGTTGCATTCAAGGTCAGATTTTCTATATTTTATATTATCTTGGTCAGATGGAATGAAGTATGAAGGCTAAAAAGACCATGCCTTTGTTATATAAAATGCATTTATATTTCAAGAACTTGTCTTAGTTAAGTAGGAGCTATTTATACTTGGTATTTTTTTTTAAAATCATAGCTTGCAGGAGGTATTCACATTTTTGATATATCATATATACAGATACTGTATCCAGGCAAACCCCTGAAATTAGCAAGGAGAAATTAGACGTTTTTAGAATTAATACCTTAAAACCTTCGTCCTGCACAAGGATTACAACATAGTGAGCATTAATTATTTTTCCTGGGAAATGAGAAGCTTTGAAAAATACTGATTCAAAACAGCATTTATCAAATTAAAGAAAGTCTATACAGCAGCTGTCAGAATGAGTTGAACATCAAAGGAAAAGCATGAAGGAATTCTCTGTGTAGGAAGTCTATAAGCAAAATCTCCTTATGCTACAGTCTCCTAAAAAGTCACTGAACAGGCAGCTCCATTAAAATGAGTGGGGAAAATAACCTCTGATTAGGCAGTCATGTACAGATGAGCATTACTGGTGAGGGTGACTGAACCAAAGGATTATTTCAAACAATTATGCTGCTCTTTGTAATGTGCCTTATCAAATACCATTCTATTGGCTGTGTCAGTTTGCAGTGATAAGGGAAGGGAAGTTCAGACTGATATCTGAGAGAAGTCTTAAAAGAGAGCAGATCTTTCTTCTTTCACAAAATAAGGACAACTTGATCCATTATTTTACACAAGTGGAATTTCCACACATCCATCATTTTCATCTCCTAAACCAGGGGTCTCCAACCTTAGTAACTTTAAGACTTGTGGACTTCAACTTCCAGAATTCCTCAGCCAGCAAAGCTGACTGAGGAATTCTGGGAGTTGAAGTCCACAAGTCTTAAAGTTGCCAAGGTTGGAGATCCCTATCCTAAACCCACAAAACCATATTCAGAAACAGCGGCAGTGACAATATTCACATGTGTCTCCACGTGAGTATATTCACCCTGCTGCTGTTTCTTTAATACCTAGGAGTAGGGCATAACAATTGGCATCCATCTAGCACCCCCTCTCCCCATTGTACTTACCGTTTTCTTCTCTCACTCAGATTCATAGAAAATGGAGGGAGTAATGCAGTTTTTAAAAGCATATCTGTTATACCCTGGATTTATACCCTGAATTTTATTTTTGGTTTTATATTTTTGATGCGATCCTAAGACAAATCGTATCGTCAAATGTATCGTCAAATGGTGCTGAAATGTTACTGTAACAGATGAGATTCTATTAATTGGGGAAAAAATCAGCTCTCTCTTCCTTGTTACGCTTAAGTTAGAAATGAACTGGCTCAACAGCAAAATTGTGGAATGGTGGCCAGAGAGACTTCATACATATAGAGGGCCTCAGATTTTATAGAATTCAGCCTGTCTTTTTATTCCTTGGGTATGATACTGACCCTGATTTTTCTAGCTTCTTCTCTTCTTAATACGACTGATACATTTTTCATAAGGAAGAACGTGTATAATAATCATACAGAAAGCTAGATTGGCCTGTTGTGGGAAAAGTATTGATTTGCATGTAGGCAAAGTAGATTCAACTTCTTGTTTAGCTGGGAAGCTCAGCAGACAATTTTGGCAAAAGCACAAGCACAATAAATGACTTCCCTTCAGATCAGAACAGAACAGAACAACAGAACAACAGAGTTGGAAGAGATCTTGGAGGTCTTCTAGTCCACCCCCCCCCCGCCCCCAAGTAAGAAACTCTAGGCTATACCATTCCAGACAAATGGATGTCCAGCCTCTTCTTAAAAACCTCCAGTAATAGAGCACCCAGCACTTTTGAAGGCAAGCCATTCCACTGGTTAATTGTTCTCACTGTTAGGAAATTTCAGTCCACTGAAAGAATATATACAGGAGGTTGGGACATTGGACACATTACTCCTATCTTCTAGCATTGACCTATGTTTGGATCATGTCTTCACTGCAGATCACCACTGGCACACTTCCCTGTTGTTAGCATATTGGCTGGCATAGGAAAAGAGTCTTTATGTACACATGTGTTTCCCCTTGATTAGCCAGATATCATTCAATGTGAAGGAACTTTCTAGAAGTACATTAGTTATTTCAGTGTATAGAAAATGGGACACCTATGAATGTTCCTTACATCTTGAGTCTTCTAAAGATTCAGCTTGTGTTATCATATAGATCCATCCCACATATCTTATACAGCAGGAACTACCAGTAAGAGTTAAAAAAGAACGTTCAAGTGCAGAATTGCTTGTACACTGCATTAAATCATTTTAATTGGAATACTGCTTTGTGTCTAATGGTTCAGAAGAGTGAATGTTACAAACTGTGCAAGCCATCTCAAGTTTGTATTCTGTTCTACTGCCACTCCTTATTTTCTCCCTCTGTGATGCTTTGACAATGATTTGCCAGAGGGCTTTAGATGCTACAAAAACAGTATATATCTCTTTTTTTCCTGAATTAATTGGAGGTCATTCATTTGTCTAAAAATAATTCATAGTTTAAATTCATTCTTATTCATGAAGTCTTAAATTTAATGTCTCTACTTTTTTGCTGTTTGTTACACTAATTTAGCCTCTAAGTTCCGATGCCCGCTGTTCTTTCTTACCATTTCCTTTGCAATGACCTAAAACTGTACAGATTAATGAAATTAATGATGTTGAATGTAAGAGTTACATCAGTAATATTCTGGTATACAAAGAAAAATGCAGAATAAATGGTTACTGTAATTGTGTAACTCATTTTATGTTCCTGGGAAGTTAGCCAAAGTTTCACAAAAGGCTGAGTTATATATTCTCATTTTTTAAATTGTGGCATACAATATAGAATACTTGTCTGTTGTTGGGTTCTCCATAGAAAACCTTTAAGGTAGGTTAATTCTAATCTATTTGAAAAAAGGCAAATGGTGGCATATGCGGACCATGGATCCCAGATGATGGTCAAATATTTACACATACCGTGTCTACTGCAGGCAAAATGACACAGACAAACTGGACTGCTAAGGTAAGAGAAGATTTGATCTTCACTATAGAGATAGTCCTCAGTTTATGATCACAGTTGAGCCCAAAATTTATGTTGCTAAGTGAGGCATTCAAGTGAGTTTTGCTCCATTTTATGACCTTTTTTTTTGCCACAGTGCGTAAATGAATTACTGCAGTTGTTAAGTTAGTAACACAGTTGTTACGTGAATCTGGCTTCCCCATTGACTTTGCAAAAGGTGATCGCGTGACCACAGGACACTGCCACCATCATAAATATGAGTTGGTTGCCAAGCGCCTGAATTCTGATCACGTGACCATGGGGAAGCTGCAGTACTTGGAAGGGTGAAAAACGGCCATAAGTCACTTTTTTCATTGCCGTTGTAACTTCAGTTAGTAAATGAACTGTTGTAAGTTGAGGACTACCTGTACTCTCAATTTCCCAGCTGTTCATAATAGGCTTTTTCATCCATCTTGTACAAACATGAGCTTCTTTCCTTAATCTCATTCATTCACATGGATAACACTCTGCTTCTCTTTGGGCCTGACTTGCATTTGGCATCTGTTCATCCATGTCTTCAAAACAAAACAAAACAAAAAATACCTGACAAGATTCCTATGAATCAATGTGTGAATAATAAAGCAATATAACTCTAAATTACAGATGCTGGAAGAAACAGGGAAAAGATATTATGAGGCCTGCTTCCGACATTCCAGAGCAGCTAGAGCAGAGGCGGCGGGAAGATGACTCCTTTATGACTTGTGGACTTCAACTCCCAGAATTCCTGAATTAACAGAATAACAGAGTTGTAAGGAACCTTGGAGATCTTCTAGTCCAACCCAGGACTAGAGAGGAAACCCTATACCACAGGTGTCAAACTTGCAGCGTCACATTGCCATCACATGACGTTTCTCGATGTTTTCCCATTTGCGGAGCTGTGGTGGGCGTGGCCTGTGTGTGACTCCTCCGGCCCATGGTCGAATCTCTTCTTAAAAACATCCAGTTTTAGAGCATTCATAACTTCTGGAGGCAAGTTGTTTAATTGTTCCAACTGTCAGGCATTTTCTCCTTAGTTCTAGGTTGCTTCTATCCTTGATTAGTTTCCATCCATTGTTTCTTGTCCAATTTTGGGAGTTGAAGTCCACAAGTCATAAAAGGACCATTGTTCCCCAACCCTGGTCTAGAGGAAGCACAGCATTCTAGATTAGATTGGTCTTTCTGATGCAAAAGGCTGACTGTTTATATTTCTTCTTTGTTTTGTAGGTAGTCCTGGTACATGTGGGTGTGACGTCTCTCATTGCCCATGTCAGAGTGGGGAAAATGCAGGCTGCTTTAGAGGCCCAAACAATAGTGCTCCCTGCAGTAGGTATGTACCAAATTTAGCCAAAGTTGCTACAGAGACCTAAGTATCTGCGGAATTCGGCTAAGGCAGGCAAAGGGTGAAACAAGGGTGGTGATATAAGTGTCTGCTTCTTATGAAAGGATGGAGGCCTCATGACACACCTTTCATCCTTTTGGTGTCATTATGATACGTTATATATGGAAATAGGCATGCTCAAATTGCCAGAAAGTCTTGAATGTTCATTAGAGTGAAATGGGAGGAGGAGGGAGGAGTATATGATCCATTACGACTTCCAGACAGACAGACATGGATACCTCTTTTACCTGAAGGGAAATACTTAGCTGAGAGACTACAATTAAAGTATATAGACCGAATTTCCCTTTCTAAGGTCTTCCCTTTCTAACATTCATAATCCTACGCTTTTAAAAAAAAGCCATAGTAAACCCAACAGTCTTCCTTTTGTTTCTTTTTGTGAAATGCAAATGAAGACTAGAACAAGAATAAGATGGTAGTTGCTTTTTGCACTACGGTAGTTCAGTTTTTCTCAACCTTGCCTTCCCATATAGATTAGATTACATCTCTACATCACAGCTACAGGGTTCCAAGATGGGTGATATTGATATATAGTCTAATATGTTTAGAAAGTCAGAATTGAAGAAGAGGTTTCAAACACTTAAAGACTTCTCTTGTACTGGACAGGTTTTTTTAAAAAAAAATTGTAACAATTTAGAGTATGGGCAGTAATCTGAAAATGTGCTGTTCAAATCTTACTTCACCTGCACATTTCACTGGATAACCTGAGGGGAAAAAAATTGCCTTTTGAGTCTCACTTACACCTAGCTGGCCAGTTATCAAGTTCACACTAACATCTGCTGACCCAATCTTGCCCTACATTTGATGGCATTGGATGCCTTTTGGAACGCCTTTCTTTTAAATTACATAATTACCATTAAGGCTTATTGTGCTTCTCTTTCTTCCATTGTTGATGTTGATTCTTTCTCTTTGTGCTAAGTCTGTGGCGATGACATTTGTGAAGATGATGAGAGCTGTTCCATATGCCCAGCTGATTGTGGGGAATGTCCCTTGACAACTGAAATCAAGATAGCCATTGCTCTTCCAATATGTTTAGTCTGCACTGGTTCCATTTTGACAATCTTGGTACGTATCAAGTAAGATGTTATCTCTCACGTTCTTCGTTCACCTGATCTCCTTCCCATTTTCCTCATTCTTCTATATTTCCTAGTTTTTAACCCTCTTTAATATTACAAACTAGGATGTTTTGTTCTATTTCTTTGCTGGCCTCATGGATATACCTGGGTGAAATGCAACTGTGGCGGCCTTATACTCAGAGATATATTTTTGGAACCGATAGTTACAGAGATCCTCCCTAGAGAACCTGGCAGATGGGTACATTCCTTTGCCATTTTGTTCACTATAAATTGTCTTTCCACTGCTGATCGGTAGACAGAGACTCAGCATAATGAATGATTACACGTGCGTTAGGTTATGGGGTTCAAAAAAAAAAAAGGCTGAAATCTCTGTCTTTTCAGCTTTTCAAGGAAACGTTGTGGGATGGAAAGGAATTAAAGTTGAATTCATTCAACCATTTAAAACCAATATGATGAAAATGTTAAAAGACACCTCAGGTTCTTTGCTCTGGAGCGATGATCAGCCTTGTCAAATTGGGTCAGGATTATAATTGCAACCAGAATAAATGTACCCCGTGTTTTTAGATAATGAAATAAGGTTTCAGCTCTTCACCACTCCATGTAGTTTCTTCTATCATTTTCTCTTTCATTATCTCCTGCTCTTTCCTATAGACTTTGCATCAGTAGTGGTTTTCAATTTCAGCCACTACCAGTTTGCTCATGGGCGCACGCATGTGCATGTGCAGAAACATCAGGGCGGGTGAGTGGAGCCTCCTGCTGCCGCCGATACCGGTTTGCCCAATCCGGGGTGAACCAGTAGCAAGCAACCCACCACTGCTTTGAATATCTTTATATAGAATAGAATAGAATAGAATTTTATTGGCCAAGTCTGACTGGACACACAAGGAATTTGTCTTGGTGCATATGCTTTCAGTGTACATAAAAGAAAAGATACCTTTATCAAGGTACAACACTTACAATACTTAATGATAGTCATAGGGTAGAAATTTAATACTTAATGATACAACACTTAATGATAGCCATAGGCTACAAATAAGCAATCAGGAAACAATCAATATCAGTATAAATCGTAAGGATACCAGCAACAAAGTTACAGTCATAAGTGGAAGGAGATGGGTGATGGGAACAATGAGAAGATTAATAGTAGTGCAGATTTAGTAAATATTTTGACAGTGTTGAGGGAATTATTTGTTTAGCTGAATGATGGCGTTCGGGGGAAAAACTGTTCTTGTGTCTTGTTGTTCTGGGGTGCAGTGCTCTATAGTGTTGTTTTGAGAGTAGGAGTTGAAACAGTTTATGTCCAGGATGTGAGGGATCTGTAAATACTTTCACAGCCCTCTTTTTGATTCATGCAGTATACAGGTCCTCAATGGAAGGCAGGTTGGTAGTGATTGTTTTTTCTGCAGTTGTTATGTCTGCGCCCCCTGAGCTGAACTCTTTGACTCGTGGAGAAGTGAGCTGAACATTTGGCCTGGATTGCTGACTATTTGGTTGCCCGGCAACCTCAAGATAAGGGAGACTTTGGCAGGCAGCTGCAAATTCCCTGCCAGGACTGATAGCAGTTGTGAACTCAATTAGTGGCTCATTTAGCCAGCTCGCGTGGCTGAGGCTGGGAGGGGACAGAACAGCAGTTATAATTATCCTCTGAAGTCTGTGTCTGTCTTGTTGAGTTGCAGAACCAAAACAGACAGTTATAGAAATGCAGATGACAGACTCAATAATTCCTCTGTAGAACTGGATCAGCAGCTCCTTGGGCAGTTTCAGCTTTCTGAATTGGTGCAGAAAGAACATTCTTTGTTGTCCTTTTTTGATGACATTTTTGATGTTAGCTGTCCATTTTAGATCTTGCGATATGGTAGAACCTAGAAATTTGAAGGTTTCTACTCTTGATACTGTGTTGTCTAGTAATGTGAGAGGTGGAAGTATGGAAGTCTAAAGTCTATCACCATTTCTACGGTTTTGAGTGTGTTCAGTTCCAGATTGTTCTGGTTGCACCACAAGGCTAGTTGTTCAACCTCCCGTCTGTATTCATCATTGTCTCGAATGAGACCGATCACTGTTGTGTCATCTGTGAACTTCAGTAGTTTAACAGATGGATCGTTGGAGATTCAGTCATTGGTATACAGTGAGAAGAGAAGTGGGGAGAGCACACAGCCTTGGGAGTGCCCTGTGCTAATTGTACAGATATCTGATGTGATTCTGTATTAGCTTCACCTGCTGCTTCCTATTTGTTAGGAAGCTTGTGATCCACTTACAAGTCTTACAATACTTAGAATATTGTATTGTCTATTCTCTCTTCCTCCACTTCACTGAAATTCTGACAAAATTCCAAAACAGTTTTTCTCTCTCCTTCCCTCCCTCAGTGTGTGTCAGTGTGTCTGTGTGTGCCTAAGCAAAAGTATATAGTCATATATATAGCTTCTTAAAGGAGATGGGATGGAAAACTACTTTCCACTCAATTTTCTGAATATATTTCTGCTAGGCTGATGCATGTAGCAGAAGCTGGTTTATAATGTAGTGTGAAAAGTGCATTATATATTATAGCAGTCATGTTATTTCCAGTGTTAAAACTGTCTCCAGGGATAACATGAAGAGGTTTTTCTTTCTTTCATACTCGTATCTATCTAAATAAGTCCCTGCAGTTTTCTTGGTAAGGTTTTTTTTAGAAGTGGTTTACCATAACCTCTATCCTGGGGATAACAGAAACTAGCCCAAGGTCATCACTTAGGCTTTGTACTTAAGGCAGGACTAGAATTCACCGTCTCCCAGTTTCTAGCCTGATGTTTTAATCACTACACTAAACTAGCTCTCAAAGAAGTCTTAATTATTATTTAATACTTTCTTTTGGATAAATAGACAGTGATGCCTATTGTTGGATAATTGTTAATGGTTTTAGTTCTATTTTTCCTCATATGGTAAACTGCCTTAAGTCTCTTGAGAAATTGGTGGTCCATAAATAAGTATATAAATATACTGATATGATAAGTAATAATTCAATTACTACAAGATTCAGATTAATCATTGCTAATTCTATATAATAGGATTCTTTTTTTGCTTCCTGCCCTAACTGTAACTCTTCAAGGAGTTATGTTATTAGGTATTAGGCATGAGCTTTGGTTAAAAAGAGTGGAAGTGTTTGTACAATACCATTTCTTAAATTGTTCAAAACTGCTTACATTTGACAATGTGTGAGGTATCCTTTCCCTTGCTGCAATATTGCTGGACTCAAAGGAGCAATTCCTAGGAATTAATTTGTTCTGCTCTTTCCTTTAGTGGTTTCAGTACCAAAAACAAAAAATGTTTTGGGATGAAAGCTGGATTATAGATTACAGCTGTATCAAGCAAGGTATGTAAGTGTTCTGCTTCATGAATCAAGAAACTCACAAATTGGGAATGGACCAGTTTGGTAATTATCCAAGGAAACATTTTACTAAAGTCCCTGTTATTTATCCTAAAGAGAAGGGAGAAAAATATTTTATCAGTCTATTGCAAATTCTTCAACCATTGTTTCAAAATGTTGGGTACTTGAATGCTCCTGGGTGTGCATGTGAGCATTTTTAAGAGCAGAGAACCCAGCCAGAGCAATAATTAATGAAGTAAGTTTCATAACTATAACAAGAAAGAGAATGTTTTATCAGAAATACATTATAGAAATAATAAGTGTTTAGTACTAGCTAACTACTCAAGTGGAATGAAGTGACCTGAAATTTGTAATTTCTTAGAAAAAGTGCAGGGAGAGTTATAGACAAGAGGAAACATAGAACAATCTTTAACTCTTTATTTACACCCTGATGCCCCTTTGGAGTTATTAGGTTATTATTATTAAGAAAAACCAAATGCACAGGTATAGTATAGGTCAGTGTTGGCGAACCTTTTAGGCACTGAGTGCTGAAACGGGAGCATGGGAGCGCACGCAGGGGAGCGACAGAAATTGGAAGAGCAGTTGAGTAGCTGAGCTTCTGGTTTCCAGTGTGCACATGTGCGCTGGTCACCTGGTCTTCTGGTTTTTGTTGCACATGAATGCACAAAGACCAGCTGGCCGGCATGCAAGTGTGCGCCAGAGCGCACATGTGCACCAGAGAGCTGCTGTTCCAGTTTCCAGTGTTCCCACAGACGCGAAGACCAGTTGGCCGGAACCAGGAAGAACAATGGGTAACAGCTGGTGGGCCTGTAGAGATGGCTCTGCATGCCACTTCTGGCACACATGCCATAGGTTCGCCATTACGGGTATAGGTGGTAGCTGGCTCAATAATAGTAACTGTGAGTGGGATCTTGGAGTCCTAGTGGACAATCATTTAAATATGAGCCAGTAGTGTGCTGAGCTGCCAAATAGCTAACATAGTTCTAGGCTGCATTAACAGAGGGATAGAATCAAGATCATGTGAAGTGTTAATACCACTTTATAATGTCTTGTAAGACCCCACTTGGAATACTGCATCCAGTTTTGGTTGCCACATTGTAAAAAGTGTAATGTATCTTTAAATGGTTTTGGCGGGAAACAAGCATGTTGCTGATTGGTTAAAGCCGCCGGTAGAACTGTATATAAGGAGAGGTTTTTCCCCAGCCTGGTTGCTGGGTTCACCATATATTAAAGAGCTGTTGTCACTACCCTGGTCTCCAGCCTCGTTACTTCCCGAACTTAACACTGGCGACGAGGATGGGATCTCGAGGCTAAAGAGCACCAGGAACGAGCTGAACGCACGGAAGAACCGAACCCAGCAAACTCAGGGCAGAAACGCGGAGATGGCCAGCTACACTCCGCCCGCACCGTTTGACCCAGCCAGGGAGAAATGGGGAACGTACATGACCCGTTTCGAAAGCTTCCTAGAAGCAAACGAACTGCAAGGAGTTCCAGACAACCGCAAAAGGGCATATTTCCTGAGCCACTGCGGTCCTGAGGTCATCGACATTGCGGAAGCCCTGGCAGAGCCAACGCCGGTACAATCGGTACCGTGGCAAACTCTGCAAAAATCTATTGAAGAACCATTTCGCGCCAACACCGTCCAAATACATACGCCGTTTTGAATTTGGGGAGCGCAGACAGCAAGAGGGCGAATCCATCAGCGATTACATGGCCGCCCTGCGAAAAGCCTCCAAGGACTGTGGGTACCGAGACTTGGATGAGGAGCTGTTAGAGCAACTCATCCGTGGGGTCAGAGACATGCGTTTGCGGAGGCGGCTGCTATCAAAAAGCAATCTAACGCTGGCAAACGCTCTGGACGAAGCCAGAGCTCATGAGATGTCCACCCAAGCGGCGGAAACCCTGCAAAAGCCACTCTCGCCAACGGCGAGCACAAGCGCGAAATCAACCCCGGTCCATAGTGAAGAAATCCAGCCCGAGTCAGACGGCGAGGATGAGGAAGGAGTTTGCCTCACCGAGAGAAGGGGAAAAGAAGACCGGGATGAATGCGGAAGTTGCGGAGGGCAACACCAGCGTCAACGATGCAAGTTCAAGGATGCTACATGTCGGCGGTGCGAGAAGAAGGGGCACCTGGCTCAAGTCTGTCGAGCACCCCAACCTTCCCGCCGAAAATTCAAACCAACCAATCAGAGCGCGGGATCGGCAAGGCGACCCGCGATTGGTCAAAACAAAAAGGGCGCGAACTCAAATCGAACGACCGTGATCATAGGCTGTGCAGCAACCCGCGTCGAGAAGAAAATTTTCACTAATCCAAAAATCAAAGGAGTGCCGTGCCGACTAGAAGTGGACACCGGGTCAGTGATCACAATCATGTCCTGGGACACTTTTGCAAAAGCTTTGCCGAGAATCGCCAAACGCAAACTGCAAACACAGTGGCTACGAGTGCACGACTACCAAGGGAATCGCATCCCTGTTCGAGGGACCACCTCTGTCCGCGTCGAGTCCGGACCACACAAGAAGACCCTGCCCATCACGATAGTCGAAGGGACACTGCCAAGTCTGTTGGGACTAGACTGGTTCCGTGCATTGGGCATGGGAGTGACTGGCATCTACAGAAGTGACTTTAACCTAAAAGACACACTCATGAACGAGTTCGAAGATGTCTTCAAGGACTGCCTGGGCAAGTACAAGGGGACCCCTATTTCCTTCAATTTAGACCCCCAGGTAGCCCCCATTAGGTTAAAGGCAAGGAGAGTCCCTTTTGCCCTTAAACCTAAGATTGACAAGGAGATAGACAAGCTCATCAGTCAGGGGATTCTGGTGCCAGTCGATCACGCAAAGTGGGAGACGCCAATCGTCACCCCAGTAAAACCAGATGGGTCAGTTAGAATCTGCGCTGACTACAAGGCGACGTTAAACAAAGCCTTGCAGAAAAGCGCTTACCCGGTCCCCGTGGTACAACACTTGCTGCACTCGCTGGGGCAAGGACACGTCTTTGCCAAGTTAGATTTGGCTCAAGCCTATCAACAACTACCAGACGCCAACACAGCGAAGCCCAGACGATTGTGACTCACAGAGGTGCTTTCAAGTGTACCCGGTTACAGTTTGGGGTGAGTGTGGCACCGGTCTATTCCAAAATTTAATGGGCGACTTCTGCAAGGGCTCCGGGGTAGTCCCTATTTCGATGATGTATTGGTATCAGCGAAAATTTAGAAGAATTGGGGAGCGTTTGAGAAAAGTTCTGGGCATTTTCCGGTCAGCGGTCTAAAGGTTAAAGTGAACAAATGCCAGATAGGGGTAGAATCCGTAGATTTCTTGGGCTACAGAATAGACAAGGAGAATTCACCCCACTGAAAGCAAGGTCAGGGCAATACGAAGGCTCCAGCGCCCAAAACAAAACAGAGCTACAGGCATTCCTGGGTCTAGTGAATTTTTACGCGGTCTTTTTAAAAATAAGGCAACCGTTGCGAGCCGCTACATAAGTTACTGGGAAAGAATACTGCTTGGTCTTGGGGAAAGTCGGAAGCTAGGGCTTTCAAGCAGTAAAAACCTACTCTCGGCGATAGCTTACTGGTTCAGTATCATAGCTCATTGCCATTGGTATTAGTCTGCGATGCTTCCCTTACGGGTGGGGCTGTGCTCAGCCACAGGCTTCCAAATGGCACAGAAGCCCCAATAGCCTTCTACTCCAGAACGATGTCCTCGACAGAGGAACTATAGCCAGTTGGATAAGGAAGCGCTAGCTATTGTGTCAGGGTTAAAAAGTTTCACGAATACGTTTTGGTAGAGACTTTGAAATTGTGACAGACCATAGACCACTGTTAGGATACTGGCTGGCGACCGCCCAACGCCTGTGGCACTGTCGCCACGGCTGACCCGATGGACTATCTTCTTAGCCGCCTATTCCTACAAACTGCAGCATCGGCCGGGAAAAGAGGTGGGGCATGCGGACGCATTAAGTAGATGCCCACTACCAGGAGCGATCGAAGACCCCACTCCGGGGACACCCATACTGTTAATTGACTCTCTGGACTCTGGCCCAGTCACATCTAAGGAGGTGGCTCGGGCATCATACCGGGACATTACTTTGAGAACTGTACTCGGTTGGGTACAAAGAGGGTGGCCCGCTGCGCCGGGCGAGCGTTTTAAGGAATTTGTAAAAAAACGTGGGGAACTGTCGGCTCAAGGGGGGTGCCTGCTATGGGGGGATAGAGTGGTGATCCCAGAAAAATTGAGGAAAAGGGTGTTGGACCTCCTCCACGAGGGTCACCCAGGGATCGTTAGGATGAAGGGTTTAGCGAGAAGCTATGTGTGGTGGCCCTTAATGGACTCAGAAATTGCTGAAAGGGTAGGGAAATGCCAGGCCTGCCAGGAGTCCAGACCGCTACCCCCAACGGCCCCGGTTCGGGAATGGGAGAAACCTCAGGGCCCCTGGTCTAGAATACACATTGATTTTGCCGGCCCCTTCCACGGCCAAACCTTCCTGGTCGTAGTAGACGCCTATTTCAAATGGCTGGAAATCATTCTCATGAGATCCATGACAGCCGAAGCCATGATCTCAGTCCTAAGGCACCTATTTGTAACCCATGGGTTGCCCGACACGCTAGTGTCCGATAACGGTCCACAATTCACGGCAACCCAATTTGAAGAATACTTGGCAGAGGAGGGCATCCGACATGCCCTCTCGGCGCCTTTCCACCCTGCGACGAATGGCCTTGCAGAGCGTTCCATCCGGAGCGCTAAAGAGGCATTGTCCAGACTTAAGCCAGGCGACTGGCAAACAAAAATAGATATTTTCCTGGCAGTCCAACACAGAACCCCCTGTGTCACAACCGGCAAAAGCCCAGCCGAATTGTTAATGGGCCGAAAGCTCAGGTGCCCCCTAGACCGTCTACACCCAAACTATACGCCGGAGGGTTACAAGGGGGAAATAGGAAAAACAAGAGAAATGGACATAGGCGACCGAGTGTGGGCACACAACTATGGTGAAGGCCCAACCTGGATAGCAGGACAAATCCTAAACAGAACAGGTCCCAAATCATACTTAGTAGAATTAAGGGACGGCCGAGTATGGAGGCGCCACATAGACCAAATACGAAAACGCATAGCTGAACAATCTGAATCAATAGAAAGCAGGCCCTGCCTACCCAATGTTTGATCCCACAGCTGACTCAAACCCGGAGAACTCGCAGGACTTAGCTGAAATTCCGGAGGTCCAGCGACGCCCACAGGTTCCAGTAGAAAACAGCAGGGACGACTCTGCTAATAATCCAGGGCCGGATGGCCTAGAGAAAGAGCTGAGAGGAGCAAACAGCCCCTCCGGTCAGCTCGACCCACTCCCAGGGAATGTACTGCGCAGGTCCGAAAGAGTCAGGAGACGCCCAGTCTATTTGCGTGATTACGTTGAAAAATAATATGTAAATATCATGTAAATATGGGTAAAGTGTTTTCTGGGGGGAAGGAGTGTAATGTATCTTTAAATGGTTTTGGCGGGAAACAAGCACGTTGCTGATTGGTTAAAGCCGCCGGTAGAACTGTATATAAGGAGAGGTTTTTCCCCAGCCTGGTTGCTGGGTTCACCATATATTAAAGAGCTGTTGTCACTACCCTGGTCTCCAGCCTCGTTACTTCCCGAATTTAACAAAAAGGATGTTGAGACTCTAGAAAGCATGCAGAGAAGAGCAGCAAAGACGACTGTTGAAATTGGGTATGTGCAATTTAATGAAAAGAAGGACTAGGGGGTGACATGATAGCAGTGTTCCAATATTTCATGGGGTTGCCACAAAAAAGAGGGAGTCAAGGTACTGAAAAGTCAGTGTCTTAGATTCATATATTCAACACAACAGTCAATGTCATATTTCATGCTATATCAGGAAATAATTTGTCACATCATTTGAAGTAACATTTTTGTTATAACAAACTATTGTGCCCACTTTAACGGAGTCTCTTGTGCATTTGATGGCTTGGGAGGATCACCTCTTTCTGCAAAGTTGTGCAGCTTGGGGAATTTTAGCAGATGGAGCATGACTAAGCCAAATATGAGTAAGCTACCATCATGACTCCATAAGGTAACAGAGAAGATACATCAGTTTTAAGCACTGTATATCTTTTTTCCATATGACCGTCTCATCAAAGAGGTCCTATTATCATAATATACCAGCACCACTTGCTTTATTTTCTGTCTTATTAGTTCAGTGTGGATTTATCGGCTTATGATGAAGCAAGTATTTGTTTGAATGCGGGCCCTGTACAAAGCAAAGTTGGCTAATAAATGCCTTCTATCTAATGCTAGCAAGATCAATAAATATTAATGTTGCAATTAGCCTGGATTTAATAAATATTCCAAACTGAAAAGCATAAATTAGGCATGCAAAAGAATGGTAAGCAAAATAGATTATTTTTTCAATCACTAAGAAATATTGAAAAATAAATATAAACGTGCAACTATAAGAGAAATAACCAAGAAGAGAGCTATATACTAAAAAGATGGGGGAGGGGTATTAAGATTTGTTGAAAACCTGCACCAAAGTTCCATTTCAAAAATGGAATGGCCTATGGATGGCCCTTTTATTAATGCACTGCAGTCTACTTCAAATACATGTACTCCTTGACTTACGACCACAATTGGGACCAGAATTTCTGTTGTTAAGTAAGTCACACCCAATTTTGCAACTTTTTTTGCCACTGTTGTTAAAGCAAATCACTGCAGTTGTTAAGTGAATCCTGTGATTCTTAAGTGATATGGCTTCCCCCGTTGACTTTGCTTGTTGAAAGCTGGCTGGGAAAGTTGTAAATGATGATCATAAATACAAGGTGATTGGCGTGAGACAAAATTTTGCTCCCATGCCTGCAGGGCTGCTGTAAATGGTCCTAAGTGTGAGGACTGGTTTTAAGTCACTTTCTTCAGTGATCTTGTAAGTTCAAATGGTCACTAAATGAATGGCTGTCAGTCAAGGACAACCTGTAGAATACTTGGCAGATTACCAATACAACAAATTTATGTATGTGCAGGGATATGGATAGCACATTATAGTAATTTGTGAGTATTCATGCCAATGGGTCTATAAACTACTGAATTTCTTTTTCCCCCTCCTTAGTCCATTTTCCAAGAACTGCCATGGGCAGTACCTTGAGTATCCCACGTGCACCCAGCATCTCCAACACCAGCTGTCTCACGGGGTTGAGCTCCTCTACAGCACCTGCCAATGCTTCCAAGATGAAGTACTTCTCACCCTCTGGAATCTAGTAAGAATTTTTCAATCATTCATGTGATTTTTGGAGCTTTCATTAGTCAAAATGCTATGTTCCCTCAAAGAAGATCTTTTTCATTTGTTTACACCTGAAAGCATGTTCATCAGTTCTTTTTCTTGGACGCTACTCAGTGGTGGGTTGCTACCAGTTCGCTCCGGATTGGGAGAACCGGTAGCGGTGGTGGCAAGAGGCTCCACCCACCCGCCCGGACGCTTCTGCGCAGAAGCACTCACGTGCGAGTACGCATGTGCGAGTGAACTGGTAGCAAACTAAATTGAAACCCACTACTGGTGCTATTCCTAACACGTGTATGCAGATGCACACACACAATAAGCATGATAAGATCATTTGTTGTCTGTTGCCTTCCTTCCCCCATTTCTCTGTACCGAAATTGATGAGCAATGCTTTTGAACACTGGTTATATTTCCTCAGCCTTGAGGATTTAGATTCTGAGGACACATGGAAGACTGCAGAAGGGGAGGGGATAAAATCTTATTGTGTAAATCTAGCCTAACATTATATTCATCTTGAGTATCCCTCAAGTCATAGTTGAGATATGAAGAGATTTAATGTAGAATAGCCCCATGGGTGAAACTTACTGTATAACCAATAGTTAGCTATTACTTTTAAACCTAGCTTGTTTCATAGAATGAAGAAGAAAATCAAAGTGATTTCAATGTACTTGAATTTTATGATTGTTGGCAGTTAAGACAAGCATCTCTGTATTTTTTTCAGTGATGGCAGAACAGTTGCCATCAAAAAAATAATGAAAAAGACATTTACCCTTACCAAGACCATACGTAAAGAAGTCAAGCAAGTAAGGTAAGCTATACACATATATTCTCTATATACAGTATGTCGAGATGCATGAAGTAATAAGCATCCCATGTGACTTTACATTAATTTTCTTCTTGCTTGAAATGTGCTGTATATTTCATTTATTAAATAACTGATCATAGCTGGTATTTTTCTACATCAGTCAGAATTCAAAAAGGACACAGAGAAATTTTTCTTTTTTCTAAAAGAAATTCCCTCTCCACTCAAATATTAGCATTATAAACTAAAGTTCTGCACCTAAACAAGAGAACTAGAAATGTGATTTCTTTAAAATATAAAGTAGATTCTAGAATTCTAAAAAAAAGGGGAAAAAATCACAAGAACTTTCCATCATGGAAGAATGAATGGTAAAGGCGATGGGGTTGGCAGAGATGGTAAAATTGACTGTTTTAATTCAACAGAAGAATTTATCTATTTTGTTTTCATTTGGAGACCATTTCTGGATTTTGTACTTGAAACTGAAAAAAAAAATGAAACTAATTTTAGGTTTTCATTAGAATGACTTTGGTTTTGTATACTAATGGCTTGAAAAAGTTGAAAATATAAAGCAAAAGGCTGAAGTTGTAATTATTTTTATATTCAATTGTAGTGAAGAAAATCATTACTCCCCCCACTTTTTTCCCCTACTTCTTTCTCCACTTCTCCTTTAACTTCCTCAATTTTTGTTTCTATTTGTATTTTATGTTATAATAGCTTTATCTTTGTAAGCTGCCTGGAGTGAGTTGGGCAGCCATATACATTTTCTTAAATAAATAAATAAACTTTAATAAAAAGCCAAAAATATTTCCCAAGAACTAAATATTTATGTGGGCAGTAAAGGATTCCCTATCAGGAATGAAGGCAGGAAAATAAAATAAAATTGGGTTTTCTTACTCTAAATTCACTGGACCTTCACTTCTCCTCAGATTCCCTCATTCTGTGGCTTACATGATCTGATGCCTCTTCTAATCAAATAGATTTTATCAGCTTTCTCCAGCCAAGCATCCACCAGATGTACTGGGTATTATGCCTATGCGTGCTTCCAAAATGATTAAGTAAAATGTTCCACAAGCGCAACATCTCTGCTATTCATTAAAGCAGCAGATTCCCTGTGAAATCGCAGGAGGAAAAAAAAAGGAGATTGAACCCCTTTAAGAGACAGATGTTTTTAACTTAATATAACTTTCCAGGCAGTGCCACATTTTCTTCCAGATTTCTTTGGAAGCCTTAAAAAAAGAAAAGCTGCTTATTTTATTGCAGAGAGGTGCTTTCTTGAGGTCTGAGGCCTAAAGCGTTTTCAAAACACGAGCAGATATATTGCAAATGACATTGCCATACTCCCTTTTCCACCTGGAGAGAGTTTTTGTTCCTCCAGCCAGCTCTGAGTATGTTTGGTGGGCTTTACTTTCCATTGCGTGAAGTGCCTGCCAAATAAGGCTGTGCGATGTTTTGGGTTCAATTCCAAACAGATGTGTCAAGGAGTTGTAAGTGTACCTCTTGTCTGCAACCTTGTGAAGCAGATATGCCTTTTTCAGGTATGTAGCACACTCTGTGCTTTCTGTGAATAGAAAGAGTACATAATTTCCGACAGAACTGAATGCATTGATGCTCTGAATATTCTGCTAATAGCAGGTTTTTCCAGAACTGAACTCTGGATTGGATCTTGACCATGTTTTTATCTACCGGACATTTTGTAAATGATATCCACTCTGCTGGTTTTGAGTTTTGGTTTTTGAATACTCCACTATCCGGAAGCAGCATAGCAACATTCAGAATACCCAATCTTCAAAGTCCCAATAAAAGCTGGGAAAGGCTACATTAGATTTACCTCCAGTCCCAGCAACTTGGACCAGTTAGTCAACCCAAATAATCTACAATTCCCTACTTCAGTAATTAATGTTCAAGTGAATTCTGGGATTTGATCCCAACTCCCAATATATTGTAATGAAAATGCATTTCTCAGGAGCAACATAACACAATGTGGATATTCTCTAACTGATAATTCTGATAAGTATGCTGAGTTTGGGGTTTTTCCCCCCTCTACAGACAATTAGATCATCCAAACATTTGCAAATTTATTGGAGGCTGCATTGAGGTACCAAATATTGCCATAATAACAGAATATTGCCCTAAAGGAAGTTTGAATGATGTGCTGCTTAACGAAAACATTCCTTTAAACTGGGGCTTCAGGTAAGAGAATCAACATAGCAGATAGAATACTGTATTTTTATTAGACTGAAACTTCATTAGATAAATAAAATAACAGCACAGTGCAAACTTAGTGTTACCTTTAAGAATAAATAATAGATTGAACATAAATATGTACTCAAATACTGATGGGATCTTGGGGATGGTAAGATTGCAACTGGGCTTTAGAATATTATATTCTGTGTATTATTACTATTAACTGCATTACTTAGAAACCTAAAACCATGAGTATTACATATTGGTTTGGTCTGCTATGTGAGAACACATTGTTAATTTGTTACATCCATCATAGCTAAACCAGAAACTTACTCTAATCCTGCTCTGAAGGAAAGTTTGACTGACAAAGATCAAGCTTTTCATGCAGATAGGATTGTGCTCTGAGTTTGAAGACACAGTAGCTTGTCCAAGCAAGGTGGGTGGGTGGGTGAGGGAAAAATGAATTTATATCTTCCAATTGTATTGAAAAATATTAGGACTTAAACATGTAATGAAAATTAATTCTACTGATTCCCTGACAGAACTTACTATGCATGATCATAGATTATGGATGAAAAGTTTTTTCAATTTTTTATATTTGCATATATCTATTAAGTAAGACTCTAGACACTGAATTATATAAACCTAGTTGTAAGGAGAACAGTAGCCAGTGAGTTTAAGATGCCTCTTAACTTAAACCTACTTTAATTAGTTAACTGTGTGCTGTATAAGAAATGCTAAAAAATGTGAGGGGAAAAAACTACCTCTGATCATTTCTAATTTCATCATCCACACCCAAGAAGAATATCAGGCTATGTCATTTCTTGCAGTGGTGAAATCCAGATTCTTTTACTACCAGTTCTGTGGGTGTGGCTTGGTGGGTGTGGAGTGGCTTGATGGGTGTGGCAGGGGAAGGATACTGTGAAATCTCCATCCCCACCCCACTCCTGGGGGAAGGATATTGCAAAATCTCCATTCCCACCCCACTCTGGGGCTTGGCCAGAGGTGGTATTTGCTGGTTCTCTGAACTACTCAAAATTTCCTCTACTGATTCTCCAAACTGCTCAAAATTTCCACTACCAGTTCTCCAGAACCTATCAGAATCTGCTGGATTTCACCCCTGATTTCTTGTCTTCAGCTCTTGAATAAAGTAACAAGGACAAATTTTCTAATCTTTTATTACTATGAATGTGAAATGCAGTCCAGCTCAAAAGGAATTGTTTTGTTGGAAACCTTTTGTGTCGTACCCTCAAATAGCTGCTTTTCTCGAGTTACATTGCATTGTTTGGGGGCAGATGCCTGAATTTGAGTATATCGAAATAATGAGAAACATTAATCTATATAAAATGGTTACGAATTTAGGCTGTGACTTGTTGATTTCTGAATAAAATACAGCTTTTTAAAAAGAATGCATTGAAAAATTGCATCCTAATTTATAGATATTTCAATATCATTTTGAAGCACTCACATCATGGCATGTTATTGTCAAAACTGGCTGTTGCCTAAGTTAGAAAACACTAATACCTAAGATTCTAAGCAACCAATTCAGAAGATAAATATTTCATTATTAGCTCTCAGTCATGTCTAGTACAGTCTTATTTAATCTGGTTTTCTACTACATGCATTGGACTGCAAATTACTTCCACACGAAAATCAGGTTAGGAAAGCTTGCTCTTATAAAAATAACTTCTTGTTCTGACCTCATACCCAGTTTTCTTTAACTGTTTCTTTAGAACTACAGTGTATTATCTAGAAACCCAAGACATTTGTTTTCACCTTAGCTGGTCTAAAATAAGGTTGCACAATGGCCAAGATTTTACTCAGAATCTAAGCACTCTATTTTAGACATTCATAAAACATTTTTACCTCTTTATACATCTTTGATTTTGTAGGGCTACCAAATCTCTAAAAAGATACAGAAAGCTATCTTTGCTGACAGATATCAGACTTCATACCTAGCTTGTATCATGCTAAATAATACAATAATAATACCATGAGTTGCATTTTTTAGAAATATTATATAGCATTGAACACTGTGATTTCATGCTAGGCATTTTATTCATTAGGTTCCAACCCCATACTACTCTGTCTATGGGAATGTTCAGTTTAGAGTAGTGGTTAAGGCACCAGCCCAAAATCACCTCACAGGGTTGTTTTGGTGAAGAAAGTAAGAGGAGGAATGTTTGTTGGATATATTCATTGCCTTGAATTATTTGTAAAAATAATAAAATAATAAAGGTGGAACACAAACAAACAAATGTTGGAGAAAATGGGCACAAGGTTATCATTAAGCAAATGTCTATAGAATTGCCATACATGCACATTCCAGAAACTCATTCCTTTTCATGCAACCACAGTATTGACTTTTTTAGTTACCTTAATGAAGTATGGAGATAATTATTCCCCACTCAAAAATTACTTAACTTTTTATATACAAAATGATCAAATTTAGCTAAGGTTACTATATTTAAGAAAATGCAATAGCCTGCAGGTTTATCTCCAGATAGATGAACACTTATGTCAGTCTAGAATAAAATCTACAGTCCAAGAAAAGGGAGGATTCGAACTTAGCATAAATGGTTTTGGATATGGGGACATATTTTCTTCCTGTCATCCTTCTCCTCGCATTATAATGTCTTTCAAGTTACTTTTTTATGCTGGAATAATTGGGTGTGACATACGAGTTGTCGTGGCATAGTGGTTAGAATGCAGTTTTGCAAGCTAAATTTGCTCACAGCCAAGAGATGGGTATCCTGATGGGTTCAAGGTTGACTCAACCTTCCATCCTTTTGAGGTTGGTAAAATGAGGACCCAGATTGTTGGGGGCAATATAGTGGTTCTGTAAAATGCTATCATTAGAAAGAGAAGATGTGTTTGTGTGTGTGTGTATGTGTGTGTGTGTGTGTGTGTGTAATGAACAATATGAATGAATGTTTCCCTTATGGCTCATTATTGCTAGTATAGGAGAGGATATTGTAGGGTGTAAATCAAATATCATCAAACACTTTCCCGTTTGTTCTATTGAGTTCTTTTAAATCTTATTATCTCCTTCTCCTCTACCTCCTCTCCTTCTCCTTTAATGTATATTAATGCTAACTATTGCTGCATCCTCTGTTTAGACTTTCTTTTGCCACTGATATTGCCCAAGGAATGGCATATCTTCACCATCATCGAATTTATCATGGACAGCTAAAATCCAGGAACTGTGTTATCGATGATCGCTGGGTCTGTAAGATTTCAGGTAAGAAGAGAAGAAGATGAAAAGTACCTTTAGTTAAGTATTAGGAGACTAAATTAGATACTACAGGACAAACAATTTTACATCAAATGACAGTCGTAGGGTTTCCAGAGAGGAATTTTGATGACTAGAGAGACTTAGATTCAAAACTTCACTTGATCATGGAGTCTACTTGGTAATTGTGGGATTAACATTGTTTGAAAAAAGGATTTTTAAGCAGTTTTACTAAAATTACAATTGCTGCAATAAAAACTAATACAAACTAAAAAAATACAATGAAAAATGAAGGTGTAGGAAAGGTAAAAATACTGAAAGAAAAATAGAAAAGAAAGTAAGAATATAGTAAAGTAAGAAAAAATATTTTAAAACTGACTGTTGGACTGTTGCAACAGGTATAAACCATTTTAGTAATGTATCATCTTCTCTCCAAATGCAACAAATAAGCTCTTTGAGGAGCAACTCTCTGGAGCGCTTGTGGGTGTTCTCAAGTCCTCTCCTTGTTCAGAGAGGAATTACGAAAAGATGATCTACTCCTTGGCTCTTCATACTGCTGTGGTTATTGGGAATAGCAATAGCAATAGCTCAGTGGTGAAATCCAAATTTTTTTACTACCGATTCTGTGGGCGTGGCTTGGTGGGCGTGGTGTGGCTTGGTGGGCGTGGCTTGGTGGACAAGGCAGGGGAAAGATATTGTGAAACCTCCATTCCCACCCCACTCCAGGGGGAGGATACTGCACGATCCCCATTCCTTCCCCACTCATGGGGGAAGGATATTGCAAAATATCCATTCCCAGCCCACTCTGGGGCCAGCCAGAGGTAGTATTTGCCGGTTCTCCAAACTACTCAAAATGTTCGCTACCAGTTCTCTGAACTGCTCAAAATTTCCACTACCGGTTCTCTAGAATCTGTCAGAACCTGCTGGATTTCACCCCTGCAAACAGATTAACAGAGTTGGAAGGGACCTTACAAGTCATCTAGTCATCTAGTCCACCCCCCTGCCCAAGCAATACATCTACATCTGCCTCTACCTAGGATTGAACTCTCAATCTCCTAATTGGGAGCCAAGCGCTCCACCTCTAGGCCACCAGGTCCAGTGGTTGGTTGCCCCCAATTTGGACCAGTTCTATAGAACTGGTAGTAAAACCAGCAGGAGGCTCTACTCATTGACCCGAACATCTTCAGAAGTGATCTGCGCATGCACAGAAGCACACGGGCATGATGCGAAACGGTAGTAAAGGTAAGTAGAACCCACCCCTGATCGGGTCACTTAGACTTATGTACCGCTTCATAGTGCTGAGAAATTTGCAGAGAAATTCATGTGTATTCTAAAATTGGAAATGCACTGATTTGCATGTTTAGATGGTTTCAGATTAAAATAGATTACCAAACCTCAAGGGAAAGATAATCTCTTTGTTCCATTTCTTTGTGGCAGACTATGGTTTACAATCCTACAGAAAAGAGGATTCGGAGATGAATTCCAGTGTTGCTCATCAAGTATATTTGGCTCCTGAAGCTCACTCCATGCCAAACTTTGAACCAACCCCTGCTGCAGATGTATATAGGTGAGGGCAATAAATTCACTTATGATTACCTTCCAGTATCTATAAATATGGATTGCTTTATTCTTTTTATTGAATGAACATACTGTTGTGACCTAGGCCCAAGTAATTACCAGATACAATCAGTCTTAAACAAACATATTTTATTAGAACACCTGAGAATTACTTCATTCTCAGCTTAGTCCCAATTTATTCCAAAACAAATTCTCCATAAACAGTCCTTCGGCTTTATCATCAACCTTTGTCTTCTTTGGCACCCTGCCAAAGGCTTTTCTTAGCAAAACCCCACAAAGTTCAGAAGCAAGAGATGCTGACAAGAAATAAAATGTAGCAATGTTGCTTTCCTACAAAGATCTCAAGAGCCATTGCTGCTCTTTTAAGCCTTCTGGGAGGGGCTAAACATCTCCTGGCGTTACTCCTGAGTCATCCTTTTTGCTTTAGCTGCTCTTGCCTTCTGGCAGCTCTTGGCATGCGTGCACTAGGAACAGGCTCCTCCTGTTCCTTTGCCTCTCTGTTTTCCGCCTCTGGAGGCTCCAGAATCCGCGCATCACTCCTAGATGGCCCTGGCCCCATCTCTGTCTCCGATGCAGAGCCCTCATCTGGGCCTTTCCCTGACTCCAGGACTGGCCCATTGTCCTCCCCAGCCTCCTCACTGTCCGACTCCGCTGCCATCTCCACAGGCTGCTGGCAGACCACATCACATACACAATTTTACATTTCTGTAGTGGCTACTTGTTTTGTAGATAGGTAAGAAGTTCAAAATATTATCTTTAGGGGTTTTTTCCTTTCTTTTCAATGTATAATATACTGAATATACCATATGTGATGTTTTAGGAAACTAAAGACCCCTTCAGTTGCAAACAATGCATGAAATATGCAAAGGAAATGCGCTCATTTTGCTGCTGTGCTACTATTTGTATCGCCTTCCACAAATATCGGGTGATTTTTGCAGAGGAGTGCAGAGCTCTGAAAGTCAGATTGTCAATATTTTTAGAATGTTTTAGTGTGGAAGAATAATCGTAAAATTACCTTTACCATTTCATTAGCTGACCAATCAATAAGCCATTCTCAAACATTCTGAGCTCCATCTAAGCTGTTAGTCACCTCACGCATTTGCTAAATGTTTGAAGATGCTGGTGAATTTCTTAAGACCCGATATACTGCAAATAAGGCTCCACAGTGTCTAAGCCTTGCCTGATCCCATTTTATAACCGAGATGATGAATCAGCAGGGCAGCTGTGGAAGTATGTTTGCCAGAGGGAATAATCCTGATTACCATGAAGGAAATGATTGTGAAATTATTCCCTCTACGGAGCGCAAGGAGTGCTTAACCAGGTATGTTGTACGCAAATGTTTAGGAACTCTTGGTCAAACTATGTTTCAGTGAATTCCTAAAAGAAGCAGATACAGCCTCTACTTGCTGCAAGGTAAATCTTTTAGAGAATTTGGATGTATACGTACCATTTATGTGTGTTTTTAACTGATTCAGTGAATATGGAAAATTTTAAAAAAATTAGTAAGCATACAGTCAGATTCTAGAATAGAGGGAATGAAGTGCTTACTGTAGTAGGCTACACTTTTAATACCGTAGATCATTGGTTCTCCACTTCAGCAGCTTTAAGACCTCAGCAATATTAACATCTGTGCAGTTTTAAGATCTTAAAGCAGGGGTGCATTTCTGCAGGTTCTGGACAATCGGCAGCAGAAATTTTAGGTATGTTTGGAGAACTGGCAAATACCACCTCTGGCTGGCCCCAGAGTGGGGTGGGAATGGAGATTTTGCAATATCCTTCCCCCAGGAGCGGGGTGGGAATGGAGATTTTGCAGTAACCGTCCCCTGTCATGCCCACCAAGCCACGCCCACCAAGCCACACCCATAGAACCAGTAGTAAAAAAAAATTGAATTTCACCACTGCCTTAAAGCTGCTGAGATTGAGAGACAGCGGCACAGATGAGGATACACTTCTAGACAGGTGGTTTAGTTTTTGAATACCTGCAACACTGAGTGGAACACATAACATTTTCAAATATCAAGAGTGCAATGCTATAGTCTAGGGATACTTTTTCCCAGCTACCTGACATCAATAATTCCTTATAATAGCAGATGCTATGAACAGTTTAGTTTAGAGAAGATAACTTATGATATGCTTAAACACAAGAAAACGTATTTGTGTTTTTGGATGATGTCCCTTCTGTACTCTGTATCTTTATTTTTTTATCAAATTTACACAAAAATAATATCACTGGGTGGCTTACAAGTTAAAACAATAAATAGCCAAAAATCATAATTATTAACTAAATCATCAAAAGCTATAAAATAAGCTAAAGTAAAAAGTAGATGAAAGAATGTTAACAATAATGGAGCCAGCTTATTAACTCGCCCATCACCTGACCTTGAGGATGTTGGGAAGCTCAGAAGACATGAAACCAACCTCATTTCAGTGGGGAGAAAATTCCATAATGTGGGTGCCACTGCAGAGAAGGCCTACCATGAAGGGCCCACTAAATGTAGCTCCCTAGATAATGAAACCTGAGCATACCCTCTATGCTGCATCTGGTGGGATGAGCAGGTGAAACTGGGGTGAGGCAGTCTCTCAAATTACCTGGTCCCATACCATGAAGAACTTTAGAGGTCAACACCAGCACATTGAAATTGAACATGAAAATAAACTGGTGAGCAGTGCAGCTTAAGAAGCATGTTCTGCAAGAGACTCACATAACTGCTTGCAGCTCCATGAGGAACTCATTGCAGTACTCCAACCAGGTGGTGATCAGGACCTGAGTGACTGTGAATAGATCTCCTTGATCTAAGAATGGGTACACAATATGAAATTGCAGCAAAGGTTCTTCTAGTCACAACTGCCACCTCATCAAGGAGGAGTCATGAGTCCAGGAGGACCCCCACCTTGTACACAAGGTCTGTTTGGGGCAATGCAACCCCATTCAGTAGCAAAGATAGTATAGTCCTAGGATCAGAGGGCCTCAAAACCCAAAGCCTTTAAGTCTTGCCTGTTGAAGCCTGTTGTTTCCCACCCAGATCTTCACAACGTTCAGATATAGGAAAAGATGTCCTCAGCATTGCTTAATTCTCCAGAGGCAGAGATGTACAATTGGGTGTTATCAGCATACTGACCCTCATCCCATGATGATGTATGAGCTTATCCAGTGATCTCATGTAAATGTTAAATGGAAGAGCGGAGAATACAAATCCCTGCAGCACCCCACAGAGTAGGGTTGGGTGTGGAATCTCTTCTCCCCAATCGCCACTGATTGGAATCAACCTCGAAGAAAAGAGGAAAGCTAGCACAACACAGTGGCCCCCACCCCCAATCCTGTGAGTCAATTTAGAAAGATACCATGGCTGATGATATCAAAAGCTACTGAGAGGTCAAGTAAAGCAAGGATAGATACACAGCCACCATCCCACCAACGCTAGACTTCATTCAAAAGACAGCCCACTAGTGCCATTTCCATTCCATATCCAGATCTGATCCTTATCTGAAAAGAATACAGTTTGTAGGAGTCTCTGGCATGTTTTAAATACTCATTTAGACATCTGGATGTGATTATTAATTTACTGAAGCCTGCATTATTTGGTCCTTTTTTTAGTAGTGCACAAAACTTAAATGCATTTAGGTATATCTATAAAGAAAAATTATGCAGAGAACTTGAATTTTCCTGCTGGCTAACCGGAGATACTACAGACTCGTGGTCTATTTCTAATCTATTCTGCACAACTTCCTACATTGATCCTATGAAAGAATATTGGTGTATTTAGTTACATGCCATAAAAATTTGCAATATGTTTATAGTTACTAAGGCTGAAATGATTATGTGAGGGAAGATGACTAAATATTTAAAGGAGACAAAGCAGCAGTCCGTTGTGATGAAGAGGCTTCATTAATGAGATCTATTGTAGAGACAAGGCAACTGCATTCAGCTCATCTTATTTGTATGGCACTGTCTCTTGGAAAACAAGGAAGCTCAAGTTTTATTGTTTTCAGAGGACTTGGTTGTGATTAGTCTGAGCTAGACTGGAGTCTGTTTGAATTTTTTCAATTTTTTAATGACTTCTGCTTATCTTATAATGTTTTGGCTTCAATCTTACAGCTACGCTATCATTCTTTTAGAAATTGCAACAAGAACTGATCCATCACTGGTAAGAAATGCCATAAAATATGGTTCTTCATTAAAGTTAATCTTGCTGGTACTGGTGTCCTTGAAAGTACTGCTGGTCTTTGGGGTAAATGTGTATATCCACTGGATTTCGGATACCTGCATTCTCTTTAGCTGTGGCAGTTCAGTATAAACTGAGGAGGTAATTCATTCCACATGAATACAACTCACCGTTCTGCATGAAACTAATGGACTGCATTTAAAGAAAAAGTGGATTCCCAGAAAGCTTTTTATACAACTCAGGAAGTAAACATAAACCAAAGAAATTAGAGCAAAATCCTTTATTATTTAAGAAGATTTCTAGTTATGCAATAGCGCTAGCAATAGCACTTAGACTTATATACCGCTTCACAGTGCTTTACAGCCCTCTCTAAGTGGTTTACCGAGTCAGCATATTGCCCTCAACAATTTGGGTTCTCATTTTATCGACCTCAGAAGGATGGAAGGCTGAGTCAACCTTGAGCTGGTGAGAATCGAACTGCCGAACTGCAGCCAGCAGTCAGCAGAAGTAGCCTGCAGTACTGCACTCTAACCACTGCGCCACCATGACTCATTAATACAAATTGCCCCAATTTGTAATTTCATCTGGGATCACCAGTGATGGGCAAGGGACCTTCCTATAGAATGTTTACATAATTGGCTGAAATGTACAATAATAGTTCAAATGTGCAAAGTCCGCCTCTTAAAAAGGCTATATCATTTCCAGTCTAGAGCTGCAATAACAACTATAACAAACCCAGTTTGTGAGTCCATACATCTACCTTTCTATAAACTTTGACAAGCTGGACCATAAAGCTAAATTCACTGTGCAAAGAATGATGGCCGAAGAATTCAGTTCCCAAAAGTGAGGCCTGACCCACATAACATCTAGTAGCAATAGCACTTAGACTTATATACCACAGTGTAGACTTATGTACCACACTGTGCTTTACAGCCCTCTCTAAGCGGTTTACAGAGTCAGCATATTGCCGCCAATAATTTGGTCGTTTAGACCTTGGAAGGATGGAAGGCTGAGTCAACCTTGAGCTGTTCAGGATTGAGGGAATCAAGCTCTTGACAACGTGAGCAGAGTTAGCCTGCAGTACTGCATTCTAACCACTGTGCCACCACAGCACAACACAGACTGCAATAGTCTTATGTTCCCAATCTCTCTATTTCTATATGTGTATAGCTATGTGTGAAAAAACACCAGCACTGTTTGTGTTTTGCAGAAGGATGATACACACTCAGAAAAATATTCCTTGTGCCTCCCTTTGGCAGAACTAATATCTGAAAAATCTGAAAATGCTTGTCCATGTACCACAGAATATATAGAGGTAAATTTAAAACATTTGGAATCTTTTTTGTTATGAGTAAATTACTGTATCTTTGTAATTTATATCCCTAAAAATCACTGTGTGGGCCTGCTATTTATGCCTTAGTATGAGTATTATTATTTCATGATATCGATACTCCTCCGTATTTTTAACAGTATCTGCAAGACAAGTTGCTGTTAAGCACAAAACGAAGCACACGGTTTAATCTATAAAAACTGGCAACTTTAATGGTTCCAGTGCATATTTCCTTTTGAAGAAATGAAATGTTTTAGTTTTATTAAAAACACAAACCAACGAATGTTGCCCTTGCAATTTCTCATTTAAATGCCATGGAACAGTGATTGGCATTAATACTTTTTTTTAAAAAAAAATTGTATTATTGTCACAAACTGATATTTCAGCTTGTCTCACAGAAACAGAAGGCAGCAAATGATGCAGTTAATTTGCAGTCCTTGGAGGTTTAAGACTTCTGTTGGGTATAATCTGTCAGTCCTGCAATCATATTTAATAATTACGGAGCTTTGGCTTCTCCATTTAAAAGATAGCTGTCAGCGAGCCAAAAAATATGTCTGTAGGATGGATCTATTTTAAAAAAAAAGAAATAAAATGTTTGCTCATCATTGAAGAATCACTGTGCCATGCTTTAATTTCATTCTTTTTTTCTTGTTTAATTACCCTAGAAGCAACTGCTCTGATATTTCAGCCATACAGTAATGTATCTACAGAATGTATTTTTTTCCCCAAAAGAATTAAGAGTATCTCCTATAATGTGTGCATGTGCATATGTGTGTTTGTGGACACACACACACACACATACAAAGATATATACACTATATAGATCAAAGAAATAGCATGGAAGAGTTAAATATTTTGTTCCCAGAATCATTTCTCCAATTTTCAAAGCATTCAATAACTGAGAATATTAAGTATTTTTAAAAAGATAGTAGCAGAAGTTCCTTGTCACCTCATTCATTTCACTCAGAGTAGCTAGCAAAAACAGTAGTCAAAAGTCTTATTTTCATTCATATTAGAAGATGCTATTTGAAAAGCCAAATGAATTAAAAAATAGGCATTTGTATAGGGTTATTTCTTGCCCGAAAATAATTTACTAATGTAACCATAGGCTAATTCCTGATTAGATTGTGCTGAAGAAAGTAACCCAAATTCTCAGACTATTTTCAATACATACTATAACATTAGCAATAACATACAATCTGGTTTATTTCTGATTTGTCTCGTTTTCAAAACTGAAGTTTAAAATAATTCAAGTGAATTCTGTGATATATAAAAAGGAATGGGAAACAAGACCAAGCATAGGCATTCCCATCAAAGGGAGTGTTTGTCAAAATAATTGCAGCATTTGAATTTATTTGTTCAATTTTTATGGCCGGTCATCTCAGCACTTGACTCTGGGTGGAGAATTATGATGCTATGATGCGAATCCCATTCTTTTACATTCGAATTTCCCCTGCCTGATGCCAGTATGCAGGTCAGGGTTGTTGTACGATCATGCATATTTTATAATTAGCCCACCAATCACGGACACCCGTGCGACTTGTGTATATAAGAGGACTGTGCAGTGGCTTGAATGTGTTTCCAAAAAGTATGCTTTGGAGCAGGGGTCTCCAACCTTGGCAACTTTAATTTAATTTAAGGTGTCTGTATTCAATGAACAATAATTTTGATGCAACCAATCAAAATGGATTGTCCAGGGAAGAGGTTAAAGCCAACCACCACTATTGGTCTTCACATATCCTCCTAGCATTGGCCAGTCGTAGCGTCAAATCCAGGACTCATAAAAGATTTTGAGGAGTCTGTTGCTAGGAGAAAGGTTAAATCCCCCTCCCCTCTCTGCAATCTAATCACAATCCCGATTTGTCCAAATTTTATTTAAGTGGGAGGGAAAATCACCTTGATGAGCTAAATGGAAGTTCCAATTTATTTTCAGATGTCTAGTTTGTTTGAAGAGATCTAAAGCTGGACTCTTGGCTTTAGCTATGAAGACTCTCCTATCTCAGTGGGTATTTGATTTAAGTAGATGGGGTTTAGATATTTCAGTTATTGTTATTCAGATTTGTGAGGGTTCGCTTTTCTTTATAATTTGTTTTATAATTTGATCGTTAGCAACTCAGAGTTGATTGATTGGGCTGCATAACATTTTTCTTATAAAAAGAGAGAGATAAATTCAGCTTTATGTATAGGAAGCTATAAGCAGGTTAAGAATCCAGGAAGTGTTTAAAACTGAGGGAAAGTATGCCTGAATTGCACACAGATTATATCTGAAGTTGAATTAAACTGCGATTTGTCAACATTCTTAATTGAATGACATCTGATGAATGATAGCTAGAAAGAAAAGATCAAGAGGCAGGTATCTTGAACTGGAATGACTGAATTACTATACTATATTTTTTCATTTTTTGACAGCTCATCAGAAAATGTAGAAAAGGCAATCCATCACAAAGACTTACTTTTGAGCAAGTCAAGAAATTGATATGTAAGATGAACCCAAATAAAGTTAGTCCAGTTGACATGATGATGACTTTGGTAAGAATCATGGTTATTACTGCAATTATATTAGATTTTCTTTCTTCCAAGTCTCCAACCCTTCAATACATTTGAACGTCATTACAATGCTCTAAAGTGACCTTTCCTAAAATGGTCCTTTCCAGATGTGTTATTGCTATCATATTCAGCTAAACGTTGCTAATATTGAGATAACCAATATTATGCACCAAAAGGCAATAACAAGAAGCATGCGCTCAAACTTTTACCAACATATTGATATTTTCCAACAAAATGTCATCTATGCCACTTTAACAGTTCTCTCATACTAGCTGGACTCCGCATCTGGAAGTAAGCCCAATTGAGATCTGTCATTCCTATTCATTCTGTTTTCTCAGTTCTCTTACTGCCTTTCCCCTATTGCCATCACTTCAGATTACTTGATGGAGATATGCAAGAACCATTACATAGGCAAAATAGACTGGAGCATTTTTTAAGTCCAAAACTACAGGATAACTTTTTGAAAGAAGCTGAGGCAGACACCTCCCTAATACATTGAACTGTAAGGAATAGGAGGACGAGACACAGCACAAGCAGACTTGGAAAATTTTGTTTTTATATTATATTCGCCAATAAAATTAACCTTCCGGTAGACTTAATTTCCTGGTCTGGTCTTCCTACTATGGCTAATATGTAGTGAGGAATATGCAGTTATCATGCATACTAAAGTTATAAATAAAATACTGCTCTTATGAATATCATTTAGGATCATTTGAGCAATGTTTGATTTCCCCATTAAAAAGTAGTATGCAATCTGTTAGTCCTGGACTCGGGTCCTACTTGAGGAGCAGATGGTGGCTGTGACCAGGAGGGCCTTTGGTTTTAATTGGGGTGCCAATTGCATTTTTCCTAAACTAGGATGACCTTGGGTCAATCATTCATGCCTTAGTTATCTCATTACTTCAGCACACTCTACAAGAAACTACTCTTAAATACCACTGAGAAACTTCAGCTTGTCCAGCTCATGGAGGCAGAGAGAGTGACAGGCACACCTCAATAGGCTTATGTGACATAGTCATTCCCTCTTTCCTCTCTTCACTTAGAGCAAGGGTCTCCAAACTTGGCAACTCTAAGACTTGTGGACTTCAAGACCCATAATTCCCTAGCATGGCTGGCTAAGGAATTCTGGGAGTTGAAGTTCACAAGTCTTAAAGTTGCCAAGGTTGGAGACCCCTGATCTAGCAAGTCAAGTCTAAGATGCTTTTTTCAAATTACACTTTTGTTTTGGAATGAAATTTCTTTTATCTAACTCTTGGTTGTGGCTCATTCTCTTCCTCCTCAAGGTTATTCTTACAATCCATTATAATTTAGAGTTAGATTGTTTTGTTAAATTGCTAAATTTAACAAAATAATAAATAATCACAGCTATAATTGTCACAATCTATAAATCAGTAAGCATTTTGTTTTGTAAAGAGTGATACTACTTTCTGCTTACATTATGCTAAGTATTTAAGTATCCATTTTAAGCTGTTGATATTCTTGATGGATCCCATTGCTCAGTCATTGCCTTCTATTATCCATCTTTCGTAATTTCTAGAGAATAAGATTTTATTTTCAGAGACATTTATAACTAAATAAAAAAGCCTGATTCCCTAGAGGCTGTTGTCCAAGAAAAGGACTGCATCAGAAGTAGCATATTTGGCTTTCTTGCAGGACTGTATCACATTTGTGGGGAAAGGATAGAGTTTGGGAAGCTCCTTCTAAGAATGAGCTACAAGAGAAAAAAAAGACTAGGGCTATCAGATCCAAGCTGCAACAAATCTGGTGACCTGTAGATGGCGCCAAAGAGAGTTTCCTGAGTTCTTTTCAGCTTCCTAATGGTCATCCAAATTTTTGTAGCCCAACAAGACATTTTATTTGTTCAAAGCAGCTGCCCAGTGCTAAAAAATGATAATGGCTAAAGTGAGGAGGAAGTTGTTCATTTTCTCCTTCTTCTCCACAATGTTTCCAATACTATAAAATGTCAAATCATCTCATTGTTCCTATCACCCATCTCCTCCCACTTATGACTGTGTGACTGTAACCTTGTTGCTGGTATCCTTAAAATTTATGTTGACTGTTTCCTTATGACTATCATTAAGTATTGTACCTTATGATTCTTGACGAATATATCTTTTCTTTTATGTACACTGAGAGCATATGCACCAAGACAAATTCCTTGTGTGTCCAATCACACTTGGCCAATAAAGAATTCTATTCTGTTCTGTTCTGTTCTATTCTAGAAAGTGAGTGTGTTATGAAGTTACGTTTCAAGTTGCCTTTTTGTGTTCTCATAGAGCCCTTAACAAATGATTAATAGTAATGCAGACTTAGTAACTAGCTTGACAGTGTTGAGGGAAATATTTGCTTAGCAGAGTGATGGTGTTCCTCTGTCTAGTTGTTCTGGTGTGCAGTGCTCTAGTGCTGGATGCCAAGGCTTAAGTATTCTTTGAAGCACTATTTCTTGACTGCCTGTATAAGTGGGCCCCCTTTAAGCATTTTAATCATTGCCATGTGGCATCGAAATGATTTCAGACGCACACCTCTGTTTTGTTGCAGAAGATGCGTGGGCAAAGCTGTGCAAAATTTTCTCAGGAGTCTGTTGGCAATGTGAAGCAAATTCAGTGAATAGATTGCTGATTATTTCTCACTGAATATGCTCCGCAGTTGCTTGAGCTGAATGCATTTTTATTTTGGCTAGATGGAGAAATACAGCAAGCACCTGGAAGTGTTAGTAGCGGAAAGAACACAGGATTTAACATATGAAAAACAGAAGACAGACCGTTTGCTGTATAGTAAGTGATCAGCATCAACAGGAATACAATTTATTTTGAGAAATAGTGACTAACGTATATGCTGTTAAAACAGGTTTTTGATTTCCTCACTGATTCAAGTATTTTGACTTCCCCTTTTTACAATTTCATAAGATAGGGTGAGTTAGTAAAAGTAGGGAAAAGACATGGAAAAAAAAATGAAAGTTGACGTGTTGAAAGCTGACAAATAAGGATAGGTAAATGCATTATTAAGCTTCCATTGGAAACGTTCTTAAATTTGTTTGTTCTTTGAGCATCTTCATTCAGATTCACCAAAATTATGTACCAGGAAGAGTTCCTTGCCATTTATTTTCACTTCGTTTTTGCTACTTGCATTGCTTAAAAGGTGTACAATTACTTCAGTTAAATTGGTAAATATGTTGTGAATTCAGCCTGTATGGAAAACATCAAAAACTCTAATGCTTCAATATATTGTTTTCAAAGTATCCTGGAGATCCCACTATATAAACCAATCATTATTGCTCACTAATGATTAATGTTCAATAAACCCCAGCATAATGATTGGTTCATAGTTGGAAAAATGTTTCAGAAGAAATATTTGTAATAACCATCTAATGGTTCCTCCATTATCTATGAAAAGAAATATATTCTCACCAGTTCACAAAAAGAAGCCAAAAGTAAGAATGTCTCTGCCCTAAGCGCTGGTGTTCTCAACTGGAAATTTTCAGTTGCTGACATTTTTGTAACTCTTCCCCCTTTCATCTCAATAAATAAATCTTGCAAAGAAAACTCTGCATGGAAAGAATTATTTTGAATTGAGTCAGCTGCCAAAAGCCCGACACCCAGCAGACATGAATGGAAAGCGAAGTATGCTATAGTTACTTAGAAACAAAGAGAAATACTATACATAAGTAAGTTTTTAATCCTGGAGACAGGTCGTAAAAATAAATAAAATGGAGTATGCACATTTTAGGATGTTTTGGTTTTTTTAATAGCTAGAAATCTGCGAAATGAAAAACCAAGTTCATATCCATTTGATAATGCTTAAATAAAGGAACTAGTTCAAGGTTCTTGATGTAAATTGAAATGTAATTTATTTGCTGTAATGAGATAGTTGCATATTTCAGCTATAGACTTCCCACTGTGAACTTATTTCTACGTTTCAATTGCCATGTTATGATAGCAGTAGTAACTGCATTAATTATATAAAACAGGTATGTTGCCAAAACAGGTTGCAGATGATTTAAGGCAGGGGAAACCATCACAGGCCCAAAGTTATGCAAATTCCACCATATTTTTCAGGTAAGTAAGAATTGCTTTTAGATTGCTAGTTAATTGGAGTGTGTGCATAATTTCGAAATGAGAGGTTCTGTAAATTACATTATAGGCATACATTTACATCTACTCACAATTGGCATTATAGTTACAGCACTGCATACTATGCTGAACTTTAGAAAAGCTATTTGTTCTGTCCCCCCTCGCCTCCATCCGAGTGATGGCTTAATTAGCCAGCATTATCAGCTCTGGCAGCAAACTAGCGAGCATCTGCCAAGTGTCTCTGTTATCTCCCACGATGCCGATGAATCACCCAGGAACAAACAGCTCTTAGTTTAAGCAGTTAATTTGCCTGCTACGAAGAGGCACAGCAGCCCTTGCTGCTTTTATATCCTGTGGGGTGTGGCTCCATGACTCAGCACTTCCTAGGCCTGCCCCACCCCTGCTTCTGTTGTTCCCGCCTCTCCTGCCTATGAAACCTAGGATCCAGCCAGGCCTGATTGCCATCAGCTGGGTCTGGAGGCGTGGCCTGGGGGGGAAAGAGTCAGGGGACAGAGGCCTCGTTATCTCTTCCACCTGGCCTGCCTCTGGCTCCTGGAGCTGAGCCAGGGAAGCCAGTGCTCCCGAGGCAAGTCCTGATGGCCCTTCCCCCTCACTTTCCAAGTCACTTTCTGGCAGGAGGCCTGGCTTGGGGGGCACAGACATAACACTATTATACAAGAACAGAATGCCTATCTTTTTTTTTAAAAAAAAACACAAATTGGAACACACCTATTTTTTGTCCTTATAATGAGTAAAATATTCTTCTACCATCTTGAGTATACTTAATTATCTATATTAAAAGAAGCAGTTGTTGTGTGCATGTTATTTATCTATGCTATGATCCGCATAGTCATTCCACATTGGACTTTGAAAGATAAAAGTAGGGTAAGATCCTTTGGGTGAGGGGTGCAATCAGTGGTGAAATCCATTTTTTTAAAACTTCCAGTTCTGTGGGCGTGACCTGGTGGGCATGGTGTGACTTGGTAAACGTGACCTGGTGGGCATGGCAGGGGAAGGATATTGCAAAATCTCCGTTCCCACCCCACTCCAGGGGAAGGATACTGAAAAATCTCCATTTCCACCCCACTTTGGGGCCAGCCAGAGGTGGTATTTTCCGATTCCCCAAACTGCTCAAAATTCTGCTACCGGTTCTCCAAACTGCTCAGAATTTCTGCTACTTGTTCTCCAAACTGCTCAGAATTTCCACTACTGGTTCTCCAGAACCTGTCAGAACCTGCTGGATTTCACCCCGAGTATAATGCAGTATGTACATATGTAGGATATGTTGGTTTGGATATCCCATAGGCTCCCACAAGGCACCTTCAAACCCTCCGAACTCCGAGAAAGAGCTGACTAGCTGGCACCAGTCTCATTACTCCAAAGAAATCCTTCATGCCTGGCGTATGCACATTTTTTTTTCAGGCCATGAAACCTCTTAGTTTAAAAAAACAAACAACCCCAGAACTCCTCATCAAGAGGCAAAACTCTAGTGAGAAAATGGATCACATTCACATCTTCATCTCCCTCTCCCCTCCCTGTCCTCCCCTCTCTCATTGAACACTATCAAGTTATCATGGAATCCAGGGGTGGGTTCTACTTACCTTTACTACCAGTTTGCATTGTGCCCGCGCGCTCTTCTGCACATGCGCAGAAGAGTTTTGATGACGTTTGGATCAGTGGGCGGAGCCTCCCGCCAGTTTTATTACTGGTTCTATAGAACCGTTCTGAACCGGGAGCAACCCACTACTGAAGGAATCCTAGAAACCTTATTGTGGGCAATCCAAAGAGTTAAACCACCCTGTTTTTCTTGATTGTGTTTTGAAAAAGAGGAAAAATGCTCATTAGCTGTGTATTAAAAGTACACAGTAGTTTGATGGGACTGATTAGTAACAGGCTGAATAGAACGAATGAGGGTGGATATGGGTATTCTCTAGCAACTCTTCTCTTTGCTATTTTAATTGTATGATCCTAAAGCTATTGATGTTGGAATGAGATAGCAGAAAGAAAGAAAGTTGTTCTAATTATTATAGAGAAATAATCTGCATGGTGTTTTATGTAATGGTTATTTGATCTTCCCTCCTTTTCTTGTTGAGAGAAACCTCTGTTTTTAAAACTGGCCTGACTTGTAGATCTCTGTGTTCAGCAAGCAAGTCCATTAAAATTCTGCAGATTAATGTCTGCTGATTTATGCTTACATCTGCTTGTCTGCAGATGGGCATGATTTATACCTAACTGGGAAAACAACTCTGAGAGATTTATATACCCAACAGATGTAAACCTAATATATAGATAAGAGGTTATCTAATCTTCTTGTAAATTAAATTTAAATGATTCAGCACAGCCTCCCCTTTACCCCACTCTTTGGCTTTTTTGTCCTTAAAAAAATGGAACATTCACAACATCCTATGACATTAGGGGACCTGCTGGAATCTCAGCAGCTACATTATAGGATTAGGACAATATAGTTTAAACCTAATTGTGCTATGCAAAGTATGGCTTTAAAATCACATGCATCTTCTCATTTTAATTTCAATTCTCAACTGCTAATTTTAAAAAATGCTAATTTAAATATTAATTTAAATTAATATGGATGGAATTAACTCAAGCAACATTTGAGTAATGAAACCAAAACTCAAAACTATTGATCTTCTCGGTGTAACTGCTTAGAGTAGGCAGAACTAGTGCGATACTATACCTGGGAAATCAAAAGTAAAGCCAAAGCAAAGTCTGATAGGCCAAGAATGGATTTCAGGAATTAACTTTGCCTATATAGCAGAACTCAGTTTAATTAGACTAACCAGAAATAAAATTAGATAATGATACAGGCTTGCCCCCATGAGTTTTCGAATTCTATATATACTCATTAAGAGTAGAAGCAGAATTACATGTATGGAGTACAAATGAATATTCATACAGTGCACATAATTGGTGCTGATGAAATCTGAACACATGTGTCCCTGGGTAGCGACAAAGCAATTGCAATGGCAGAAATGCTAAAAGTCTCAATTGACTAGACTGTTACTTACTGGGGAATGAAATTGTCCACCAATTAAAATTTCATTTAATTTATCTGCCTTTCATCAACTAATTAAGTCTTTATAGTGTATATTAGCATATCTCTGTAGAAATGTCATTTTGCAGACTAAGAGTCCGTAAGACTAAGTGAATTTATAAAATAACAAAAATTAAAAAATGATGGTTTTTTTCAATGGAAGAGCGGTATTTTATTTTATTTATGTTACATGCTGCTGCAATCCAGCAGGCTTCTGACTTACATGCCCTTCTTCAAACTACAGTCCAAAGTAATAATGTTAGAAGTTATTAAGAAAGAGATTGAGGCTTCTGAGAAACACTAAAGCACAACCCAGAAATAATCTGTTTCTTATTTTCTGCTACAAAAGTGCTTTGAAACAACAACAGCCTCCAAAAGTACATACACTGAGTACATATACTGGATATAATATTTCTTAAATTTAATTCCATAATCCTTTATACTTTCTCTTCCTGCAGATGCCCTGACATTATTAATACCTACTAAAGGCCTAACAGTTGGTATATGCTGGTCATGCTTTTCTTTACAATTTAATTTGCCTGAAAAATGGCAACCAATTATTACAGAGTATTCAGCAGTGGCGGTGAGAGGCAGTTTGATATAGTGGTTGAGGAGGTTAGAAACTGGGAGACTGAGATTTCTAGTCTTAGCTTAGGCGTGAAGCTAGCTGGGTTCCTTGCACCAGCCTCTCAGCCCTATGAAGCAGGCAATGGCAAACTACTTCTGAAATGTTGCCTAGAGGTCCTTGGTGCTCTCTGAGATTGCTTGTTTTCTTGCAGACATTATCCTAACTAAATAACATCATTAGTGCTGATTTTACCAAGAATACGGCAGGGACTAATCTAGAAAATCACCAGGAAATCAACACTAAGATAGAATAGAGTAGAGTAGAGTAGGGTAGGGTAGGGTAGGGTAGCATAGCATAACATAATGTAGCATAGCATAGCATAGCATAGGATCAGACCTGGAAGGGACTTTGGAGATCTTCTAGTCCAGCTCCCTGCTCAAGCAGGAAAATCTATACCATTTTAGATAAATGACTGTCTCTAGACCAGTGGTAGTCAACCTGGTCCCTACCGCCCACTAGTGGGCGTTCCAGCTTTCATGGTGGGTGGTAGGGGTTTTGTCCGATACTGAAGCACTCTCCTTTTTTTTAATTTAATTGGCTTTTTAAAAAAAATTCATAGCATTATTTAAAAACATTTTCATTAGGTTTTCATAAAATTCCCTGTGACAATTTAAATTTCTGAAAATATACTATTTGTATCACCCGCGCATAAGTTTAGTTCACATTACATAAATGAAAATAACTGGCGCTATAGTGCAACCGCAAACAAAAGAGCGTCGTCCCAGAATAGCTCGCGCATCTCCCCCCACACCACCCAGCTGTAACAGACAAGCAGAGCTGGTAGCTGGGCCCCCCCCCCAACCCCAATCCACGATACGTGAGAGGCATGCGCAGATGACGATACACGGCGCATTACTGTGGAACTGGTGGGCGGTTAGAAAATTTTACTATTTACAGAGATACAAAAGTAGGCGGTAGGTATAAAAAGGTTGACATCCCCTGCTCTAGACTCTTCTTAAACACATCCAGTGATGGAGTGCCCACGACTTCTGGAGGCAAGCTGTTCCACTGGTTAATTGTGCTTACTGTTAGGAAGTTTCTCCTTAATTCCAAGTTGCTTCTGTGATCAGTTTCCAACCAATATTTCTTGCCCTGCCCTCTGGTGCTTTGGAGAATAATTTGACCCCCTCTTCTTTGTGGCAGCCCCTCAAATACTGGAATACTGCTATCACGTCACACCTAATTCTTCCTTTCTTTAGACTAGCCAAACCCAAATCCTGCAGCTGTTTTTTCATATGTTTTAGTCTCCAAGCCTAACTTGAAGGTGCACAAGAGAAAAGTGGTGATTAATGGTGGTAGGGGAGGAAACAGTGCTCCGTGATCAGAATTTGCAATGTGTCATGACAATCTCATGTCAATTTCAAAACATTCTGAAATCCTAATGGGACACACCACAACTTACTTGCTTCTTTCTTCTTTCCAGTGACATTGTTGGCTTCACGCAGCTCTCCAGCACCAGTACACCTTACCAGGTTGTGGACTTTTTAAACAAACTCTACACCACTTTTGACGAAATCATAGATAATTATGATGTTTACAAAGTTGAAACTATAGGAGATGCCTGTGAGTTAAATATATATATATATATATAAATAGCCCTGTTTTTCAAACTGTCTTTAGTGCTAAACCTTACTATTAGGTAACAGAAGCCAATAACCTCAGGCAGTGTGTTGTGTCTTGTCCGCTCTCACCGCAGCCGGGGTCTGCTTATCTGCTCCCGAACACGGAGGAATGTATGCCTCCCGGTCCCAGCCCTGGCTCCATGCCCAAGCAGGCTGCAGAGGAGGGAGCATCCCCCGGCCCCAGCCCTGGCTCCATGCCCAGGCAAACGGAGCAGCTAGACCCCTCCCCCTCCTCCACAGCATGTGAGCCTGAGGAAAGTTTACTTCCAACAGCTGATTGGAGTGACCCTCGCATCAGAAGATTGGATAGGCGGAGGCAACAGAAGGAAGGGAGAGGCAGGCCTTAATGAGTGCTGAGTCATGGAGCCACACCCCATGGCCTATATAAAGGATCTGCTTTCTGGCAGTCTCTGAGTCAGGCAAAGTCGAACTTATCTTGCTGAAGTCACTTACTGGTCTCCTGCCTGCTCTGAGGACTTTGCTAGGACTTTGGGCAGAGCTGCAGAGGCAAGCCTTGTTAGATTCGGGCAATAACGAGGCAGGAGACCAGGATAGTGACAACAGCTCTTTACTATATGGTGAACCCAGCAGCCAGTGCTGGAAAAACCTCTCTTTATATACAGTTTAGCCAGAGGCTTCAACCAATCAGCAACGTGCTTTTTTCCCGCCAAAACTTTTAAAGATACATTACACTCCTTCCCTCCCAGAAAACACTTTACCATTATCTACATAAAATTTACATCTTATTTCTCAACGTAATCACGCAAGTAGACTGGGCGTCTCCTGACTCTTTCAGACCTGCGCAATTCATTCTCTGGGAGTGAGTCGAGCTGACCAGAGGGACTGTTTGTTCCTCTCAGCTCCTCCTCTAGGCCATCCGGCCCTGGATTATTTGCAGACTCGTGCCTGCTGTTTTCAGAAGGAACCGGTTGGCGTCGCTGGATCTCCTGGAACTCAGATAAGTCCCGCGTTTGCCCCGGGTTTGAGTCAGATGAGGATTCATTCGTTGGGTAGTCAGGGCCTGTTTCGTCTGTTTCTAAGTTACCGGTTATTCGTTTCCTTATCTGGTCTATGTGGCACTTCCATACCCGGCCATCCTCTATCTCTACTAGGTATGATTTTGGTCCTGTTATCTCTAGGATTTTTCCTGTTACCCAGGTCGGACCCTCGCTGTAGTTGTGTGCCCACACTAGGTCGCCTACTGCCATCCCTCTTGTTTTTCCCTGGACCCCTTTGTAACCGTCTGGTGTGTAGTTTGGGTTTAAACGGTCTAGTGGGCACCTGAGCTTCCGACCCATTAATAGCTCTGCCGGGCTTCTGCCAGTTGTGACACATGCCCTTCTTCAAACTACAGTCCAAAGTAATAATGTTAGAAGTTATTAAGAAAGAGATTGAGGCTTCTGAGAAACACTAAAGCACAACCCAGAAATAATCTGTTTCTTATTTTCTGCTACAAAAGTGCTTTGAAACAACAACAGCCTCCAAAAGTACATACACTGAGTACATATACTGGATATAATATTTCTTAAATTTAATTCCATAATCCTTTATTCTTTCTCTTCCTGCAGATGCCCTGACATTATTAATACCTACTAAAAGCGTAACAGTTGGTATATGATGGTCATGCTTTTTTTTACAATTTAATTTGCCATTTATTTGACTGAAAAATGTCAACCAATTATTACAGAGTATTTAGCAGTGGTGGTGAGAGGCAGTTTGATATAATGGTTGAGGAGGTTAGAAATTGGGAGACTGAGATTTCTAGTCCTAGTTTAGGCGTGAAGCTAGCTGGGTACCTTGCGCCAGCCTCTCAGCCCTATGAAGCAGGCAATGGCAAACTACTTCTGAAATGTTGCTGAGCGGTCCTTGATGCTCTCTGAGATTGCTTGCTCCCTTGCAGACATTATCCTAACTAAATAACATCATTAGCGCTGATGTTACCAAGAATACGGCAGGGACTAATCTAGAAAATCACCAGGAAATCAACACTAAGATAGAATAGAGTAGAGTAGAGTAGAGTAGAGTAATACTAATAATAATAATAATAATAATAATAATAATAATAATAATATTTTAATTTGTATACTGCCCTTCTCCCGAAGGACTCAGGGCGGTGAACAGGCAGATAAAATACAAATACACACAATAATTAAAAACATCCCTTAAAAAACTAATTTAAATGCCCAAATGTTAAAATAACATACTCCCCCATAATATCACAAAACTTTAAAAACCCATCAATAAAAATAAAAATCAGGCTAGTCCAGCCATACGAAATAAATAAGTTTTAAGTTCGCGGCGAAAGGTCCTAAGGTCAGGTAATTGTCGAAGTCCGAGGGAAGTTCGTTCCACAGGGTGGAGCCCCACAGAGAAGGCCCTCCCCTGGGGGCCACCAGTCGACACTGTTTGGCTGGCGGCACCCTGAGAGTCCTCTCTGTGGGGCGTGCGGACGATGGGAGATAGAAGCCGGCAGTAGGCGGTCCCGTAGATAGCCGGTCCTAAGCCATGGGCGCTTTAAAGGTGGTAACCAATACCTTGAGCGCACCGGAAAACAACAGGTAGCCAGTGCAGTCTGCGCAGGATAGGTGTTATGTGGGAGCTCGAACCGCTCCTCAATAACCCGCGCAGCCGCGTTCTGAACTAGCTGAAGTCTCCGGGTGCTCTTCAAGGGAGCCCCATGTAGAGAGCATTGCAGTAGTCCAGGCGAGAGGTAGCGAGCATGAGTGACTGTGCATAAGGCATCCCGGTCCAGGAAGGGCGCAACTGGCGGATCAGGCGAACCTGATAAAATGCTCTCCTGGAGACGGTCGCCAAATGGTCTTCAAGGACAACCGACCATCCAGGAGCACGCCCAAGTTGCGTACCTTCTCCATCGGGGCCAATGATTCACCCCCGACAGACAGCCGCATCTGCAGCTGACTGTACCGAGTGCCGGCATCCACAGCCACTCCGTCTTGGAGGATTAAGTTTGAGCCTGTTCCTCCCCATCCAGACCCGTCGGCTTCCAGACACCGGGACAGCACTTGACAGCTTCACTGGGGTGGCCGGGGTGGAAAAGTACAGCTGAGTATCATCAGCGTACAGTTGGTATCTCACCCCAAAGCCACTGATGATCTCACCCAGCGGCTTCATATAGATGTTGAACAGGAGGGTGAGAGAATCGACCCCGCGGCACCCCACATGAGGCACCTTGAGTCGATCTCTGCCCCCTGTCAACACCGTCTCGTCCGATCAGAGGTAGGAGGAGAACCACCGATAAGCGGTGCCTCCACTCCCAACCCCTCCAACCGGCGCAGCAGGATACCATGGTCGATGGTATCAAAAGCCGCTGAGAGGTCTAATAGGACCAGGGCAGAGGTAACCCCTATCCTGGCCCTCCAGAGATCATCCACCAGTGCGACCAAAGCTGTCTCAGTGCTGTATCCGGGCGGAAGCCGGACTGGAGCAGGTCTAGATAGACAGCTTCATCCAGGTACTGGGGTAGCTGACATGCCACCACACTCTCTACAACCTTCGCCGTGGCGAAGATTGGAGACTGGCGATAGTTCCCTAAAACAGCTGGGTCCAGGAAGGCTTCTTGAGGAGGGTCTCACCACCGCCTCTTTCAAGGCAGCGGGAAAGACCCCTCCTCAGAGAAGCATTTGTAATCCCTGGAGCCAGCCTCGTGTCACCTCCTGAGTAGCCAGTACTAACCAGGAGGCACGGATCCAGTAAACATGTGGTGGCGTTCAGCCTACCCAGCAACCTGTCCATGTCCTCAGTCACAGGATCAAAGTCATCCCAAACCACCTCAACAAGGCGGGCCTCAGAACCCTCGCCTGGATCTACCCAATTTTGATCCAATCCGTCCCGAAGCTGAGCGATTTTGTCGTATAGATAACCGTTAAACTCCTCGGCACGCCCTTGTAGGGGTCCTCCGCCCCTCCTGTTGAAGGAGGCGGGTCACCCAAACAGGGCGGCGGCGGTTATCTGCCGGCGCAATGAGGAGAAGCGTGGGCAACCGCAGCCCTCATTGCCACTAGGTGGGTCCTACTATAGGACCTAACTAGTGTCAGTCAACCTCAGGCGGCTGGATCTCCAGGCACTCTCTGGCGTCTTCTCCGGCGCTTCATCTCCCTCAGCTCCTCGGAGAACCAAGGAGCTGGTTGAGACCAACGCCGGGTCAGAGGCCGCAAAGGCACGACATGGTCCAAAGCTCCAGCCGCGGCCCGTTCCCAGGCCGCAACTAGCTCTTCAGTCGAGTCGTGGGCCAGGTGTTGGAAGCGGCCCAAGCTCCGTCAGGAACCTCTCCGGGTCCATCAGGCGCCTGGGGCGGAACCAGCGCATTGGTTCCGTCTCCCTGCGTGGTGGGTAGCGGTCAGAAAGTCTAGGCGAAGGAGAAAATGATCTGACCATGACAAAGGTTCAACAACTAAATCATTTAAAACCAGATCATTAGACCACTGGCCAGAGATAAAAATCAGGTCTAGGGTAACTCCCCCGACGTGGGTAGGGCCGTCAATTAACTGAATCAGGTCCATGGCCGTCATGGAAGCCATGAACTCCTGAGCTGCCGAGGATGCTACGCGGCTGATGGCAAATTGAAATCCCCATGACCAACAGTCTGGGGTTTCAACTGCCAACCCGGCCAGCAACTCCAACAGCTCAGGCAGGGCTGTAGTCACGCAGCAAGGAGCCAGGTGCGTGATCAACAAGCCCACCTGAGTTCTCGACCCCACTTCACGAAGAGGATTCACACCCAGCTATCTGAGGCACAGTGGTTTCCCACGGCTCGAGACTCTCCTTAATAATAACCGCCACCCCTCCACCCCTACCCTGGGCCCTCGGCTGATGGAATGCTCGGAAGCCTGGTGGGCACATCTCCACTAGGGGGACCCCCCCTTCGGTGCCCAACCAGGTCTCCGTAATGCCCAAAATGTCCGCGGTCCCTTCCTGAATAAGATCTGAAATCAGGGGGGCTTTATTAACCGCGGACCTGTAGAGTAGGGTAGGGTAGGGTAGGGTAGCATAGCATAGCATAGCATAGCATAGCATAGCATAGCATAGCATAGCATAGCATAGCATAGCATAGCATAGCATAGCATAGAATCGGAGCTTACCTTGGAGATCTTCTAGTCCAGCTCCTTGCTCAAGCAGGAAAACCTATACCATTTTAGATAAATGACTGTCTCTAGACCAGTGGTAGTCAACGTGGTCCCTACCGCCCACTAGTGAGCATTCCAGCTTTCATGGTGGGCGGTAGGGGTTTTGTCCGATACTGAAGCACTTTCCTTTTTTTTAATTTAATTGGCTTTTTAAAAAAAAATCATAGCATTATTTAAAAACATTTTCATTAGGTTTTCATAAAATTCCCCATGACAATTTAAATTTCTGAAAATATACTATTTGTATCACCCGCGCATAAGTTTAATTCACGTTACGTAAGTAAAAATAACTGGCGCTATAGTGCAACCGCAAACAAAAGAGCGTCGTCCCAGAATAGCTCGCGCATCTCCCCCCACACCACCCAGCTGTGACAGACAAGCAGAGCTGGTAGCCGGCGGCCCCCCCCCCCTCAAACCCAATCCACGATGCGTGAGAGGCATGCGCAGATGACGATACACGGCACATTACTGTGGAACCGGTGGGCGGTTAGAAAATTTTACTACTTACAGAGATACAAAAGTGGGTGGTAGGTATAAAAAGGTTGACTACCCCTGCTCTAGACTCTTCTTAAACACATCCAGTGATGGAGTGCCCACGATTTCTGGAGGCAAGCTGTTCCACTGGTTAATTGTCCTTACTGTTAGGAAGTTTCTCCTTAATTCCAGGTTGCTTCTCTGATCAGTTTCCAACCATTATTTCTTGCCCTGCCCTCTGGTGCTTTGGAGAATAATTTGACCCCCTCTTCTTTGTGGCAGCCCCTCAAATACTGGAATACTGCTATCACGTCACACCTAATTCTTCCTTTCTTTAGACTAGCCAAACCCAAATCCTGCAGCCGTTTCTTCATATGTTTTAGTCTCCAGGCCTAATTTGAAGGTGCACAAGAGAAAAGTGGTGATTAATGGTGGTAGGGGAGGAAACAGTGCTCCGTGATCAGAATTTGCAATGTGTCATGACAATCTCATGTCAATTTCAAAACATTCTGAAATCCTAATGGGACACATCACAACTTACTTGCTTCTTTCTTCTTTCCAGTGACATTGTTGGCTTCACGCAGCTCTCCAGCACCAGTACACCTTACCAGGTTGTGGACTTTTTAAACAAACTCTACACCACTTTTGACGAAATCATAGATAATTATGATGTTTACAAAGTTGAAACTATAGGAGATGCCTGTGAGTTAAATATATATATATATATATAAATAGCCCTGTTTCTCAAACTGTCTTTAATGCTAAACCTTACTATTAGGTAACAGAAGCCAATAACCTCAGGCAGTGAAATTAAAGGACAGGAAATTGCAACATACTGTATTAATATTATTAACTCATGATACAATAAAATGCAAATGATGATCCATTTAGATTAAAAAAAAGATGATGATTGAAGGAATGTGGATTAATAGTTATTATATGAACAATGGTAAGGTGAATGAGTTGCGGTTTTCAGTTGTTCTCACAGCCATGTGGAAGTTACATTTTCCAATAGAGCATTCTCAGGATGGGTTGCTCCTGCAGAGAATTCAGGGATTTCTTCAGATTATTTTGCCTCTAGGCTTAACTAAAAGCCAGAGGATTTTAGGATTAAGACAGCTGTCATATGGATGGTTTACAGCCATTAAAATGAATGGGTCAATCAATGCTAGGCATGCGAGAATAGATTAAGAGTGACATGCAGAATAATACAAGTCACTAGGAGCAGGACATTGGTGTATGTCATGCAGCTAATGTCTTTCTGTTACGATGAATTGCAATACTCATTTATGTTATGAATGTTATTATGTTATGAATTAACATAAATCCCAGCAATTTAACTGAATCAACTTGAAGTATAACTATGGAGTTAGGCATAGTTATATTTCAAATTGACTCAGTGAAATTGCTGGGATTATGCTAATAAAGACTAACTTAATTACCATTATTATAAACTGGATCCAACTAATGAATGCAAAGAAAGTACTTCGAATGTTTACAATGCATTTCACAAACGGTGCCATCATTCGGGTTCAGATAATGAAAATACACATCAAAACTGGCTTTGCCTTTTACACAGCTTATGGAGCCCTTTTGTCTATTTTTAGATATTTCAGAATTATTTGGGTCATAAAACAGCTTGATATCTGTATTTTAATAAATCATTTTAATGTAATGAGAGATTGGCAGATTTGAGATGTAACTATTTAAAATATTAATACAGCGCAAGATGAGATAGATACATCTAGCGATGCTAGTGCTTTGGTTAAAGAATCTTTGTGTTTGGCTAATTCTATAGGAGGTGAAAACCTCTTAAAAATGGCTGCTGTAATTCAGTAATCTGAAGATTTTGATTTCCTGGTGTGCGCAGTGTTTTGTGTATAAGCATGTGCAAATCTGATATGTTTTTCTGGAGGTTTTATAGGGCAGTATTTTAGGATTATTTTTCAAACTTTAAATACTTAAAAATCTGTCCGTTTCCATTCATGATTTGCCTACTATAATGAATGTTTGATCATGCCAAAATTTGTTATATTTTATATTTATGAATTAATATAGATTCCCCAGGAACTCTTTCTCTTAAATGCAAAGCTCTTCTCAAACAAATAATTACTTCCTATTGTATAAAACTTTCAGAAATAGTTTTTATAAATAAATGCTTTAGTTTTGCTCTTGATTTTGGATAGAGACTATGAGAATGCCATTTAGCGCCGCCTGATGCTCCAGACTGTTGTACGCATTGAGTTTTATTTATATGTATGTGTGAAATTGCAATTGTGATATGAATGTTAATTATAATTTACCCCTTTTATGTACTTACTGTCATTTTCAGATATGGTAGTATCGGGAGTGCCAAGAGAGAATGGCATTCATCATGCCAGTGAAATTGCAAGCATGGCTCTGGAGCTCGTTTTGGTGTGCAAAACGTTTAAGATTCCACACAAGCCTGAGACCCAGCTTAAAATTCGAGCAGGAATCCACTCAGGTATCACTGATCTACAAGGAGAAAGCCTCAGAAATGAAAATAGCTTAATTTTACCACTAAAATTGGGTCACTAATAAAGGAAAATTAAGTCCTGAGTATTAATTGGCTCCACTTTCCAAGATACAGCTTCAGGTCAAAATTCCATCAAAATAATTCCAAAATTACAAGAGGGATGTGCGATTACGCTCCGTAACTTTTCTGCAAAATGCGATATAGCAATGAAAATGGTGCCACACCAATCATCATACATTTATCTTTTTATTGATACCAATAACCTAACTTTTCATTCATTTATTGGTTTTTCATGTAACATTTTTCATCCTTTTTGCATGAAAAACTGATAAACTCTAACATCAGATTGAAGGGATGCGGTGGCTCAGTGGCTAAGATGCTGAACTTGTCAATCAAAAGGTCAGCAGTTCAGCGGTTCAAATCCCTAGTGCCGCATAATGGGTTGAGCTCCTGTTACTTGTCCCAGCTTCTGCCAACCTAGCAGTTCGAAAGCACATAAAAAAATGCAAGTAGAAAAATGGGGACAACCTTTGGTGGGAAGGTAAAAGTGTTCCGTGAGCCTTTGGCGTTTAGTCATGCTGGCCACATGAACATGGAGATGTCTTCGGACAGCGCTGGCTCTTCGGCTTTGAAACGAAGATGAGCACCGCCCCCTAGAGTCGGGAACAACTAGCACATATGTGCAAAGGGAACCTTTATCTTTATCAGATTAAACAACAAGGTTCCATCTTTATTCGGTATCTAAAGGCACTTTTTGGCTTTTCTCTTGTAAACTGCAGTAGGATCATCCCTGGGGAGAGTCGAGCAGTAATCAGCAATCATCAACGGACTCCTTTTCCTTTAGTATCTTTTTTTCCATGCTGCGATATCCTGGTGGAATTTCTCCCCATACTCATCACTCACTGCCTCACAGTTCAAAGGGAAATAGTCTAAATGCTAGTGTAAGAAGTGAATTTTCAGTGACATTCTGAACCAAGTGCTTTATAGGACCCAAGCAAATTTTCCACGTGTTTTCCATAGTTATCTGCCTTGCTGTTCTCAAAGTGAAGATAAATTTATACACTTCCATGTGGTACCGTTTTCACTGTTCTACCGTACTTTGTCGAGAAGTTACGAGGCATCTTGATCATTAGACACCCTCCCTCCCTTGTAGGCAAATATACTCGCCTGTGTATAAATCCTTATTGTGAATTATCTTGAAAACTTTAGCCAACCAGCACCTTGATCACCTGTTTTCTAATTCATCTAATCAAAACATGTAAAATTAACACATTTTATCACAGAGATTAATCATTTCCCAAAATTTGTAGACCAGCGCATTAGGCTGTTCACCTTCATGACCAATGCTGGTAATGAATGTTGGATTAGGGAAATAGGGGTACTGGAAGTACTAGCCATGTCACTTATCTAGTGACAAAATGGCAGCAGATTGGTTTCATTCATTCATAATAGGGAAGAAGTGGTAATGGGAACTAGTAGTATAATCCTTGGAATTGGCACAAAGTCATTAATAGGAAGTAAATGATCATGTTTCACATTCTTAAAATGTTTTAGTCTAGCATTTGACCTGGTCATTGAATTGCCCTCACTTGGCTCGCACTGATGAATAGTTTCAGTAACTCTGGTGCTTAAATTTAGACTACTTGTAACCAACCAATTTATATGACTACAAGCAACTTCTCAGATTGCATTCCGAATTATTGCACTAATGGGGTACCATCGATCTTTTCTTTCCAAGTGCAGCTGTATCAGCTAAGCATCTGCTTTCTTCTTAGAATGATGTCATTCTGGTCATCGCTTGTTATCCTTCTCTCTTCACCATCTTGCTCCCTGTTCTTTAGTTCTCTCTGATGCAATTACTCCTCATATAGGTAGCCTACATGCCTAGTTTTTCCATTGTGATAAACTATAATGGAGGCGCAAGAGCTAAAGGAATCTTTCTACTTGTCTTCTTTAGGTCCAGTTGTGGCAGGAATTGTTGGAACCAAAATGCCACGGTATTGTCTATTTGGGGACACAGTCAATACAGCCTCCAGGATGGAATCTACCAGTGAAGGTGAAGTGCAGTATTTAACAGTACAATCAAGCAGTGAGCTATGAGTTGGTGCCACTTCAAATTTCTTTCCTGATTTCGTATGGCAGAGTGGATATTTTTCAGGTCTTTTTGGCTAAGGAATTGTGGGTGGCAGGGCACAGAGGATGAGATTTTCCTATATGGTGCCTGCCTCCTTGAACATTATCCCTCAGAGTTTAGGTTGGCCCTAATCCTGCTGGTCTTCAGTATGGCCTTAGAGACTTGGCCCTGGTTCTGGTTTTGTGTGTTTTCTCCTGGCTACGTGGATGATAGTTAATGATCTTGGTTGCTGTGTTTTTCATTTTAAAATTTTATTATTGTCTACTTCCCTGAGTCACTGCCGAGATGGGTGGCTATATAAGTTGGTTTTTATTCATTGCACAGTCAGCCAGATGTTCAGACTGGATTTGGCATTTTTGTCCACCTATTGAGGCATTCCCAAGGACCTGGAATAGGCAGATGTGGATGTTCGATGGTTTTAGAGGCATCATTGCAGGATATAAATTGTTCCTTTTGCAATTGACTGATGGTGAATTTATCAATGCCTTTGGTATTCAAGTGGTGCGCCAGTTGTTTTGGGACTGCATCCAAGGCATCTATTTGTTTTGGTACTAACTCTGCTTTTTTTTGCCACAGTCGTTCTATTTCTATTTGCAAGTCTTTGTATTTTATATTTTGTCCAGTTTTTTCTCTTCTTTTTGTCTGTCTCCAGGTACTGCCAAAGATAAACAAAAGACTTGTTTGTCTTTCTTATCTACAATTGTTAAATCTGGGTTGTTATGTGACAGGTGTCTGTCAGTTTGAATTCTAAAGTCCCAAACTAACACTTTAGCTTCTTCATTTTCTATGACTTTCTCTATTTTATGGTCCCACCAGTTCTTACTTCCAGTCAAATGGTGTTTTTTGCAGATCTTCCAATTCACCATTGTTGCTGGTTTGCCATGGTGCTCTTTGCAGTCTGCGTGATCTTGTGATTAAAGTATTATTATTGTTTGATTAATTTAGATATAGAGTTATATAGAGAGATATAGAATTGTTTGAAAAATTGTTGTACCTTTCTCTAACAAAGTACAGGATGTCCTCAATTTATAACCACATTTAGGACAATTTCGGCTATACATTATTGCGGTTGTAAGTCAATGCACTCTTGTGATTGGACCTGATTTTTTGACTGTTTTTATGGCAATCATTAAGTGAATCATATGGTCAAAAAACTGAATCATGCAGTCATTAAGTGAATCACGTGGTCATAAGACTGAATCACATGGTTGTTTGCAAGAAATGAGCAAAAAATAAAATGCTGGAAACCTGCAAATTATGTCATAAATCAATCACATGGCTGCAGGATGCTGCAACTGGTCATAAATGCAAGCTGGATGTTAAGTCCCACAAATAAAATCGTGCAACTGGGAGGCCCAGTGCAACATTTTACAATGACTTTATGCTTTATGAGCAGTAAAACAGCTTTTCTGAGGCTGCCATAACTTGAATGCTTGTTAAACAACTAGTAATAAATCAAGTGCTACCTGCAAGGCTGTGCCATCCTAAAGTGTCATAAGAAAACTACAAATATGGCTAAGAAAGCCATTGAAACCAGTCATAAATCCCTGTCTTAGATCAGAGATGGGGAACTGTTAAGTTCTGGAAGTAACGAGGCTGGAGACCAGGGTAGTGACAACAGCTCTTTAATATAGGGTGAACCCAGCAACAGGCTGGGGGAAAAACCTCTCCTTTTATACAGTTCTGCTGGAGGCTTCGTCCAATCAGCAACGTGCTGATTTCCCGCTCAAATATTTAAAGGTACAAACATGAATACATAACACTCCTCCCCTCCCAGAAAACACTTTGCCTCTATTTACATTTTATTTACATGTTATTTTTCGACGTAGTCACGCAAATAACCTGGGCGTCTCCTAGTTCTTTCAGACCTGCGCGGTTCAGTTCTGGGTGGTGTTTTGAGCTGTTCGGAGGGTCTATTTTCTCCTCCCAGCTCTTTCTCTAGGCCAGGGGTGTCCAAACTTTTTTGAGTGAGGGCCAAATACAGAAAAATAAGCAAAGGCCCGGGCCACGGGGGGGGGGGGGAATGGGCGTGGCTTATTTTGGGGTGTGGCTTGGTGGTCATGTGACTGGTGGGCGTGGCTAACTGCTCATGTGACTGAGTGGATGTGGCTATGGGCATAGAAACTACTCAGAGGGCTAAAAAAAGTAATTTTTCACCAGTCCTCACACTTATGACCATCCTCACATTTATGCCCATTGCAGCATTTTTTTTTTTTTTTTATAAAAAGTTTTATTTTTACAATCATATCAAATAATTCATCCAATGTACAGTTATATACAATTAGTCGGGCTTGCCCAGTCACCACCACCCTTTTTAACACTCTTCCCTCTTCTACCTTCTTTTACTTTCCAAACCTTCCTCTCCTTCTCTTATCTACATCCACTCCTCCTCCACCCTACACCTTCCTTCTCCTCTACTATCCCTCTTCCTTCCTCTTCTCCTCTTTCCTACCTCCTACTCTCTCTTTTCTCCTCCCCACCGTTCTAAAATGGTAACTATGCAGACCCGACCCTACATTAATTATATTTCTTCAATAATCCCTGTACATTAACCATCACTCCATCTCTACCAAACCCCCCAATTCCCTCCCCCCCACCCCCACCCGACTTCCCAGAACAAAATGCAGGGTATCAAAACTAACAATCATAATCCAAAATAATTCCTAAATTATAATCTTTAGTCACACCACACTTAGTCACACTCTCAATTCCCTCTCCTTCAAAAATATATCTAATACAAAATATTTCCTAAATTTACTCATATGCTATTCGATATTTTTTTATCTGATACTTATTTTAAATATAATCAATCCACATTTTCCATTCTAAAATATATTTTTCTAGTATATAGTCTTTCAAGTAAGTGGAGATTTTTGTCATCTCTGCCAGATTTGATACTTTGAGTGTCCATTTGTTGTTTTGTTTTGTCCATTCTTCGATTGTAGGCATTTTAACAACCATATCACTCATTTCACAACTGCTTCACAACTGGACAACAAACAGTATATAAGCCTAGTAAATTCATGTGTGGCCCGGCCACACAAGAAAATAACATATTGACACATGATTACTGTGTGTATTTCTAACTCGCCTATAATGTGAAGAACATTGCTCTCAGTGGGAGCAGTGATGCTGTCCTTTGGATTGAAGGATGGCTGGGATGTCAGGAGAAAGTTTGGTGGTTGAGACACGAAGGACTTCACAGAGATGGCTATCAGTCATTCTGGATCTCAGTCTGCTTTTGTTCTGATTTAACAGAGAAAATGTTTGTTCACATATGTATGTTGAGCCGAACAGGCTCATCATTCTTTGCATGGCGTCTCATCAGAGGAAACTTGGCATGATCCAAATTCTGATAGAAGTCAGGAGGAGAGAAGCTGATGTTGACTCTTCAGAGAATCATCACATTGCATTTCAATCAGTTCTAACTGCAGACTCTCCTCCACTTCTTCTGCATCCACCAGGAAGGGGTCGAGAACAGCTTGATTTGTTTTCAATGACAGAAAAATCTTGAAAACGCTGGTTGAATTCTGTCACGAGAGATGTAATTATAGAAACATATTTCTCCTTTTTAGCAGAAAGGTCTGCCTTTGGAAAAGCAGACTTGATTTCAGACAGCGAGGGAAGTGTACAGCATTAAAGCTTCGTAGTTGTGTCTCAAACAGGCGGAGCTTTACACAGAAGGCTTTCATGTGCGCATACAGGTGTGATACCAGCTGTTCTTTGCCTTGTAGGTTCTTGTTCAGTGTATTCAGATGATGAGTAAGATCAACTAAAATGCCAGGTCTGCCAGCCACAGAGGGTCACTCAGTTCATGAAGAGGTCGGTCCTTCTCTTTCAAAAAATTGTCGATTTCTGATCTCAGCGAATAAAACCGCTGCAGAACAGAGCCACGGCTGAGCCAGCGCACATCAGAGTGGTAGAGTACATCCCCGTATTCAGCATCCATGTCAGATAAGAAAGCTTGAAATTCCCTGTGGTACAGTCCTCTAGCTCGAATTATGTTGACAGTTTTTACAACAGTGTTCATCACATCGCCCAGCTGCACAGTCTTGGCACACAGTGCTTCTTGGTGGATTATACAGTGCATCCTAACAGCCTCACCTCCCCTCTTTTACCTTGACGCACACCATGGATGCCATTCCTTTGCGCTCACCCGTCATGGCCGGAGCTCCATCCGTTGTTACTCCACAGAGCTTGTCCCATTTAAGCCCCATCTTTTCAATTGCCTCTGACACAGCGTCAAAAATATTTCCACCTGTCGTTGTGCCTTTTAGGCTCATCATATCAAGCAGCTCCTCCGTACAGCAAAAATTATCATTGACTCCCATAAAAAATTAAAAGCTGTGCGGTGTCTGTATGCCTGTGCTCTCATCGCATGCTATCGAGTAAAATCAAAAGCACAAGCTTTCTCTCAGCTGAAGTTTCAGGTTAGCTGACAAGTCCTCGATTCTCCGCACCACTGTATTTCTGGATAAGGTCACGTTGTTGAAATCCTGCACTTTTTCCGGCACATTACTTCTGTGACTTTGATGAGGCACTGCTTTATGAAATCACCGTCTGAGAACGGTTTGCCATGCTGGGCAATAAGTTTTATGACTTCATAGCTTGCTGCTGTGGCGTTTTCCTGTATTTTGTTAGCACGAAATAAAACTGTTGTTGAGCTTGCAGGCTAGCTGCCATTTGCTTGAATTTCTGTGCTCGTTTGGCACCTGTGTACGATGCGTAGCTCTGATGCTTGGTCTCATAGTGCCGATGGACATTATACTCTTTCATCACGGCAACATCTTCATTGCAAATCAAACAGACACACTTTCCGTTGATTTCTTTAAAGAAATATTCATTTTCCCACCGTGTTTGAAATCTTCTACACTCACTTGCTATCTTGCGTTTCTTGGTGCTGCCATTTCTGGTGACTCGTGGTAAATAGACTATATCAGAGGCCTGAAAACCTGGGACATTACAATACAGATGGATACAGTCAGTCTACTAAAAAGCAACAATATGTGGATATCATCTTCAATTAAGGGGGGAAAATGTTTCATATTCATTCATCTTGGCCAGGGGTGCCCAAACTTGTCCTTAAGACTTGTGGACTTCAACTCCCAGAGTCCTCAGCCAGCAAAGCTGGCTGAGGAACTCTGGGAACTGAAGTCCACAAGTCTCAAAGAGACCAAGTTTGGACACCCTGTTCTAGACTCTCGATCATCCCTGTTGCTTCTCTCAAATGTATCTAAATTGGTCTCAATCCATATTTGTGGTACTCAAAATTGGACCCTGTACTGAAAGTAAAGAATGATTAATGCAGAAAAAAGACCTATTTCTGATAATGCAAGATAAAATACATTTGCATTATTTATATCGCAGCCATTATTTATTGAATTTATATGCCTTCCATCTCTGTGATAATGCAACTCTGGGCATCATGTTATATGGCTGAGTCACATTCAGTTTGTAGTAACATAACAACATGCAATTCAATTTTCTTGATGAGTACCATTGATAGCTGGGGAATTCTGGGAGCTGAAGTCCACCTACTTTAAAGTTACCGAGTTTGTGTGTCCAATCACACCTGGCCAATAAAGAATTCAATTCAATTCAATTCAATTCTATTCTATTCTATTCTAATTCTATTTGTTTTTAATACCCCCAAAAATCCTTCTTTCTGTGGGGGGGGGGGGGGGGGGGTGCTGACTTTATACAGAATCTGTATAAAGGGGGGAAAAAACCCAATACCTCTGAGCATCTGTCGAGTAACCTGCGGACTCCCAGGGTATGAGCTTCACTCTTTGGGGTCTGGTGTTCTCCCCAGGAATTTCCACCCAGAAGCATCCAAAAGAAAGAAGTTTATCCAAAATTAAGATACCCCTCGGGGTGTCCCTAGTCCGCTATTCCTTTTCAAGATAATTGCAATTCTCCCATCGAGGCCCACCTGGATACTTTTGTTTTCTCTCCAGACCGGGAGAAGGAAGAGGTACAGGAGAGGATGCTTATGGCTCCTGCAGGATCAGCCTGAGGATTTAGGGTGAAAAGTGGTGGCTGCAGGCGCCGCCGAGTGGTTTGTCTTGGCAAGAGGCGGCGGCGGCGGCGGCTCCAGTATCGGAGGGTAGCCAGAAACCGCACAGCGCCATAGCAAACTGGATCCTTCCTTCCCCGGGACACAAGGAGGGAGGAGGCAAGACTGGCGGATCCGCTCCGCCGTCGGTCAAGCTGCGTCAAGGGCTGGGGTAGCCTGGAGTGCGGTAAAAGCAAGAGGAGGAGGAAGAAGAGGAAGCGCCGGGAAGGGAGGCAGAGCCCGCAGTCTCCGGGCCGGAGGAGTCGGGCCTTGGTTGCTGCCAGAGGAGAGCAGGTGGGGCAGCCGGAAGAGAGCAGCAAGGCGCGATCAGCCCCCAGGCTGGCGATTCGAGCCCTGCAGATTGGAAGAAGCGTGCCGGGGGGAAAAGAGGGTTTCTTTGAAACTGGAGAAAACCCGGAAGATACTCGGCGGATCCTTCCCCGGCAGACTCCTGGTTCCCGCTTCTGCAGAAGCCAGAAAATCCGCTTGCCCAGGTTTTCAAACCCTGGAAAGACTTTGGCTCGGATTTGGGTTTTGCATTTCTTATTCCTGAGATTTCTTCTTGCGCCGCCTAGCAGTCCGCTCATTTCCACCCACCTTAGAAATGAGCGCGCTCCTTTTCCCCTGTCTAGACGGCAGGCGCTGTTAACCCTCCGAGCTTTTAACTCGGGATTTGTGAATTTACTTCAGTGCAACCAAGGCGTGGATTGATGTGTCCAGTTCGTGCAACACGCCCAGCAGGATTTTTCCCCGAATTGCATATTGGTTTGATCAATGCATTCCTTTGATTTAAAATTCCACCCAAGCCTCCAATTTTACACGGATTAAAAGACTGTCGGGTCTCTCCTTTTGGTGACGCCATTGCTTTGCTTGCTGCCTCTTCGCGCTTGCTGCCGCCTCCCCTCCCTTCGTTATTCCCACCGAGGAAGGCAGAGCTGCTGGGCCGGGCACGGCCAGCAGCCTCTTCGCGCTGCCGCCTCCCCTCCCTTCGTTATTCCCACCGAGGAAGGCGAGACAGAGCTGTTGGGCCGGGCACGCCAGCAGCCTCTTTCGCTTGCTGCCGCCCCCTCCCTTCGTTATTCCCACCCGAGGAAGGCGAGGACAGAACCCTCCTCACCTGTTTCTCGATGGCGGCCCGAGGTAGAACTGCTGCGTCGCTGGACCTCCGGGACCTCAGCTAAGTCTTGCGCCTCCCGGGTCATGGTCAGCTGTGGGTTCAAATAAGGAGGGTCATAATTGTTTCCTGTGGCTTGGTTTGTTCAGTTATTCGTTTCCTTATCTGATCTATGTGGCGCCTCCATACTCGGTTGTCTTGTAATTCGACCAAGTATGACTTTGGGCGGTTGCTTTTATTATTTGTCCTGCGAGCCAACTTGGGCCGTCCCCATAGTTGCGGGCCCACACCGGTCGCCTATGCCCAATTCCCTTGTTTTGTCTATTTCCCCTTGTAACCCTCTGGTGTGTAATGGGGACTCAAGCGGTCAAGTGGGCACGGGTTTCCGTCCCATCAATAGTTCGGCTGGGCTTCTGCCTGTGGCAGTGCTTGGGGTTCTGTGCTGAGCGGCCAGAAAGAAGTCTATCTTTGTTTGCCAGTCACCTGGCTTGAGCCTGGACAATGCCTCCTTAGCGCTCCGGACGGAGCGCTCTGCAAGGCCATTCGACGAGGGTGGAAAGGCGCAGAGAGGGCATGTCGGATGCCCTCCTCTGCCAGTATTCTTCAAACTGGGCTGCCGTGAATTGCGGCCCGTTGTCGGACACCAGAGTGTCAGGCAACCCGTGGGTTGCGAATAGGTGGCGCAGGGCTGCGATTACTGCCTCGGCCGTGGTGGATTTCATGAGTATGATCTCCAACCATTTGAGAATGCATCGACAACCACTAGGAAAGTTTGGCCATGGAAAGGGCCAGCAAAATCAATGTGGATTCTTGACCAGGGCCCTTGGGGTTTTCCCATTCCTGACTGGGGCCGTTGGGGTAGGGGTCTGGACTCTTGGCAAGCCTGGCATTTCCCTACCCTCTCAGCAATCTCTGAGTCCATGAGTGGCCACCACACATAGCTTCTGCTAGCCCCTTCATCCTTACGATCCTGGGTGGCCCTCGTGGAGAGGTCCAATACCTTTCCCTTAATTTATCAGGGATTACCACGATCACCCCATAACAGGCACCCCTTGAGCCGAGAGCTCATCCGTTTTTTAACAAATTCCTTAAACCTTTAAGCGCAGCGGCCACCCTCTTGTACCCAACCGGTACAGTCCTTAACATAATGTCGGTATGATGCCGAGCCACTTCCTTAGATGTGACTGGGCCAGAGTCAAGAGTCAATAAGCAGGATGGGCGTCCCGGGTGGGGTCTTGATGGCCCCTGGTAGTGGGCATCTGTAAGCGTCTGCATGCCCCACTTCTTTTCCTGGTCGATGCTGCAGCTTGTAAGAATAAGCGGCTAAGAAAATAGTCCATCGGGTCAAGCGTGGCGAAAGTGCCACAGGCGTTGGTGATCGCCAGCCAGTATCCCTAGTAGCGGTCTGTGGTCAGTCACGATTTCAAAATCCGCCCAAAAACATATTCGTGGAATTTTTTTACCCTGACACAATGGCTAGTGCTTCTTTGTCTAATTGGCTGTAGTTCCTCTCTGGGAGGACATCGTTCTAGAGTAAAAGCTATAGGGGCTTCTGTGCCGTTTGGAAGTCTATGGCTGAGTACAGCCCCACCCGTAAGGGGAGGCATCCATAAACCAGCACTAGGGGCAATGAGTTATGATATTGGATGAGCAGGCTATCACTTGAGAGCAGGTTTTTACTGCTTCAAAGCCCTATTTTCCGACTTTCCCCAAGACCAAACAGTATTTTTCCTAAGAGCCTATGCAGCGGTTCCAGCAGCAGTCGCTTTGTTTTTTAAAAGACCGCGTAAAAATTCACTAGCCCCAGGAATGCCTGTAGCTCTGCTTTGTTTTTGGCGCTGGAGCCTTTCTAATTGCCTTGACCTTGCTCTCAGTGGGGTGAATTCCTTTCTTGTCTATCCGGTAGCCCAAGAATTCGAGATTCGACCCCTATCTGGCATTTGTTTACCTTGACTTTTAATCCGGCTGTCCGGAAAATGCCCAGAACCTTTCTTAACGCTCCCCAATTCCTCTACGTTTTCCCTGAAATCAGGACATCATCAGTAGGGAACTACCCTGGGAGCCCTTGCAGAAGTCGTTCCATTAGGTTTTGGAACAGCCCTGGTGCCACACTCACCCCAAATTGCAATCGGTGCACTTGAAGCCCCCTGTGCGTTACAATCGTTTGGGCTTGCTGTGCGGGCGTCTACGGGCAGTTGTTGGTAGGCTTGAGCCAAGTCTAACTTTGCAAAGACTTGCCCTTGCCCCAAAGAGTGCAATAAGTGTTGCACCACGGAACCGGGTGGCGCTTTTCTGTAAGGCTTTGTTAAGCGTTGCCTTGTAGTCAGCGCAAATTCTAATTGACCCGTCCGGTTTTATTGGGGTGGCGATTGGCGTCTCCCACTTTGCGTGGTCGGCTGGCACCAAAATCCCCTGGTTTATGAGCTTATCTAGCTCCTTGACAATTTTGGTTTTAGGGCAAAGGACTCTCCTCGCCTTAAGCCTAGTGGGCGCTACCTGGGGGTCTAAGTTGAAGGAAATAGGGGTCCCCTTGTACTTGCCCAGGCAGTCCTTGAAGACATGTTCGAACTCGTTAAAGAGAATGTCTTTCAGGTTACAGTCGCTTCTGTAGATGCCAGTCACTCCCATGCCCAGGGCACGAAACCAGTCTAGTCCCAACAGACTGGGCAGGGTCCCTTCGGCGATCGTGATGGGCAGGGTCTTCTTGTGTGGACCGTACTCGACTCGGACGGAGGTGGTCCCTCGAACAGGGATGCGATTCCTTGGTAGTCGTGGACTCGTGGCCGTTGTGCTTGCAGGTGGCGCTTGCGACTGACGGCAGTGACTTCGCCAAAGTGTCCCAGGACATGATGGTGATCGCTGATCCGTGTCTACTTCGAGCCGGCACCGTACTCCCTCTATTTTGGTTTGGTGAAGATCTTCTTCTCCACTGGTCGAGGCGCGCCTATGACCACAGTTGTTTGGTTGAATCCGCCTTTTTGTTTGAGCCAATCGCGGGTCGCCTTGCCGATTCCGCTCTGATTGGCCGATTTGAATTCGGCGGGAAGGTTGGGCGCTCGACAAACTTGAGCTAGGTGCCCTTTCTTCCCACACCGACATGTCGCGTCCTTAAACTTGCAGCGTTGGCGCTGGTGTTGACCACCGCAGCTTCCGCATTCGTCTCTGTCCCCTTTGTCGCGTTTCTCGGTTCGGCAGACCCTTTCCTCATCTTCACCGTCGGATTCGGTCTGAACCTCCTCCTGGTGCACTGGGGTTGGCTTCACGCTCGCCTTTGGTGGGACAGGCTTTTGCAGTGTCTCCGCCACTTGGGTGGACATTTCATGTGCTCTGGCTTCGTCCAGAGCGGTGGCCAGCGTTAGGTTGCTCTTTGCTAGCAGCCGCCGCCGCAAACGGATGTCTCTGACCCCTCGGATGAGTTGCTCGAGGAGCACCTCGTCTAGGTCGCGGTATCCGCAGTCCTTGGTCGCTATCCTTAGGGCGGCCATGTAGTCACCGATGGATTCGCCCTCCATCTGCCTTCGCTCTCCAATTCAAACCGCCGCGTATTTGGACGGCGTTGGTGCAGTGATTTTTAGTAAAGTCTGTAGAGTTGGCCACGACACCGATTGTAACGGCGTTGGCTCTGCCAGGGCTTCCGCGATGTCAATAACCTCAGGACCACAGTGGCTTAAGAAATAAGCCCTTTTTCGGTTATCTGGAACTCCTTGCAGTTCGTTGGCTTCTAGAAAGCTTTCGAAACGGGTCATATACGTTCCCCATTTCTCTTTAGCCGGGTCAAACGGTGCGGGCGGAGTGTAACTGGCCATCTCCGCTTTTCTGCCCTGTGTTTGCTGGGTTCGGGTCTATCGTGCTTCAGCTCGGTTCTGGTTCTCCTTAGCCTCGAGATCCCACCTTCGTCGCCAGTGTTAAGTTCTGGAAATAACGAGGCTGGAGACCAGGGTAGTGACAACAGCTCTTTAATATAGGGTGAACCCAGCAACAGGCTGGGGGAAAAACCTCTCCTTTTATACAGTTCTGCTGGAGGCTTCGTCCAATCAGCAACGTGCTGATTTCCCGCTCAAATATTTAAAGGTACAAACATGAATACATAACAGGAACTGTAGCCCTTTTATGCAGCGGTGAAATCTGAACCGGTTTACTACCGGTTTGCTGGCTGCGCATGCGCACTGAGCATGCGCATGCACAGTACTCACCACACACTTGTGTGTGGCCTCTTGTGGCTCAACAGGCTAATGCAGTCTGTTATTAACACAGCTGCCTGCAATTACAATTACTGCAGGCTCCAGTCCCACCAGGCCCAAGGTTGACTCAGCCTTCCATCCTTTATACGGTAGGTAAAATGAGGACCCAGATTGTTGGGGGCAATAAGTTGACTTTGCATATAAATATACAAATAGAATGAAGACTATTGCTAACATTGTGTAAGCCGCCCTGAGTCTTCGGAGAAGGGCAGGATATAAATGCAAATAAAAACAAACAAACGCACCAAATGCAAGGTGCATATGCACACAGTGCATGCCAAAAGGAGGCATGGGGTAAGTAGAACAACACGCATGGGGGGGGGGTGATCAGCTGTGGCACGCAATCTTTTTTTTTTACTTTTAAAAGCATTTTTTTACAATCTATTCAGCTGTAAAAATGCTTTTAAAAGAAAAAAAAGGCTCTGCTGATAAGGCAACTTATACCTTTTAAAAGCATTTGTTAAATAACCTATTCAGCTGAATAGGTTGTAAAAAATGCTTTTAAAAGGTTAAAAAAAAGGCTCTGACGATCGCGCGGCTCAGCTGTGATCGTCAGAGCCCCTTTTTTTAGCTTTTAAAAGCATTTTTAAAAAGAAGCGGCAAGCAGGGAAGTGGGGAAGCGGGAATTCAGGCGATTGAGTGGGCATGGGCCGGGGGGGGGGAAAGGAATTTTTGCTACTGGTTCTCCGAACCACCCACCACCATCGCTACTGGATCAGTCGATCCAGTCCGAACCGGGAGCATTTCACCCCTGCTTTTATGACTTGTGGACTTCAACTCGCAGAATTCCTGAGCCACAAGTCATAAAAAGGCAATAGTTCCCCACCCTTGACTTAAATTAACAAATTTAAAGCAGCAAATTTCTCTCGTTACTGGGAGGCAGTAAAAAATATCAAACATTGGGCATTATCTTTTAGATTAATTTTTTCTATTATAGTGTCCTCTGAAGAATTCTTGAAGTTGAGGAATGCATTTAAAAACAATAAGAGTTAGGGAAAGCTCTGCTAGAGAATCATAGAGCTGGAAGAAGTCCCGAAATCTGTGAAAGTTGACTGTCCAGATTTTGCTTGAAGATAGCCAATGAAAAAAAGATTATTACCTCCCTTTATATCTACTTCTGCTGTCAAATTCTTCTTATCATTAGTTTTTCCTACCATTTCACTGAAATCTTTTTCCTATCTATTACTGTGTCTCGGATTCTGGAAAAATAAAAAACAAATATTAATCTTCCATGTGATATTCCTTCAAATATTGGGAAAATGCCAACATATCTCCTCTTTTTCCATTATATGATCTTGTTTCTAAACTTTCTTGTTCTCTTGCCTTGTATCTGGTTCTTTTTCTATGCATCTTTTTTTAAATACAGTGTCCTAAATTGGACATAGTACTCAAGGGTTCTGATCAAAGTTCTTTCCATGATTTGGAAATCATAGTTTTATTAATGAAATGTAGAACATCATTTATCCCATTTAAATACAATTCACACTGCTAAGATATTCAGTTTCTGATCACCTGCTATTCTAAGATCTTTTCTGACACACTATTAGTAAACTAGGCTCCTCCATTCTATACTTGTACTTTTGATGTCTTTTTTTTGACCAAGAAACTCTCTACTAAATTTCATTTTATTATTTTCAAGTCACATGTTTAATCTAGCAAGTTCGTTTTGAATGTTGCTTCTGTCCCTAGAACGTTGACTTTCTCATGTAATTTGTGTTGCCTGCAAATTTAAAAAGTGTTCCCTTTTTACCTTTTCATCCAAGTGATTAATAAAAATGTAGAATACAGTGTTGTGGCCAGAACCAAACACCACATGCCCAATTTGCTTCCTTTGATTTCATTTCAACCACTGATGGACATTTTTAATTTTGCTTTTTAAATTGGGTGTAGATCTACACTGTAGACATGCCATCCAATCAATGGCATGTCTAGTTGCTAATCAGAAAATTACGTGATATTTTACCAAGTGCTTTCCTAGATGTATTATGTCACAGAGTTTTCCTGTAGATGCCCTTTCAAATGAACGGGTTACCATTCTCTTCTTCAGTTAGACCATGAAATTTAAGTTGTTAGTGCTTTTACTGAACTTCTTCTTAATCTTATTTAGCAACCCCATGTCTTGAAATGAAGGCTATTAAGCTTTTCCCATTTCTTAATTTTTATAAAAGGGTTAACTGACTTTGTTGACAGTCACATGTATATTCCAAGATGCTTTCAAAGTAAACTGAAGGTTAATAATAATAATAATAATAATAATAATAATAATAATAATAATAATAATAATAATAATAATAATAATAATATTTTAATTTGTATACCGCCCTTCTTCCGAAGGACTCAGGGCGGTGAACAGGCAGATAAAATACATACACAATAATTAAAACAACCCTTAAAAAACTGATTTCAATTAGCCCAAAAATTAAAATAATAAACACCCCCATAAAATTACAAAAATTTAAAAACCCATCACATTCAATTAAAATTACAGATAAAAATCAAGCTAGTCCAGCCATCCGAAATAAATAGGTTTTAAGTTCGCGGCGAAAGGTCCTAAGGTCAGGTAGTTGTTGAAACCCGAGGGGAAGTTCGTTCCACAGGGTCGGAGCCCCCACAGAGAAGGCCCTCCCCCTGGGGGCCGCCAGTCGACACTGTTTGGCTGACGGCACCCTGAGGAGTCCCTCTCTGTGGGAACACACCGGACGATGGGAGATAGAGGCCGGCAGTAGACTGTCCCATAGATAGCCCGGTCCTAAGCCATGGAGCGCTTTAAAGGTGGTAACCAATACCTTGAAGCGCACCCGGAAAACGACAGGTAGCCAGTGCAGTCTGCGCAGGATAGGTGTTACGTGGGAGCTCCGAACCGCTCCCTCAATAACCCGCGCAGCCGCGTTCTGGACTAGCTGAAGTCTCCGGGTGCTCTTCAAGGGGAGCCCCATGTAGAGAGCATTGCAATAGTCCAGGCGAGAGGTAACGAGAGCATGAGTGACCGTGCATAAGGCATCCCGGTCCAGGAAGGGACGCAACTGGCGGATCAGGCGAACCTGATAGAAAGCTCTCCTGGAGACGGTCGCCAAATGATCTTCAAAGGACAACCGATCATCCAGGAGCACGCCCAAGTTGTGTACCTTCTCCATCGGGGCCAATGACTCACCCCCGATAGACAGCTGCATCTGCAGCTGACTGTACCGAGGTGCCGGCATCCACAGCCACTCCGTCTTGGAGGGATTAAGTTTGAGCCTGTTCCTCCCCATCCAGACCTGTACGGCTTCCACACACCAGGACAGCACTTCGACAGCTTCACTGAGGTGTCCCGGGGTGGAAAAGTACAGCTGAGTGTCATCAGCATACAGTTGGTATCTCACCCCGAAGCCACTAATGATCTCACCCAGCGGCTTCATATAGATGTTGAACAGGAGGGGTGAGAGAATCGACCCCTGCGGCACCCCACACTTGAGGCACCTTGGAGTCGATCTCTGCCCCCCTGTCAACACCGTCTGCGACCGGTCAGAGAGGTAGGAGGAGAACCACCGATAAACAGTGCCTCCCACTCCCAACCCCTCCAACCGGTGCAGCAGGATACCATGGTCGATGGTATCAAAAGCCGCTGAGAGGTTTAATAGGACCAGGGCAGAGGAGTAACCCTTATCCCTGGCCCTCCAGAGATCATCCACCAGTGCGACCAAAGCTGTCTCTGTACTGTATCCGGGCCGGAAGCCGGACTGGAACGGGTCTAGATAGACAGCTTCATCCAGGTACTGGGGTAGCTGACATGCCACCGCACTCTCTACAACCTTCGCCGTGAAGCGAAGATTGGAGACTGGCTGGTAATTCCCTAAAACAGCTGGGTCCAGGGAAGGCTTCTTGAGGAGGGGTCTCACCACCGCCTCTTTCAAGGCAGCGGGAAAAACCCCCTCCTGCAAAAAAGCATTTGTAATCCCCTGGAGCCAGCCTCGTGTCACCTCCTGAGTAGCCAGTACTAACCAGGAGGGGCACGGATCCAGTAAACATGTGGTGGCGTTCAGCCTACCCAGCAACCTGTCCATGTCCTCGGGAGTCACAGGATCAAAATAATCCCAAACCACCTCAACAAGACGGGTCTCGGAACCCTCGCCTGGATCTACCCAATTTTGATCCAATCCGTCCCGAAGCTGAACGATTTTATCGTATAGATAACCGTTAAATTCCTCGGCACACCCTTGTAGGGGGTCCTCCCGCCCCTCTTGTTGAAGGAGAGAGCGGGTCACCCGAAACAGGGCGGCCGGGCGGTTATCTGCCGACGCAATGAGGGAGGAAACGTAGGAACATTTCGCATCCCTCAGTGCCACTAGGTAGGTCCTGCTGTAGGACCTAACTAGTGTCCGGTCAGCCTCAGAACGGCTGGATCTCCAGACACTCTCTAGGCGTCTTCTCCGGCGTTTCATCTCCCTCAGCTCCTCGGAGAACCAAGGAGCTGGTTGAGACCGACGCCCGGTCAGAGGCCGCAAAGGCACGACACGGTCCAAAGCTCCAGCTTTGTTCCCAGGCTGCAACTAGTTCTTCAGTCGTGTCGTGGGCCAGGTGCTCGGGAAACGGCCCAAGCTCCGTCAGGAACCTCTCCGGGTCCATCAGGCGCCTGGGACGGAACCACGCATTGTTTCCATCTCCCTGCGGTGGTGGGTAGCAGTCAGAAAGTCTAGACGAAGGAGAAAATGATCTGACCATGACAAAGGTTCGACAACTAAATCATTTAAAACCAGATCATTCAACCACTGTCCAGAGATAAAAATCAAGTCTAGGGTGCCTCCCCCGACGTGGGTAGGGCTGTCAATTAATTGAATCAGGTCGATGGCCGTCATGGAAGCCATGAACTCCTGAGCCGCCGAGGATGCCACGCTGGTTGATGGCAAATTGAAATCCCCCATGACCAACAGTCTAGGGGTTTCAATTGCCAACCCGGCCAGCAACTGCAACAGCTCAGGCAGGGCTGTTGTCACGCAGCAAGAAGCCAGGTACGTGATCAACAAGGTTAGCATAATAGTAGAAGCATGAGCTGTTTTAAGAGTCAGGATATCTATTGTTCGTTATCTGTGAAAATGGATTTTTCAACTATGAAAACAATGACAACACTGCTTCTCATTTTCCCTTTAGCTCTCAAAATACAGTGCAGTTCAAGCACATACCAGCTGCTGCAACAGATTGGAGAGTATGTATTGGTGTGCCGGGGGAATTTGCAAATCAAGGTAAATATGTTCAAGCTTTCCTCAAATGGGAAAAGAATGGTCATTCTTTAGCAGATTTTGTTTTAACCCTCCTGTCCGTATCTGAAATATGAATTGCATTTATGTTTGAATCGCTCCTTAGGCCAATTTGCATTTAAAATCTACCCCCAGGGACCCTGGGAATTGCAGTTTGGTCAAAGTATTGAGAGATATTAACACCCTAGAGCCTAATTTGTGCTGAGGTTCTCCAGAAGCTATTTTTAACCTCTAGCTATAATCCTGGAAGAAGTAGCTATAAAATACGGTTGAAGAAAATTGAGAAATGTTTTCTCTCTCACCAAAATAGGAGAGCTTCAACCAATCAACTTTCATTATAGGTAACAAAAGTGCCAAAGACAAAGGCATCCCTCTCACCCACCCAATTTATTTCAAGGGCCGGAATAGCTCAGGCTGTTAAGAAGCCTGTTATTAGAACACAGTAGCCTGCAATTACTGCAGGTTCAAGCCCGGCCCAAGGTTGACTCAGCCTTCCATCCTTTATAAGGTAGGTAAAATGAGGACCCAGATTGTTGGGGGGGCAATAAGTTGACTTTGTAAAAAAAAAATATATATATATACAAATAGAATGAGACTATTGCCTTATACACTGTAAGCCGCCCTGAGTCTTCGGAGAAGGGCGGGATATAATTGTAAAAAAAAGATATGCAGCAATTTTTTAAAAAAATATTCAGCCTGCAGATTCTTGATTAAGAAGGCTCCTACCATAGTACTTCTACCTTGGCCTTGACTTGTCTTGAAGGCACACCCACTTGAGATTGCTTCTTTCCTGCCGTATGTTTGTATGTGATTTCAAGTCAGTTTTGACTCCTGGCGAGTGCCTGCACTAGCCTCTGCAGTTTCCTTGGCAAGGTTTTTCGAAGTGGTTTGCCATTGCCTGCTTCCTAGGGCTGAGAGAAAGTGCCTGGCTCAAAAGTCATCCAGTTGGCTTCATGCCCAAGGTAGAACTACTAGATCCCCATTTCTTATCTAATGCCTTAAATTACTACATAGAATTAGTCTATGCACTTCTCTTTTTCCTTCCAGCTTTCAACAGCCCTATCATAGAAACTAGAAAGAAACAGCTGGAACAGACTCTTTTAATTTCCTGAGTGTATTGACTGGGTTTAGATGGTGGCTCTTTTTTTCTCCCTATTCAATTCCTTGAGTTTTTTTTCCCCTCAGTATATTCATTGCCTAGAATCCTGCTTACTCCTGCCTGTTTGGTTAATACCTTCTTTTGTTCCAATTTTCTCCCCAACAAAGGCGTAACTCCCTTACAGGCATTGCCTTTTGTCAGGGGGTAGGGTGTTCATTAAGAATGATAGATGTGCTGTACATCAGAGGTGCTGCATTCATTAACTGGATCCAGTGAAGCATTAAAGAATATGTGCCATGCAAAGCCTGCATATGGGTTGTTGGTTTCCTTGAAAGTTATTTAGAATTAAGAATAGATTTGAACAAATTTCTGTGATGACCCAAGCACGGAATAGAGGCAACAGTCAGCTGCTAGTTCAAACTCCCCACCCCCGTTATTGCTCAAAATGTTCCCCAAACGCTCCCATGTTTCTGGCAAGTCCCAGAGCAAAATGATGACACACACACATACACACCTCCAGCAGCCTCTGGCTTCAAGTAATCCAGCACAACGCTGTGAGCACAACGGCTGCGAATAAGAAATCCAGCAGGGCAATGGAATAAGTAAATTAATTCAGGACGCAAAGGAACAAAGCAAGAAGTCCAGGAAACGTCCAACATCGGTAACGGCACACAACACTCTGTGAATTCAGTGTTTGTTCCCAACAAATGCCCCTCCCCACAGCGCCTCCTTAAGTTTCAGTCCCCAGGTGTGCCTTGTGGAAAGGAGCAGGGTGCTCTCCTCCAGAGTAGTTGGGTCAACCTGTGCTCTTCCCGCCTTCTCTCCACTCTCCATGGTGGGGTGGGGTGTCCTTGCTCATTGCCTGTCTCTCATGTTCACTGCTTAACTTCTCTTGGTCATCCCGTCCCCGTTCCTCCCTGCCTGCAAGCCATCCCAATCCTGAAAGTCCCTGACCTGACTTGGCTTGCTCCTCCCCATATTCTTCCGAAGCCAATGAAGCTGCCCCCTTGATCTCCGTCAGCTCCAGTTCCGGCTCATCTTCCTCTGCAGATTCAGTCTCCGATGGGGGCATGACACTTACAGTGTCAGCACAGTTCTGATGAATCTGTACAGTTTCATTCTAAAATAAAACTCAGTTATTACGAACAGCAAATATTTGCTACTTGTTGGTGACCAGTGATTTGATTGACAAATCAGAGCATCTTCAGTAAATCAATCAAGACAGCCCAGGTTGTTTAGCCCCGTGTATCTGATTTAACATTCCTGGAAAAGTTCTGAAACTAGTTTTCTAATTTGGATAAAAAGAAATTAGCTATTCTAAGAGAGCTGGCATCCGGATTTCATGAAAGAATAGAATAGAATAGAATAGAATAGAATAGAATAGAATAGAATAGAATAGAATAGAATTTATTGGCCAAGTGTGATTGGACACACAAGGAATTTGTTTTGGTGCATATGCTCTCAGTGTACATAAAAGAACAAGAAAAAAATACTTTCATCAAGGTATAACATTTACAACACAAATGATGGTCATAGGGTACAATTTAACCCTTAATGATAGCAACAAAAAGTTACAGTCATACAGTCATAAGTGGAAAGAGATTGGTGATGGAAACAATGAGAAGATTAATAGTAATGTAGATTTAGTAAATAGTTTGACAATGTTGAGGGAATTATTTGTTTAGCAGAGTGATGGCCTTCGGGAAAAAAACTGTTCTTGTGTCTAGTTGTTCTGGTGTGCAGTGCTCTATAGCATCGTTTTGATTGAAGGAATTGAAACAGTTTATGTCCAGGATGTGAGGGATCTGTAAATATTTTCACGGCCCACTTCTTGATTCGTGCAGTATACAGGTCCTCAATGGAAGGCAGGTTGGTAGCAATTATTTTTTCTGCAGTTCTAATTATCCTCTGAAGTCTGTGTATTTCTTGTTGGGTTGCAGAACCAAACCAGACAGTTATACAATAAATCTTATTTTATCTTATCTATTTTATCTTAACTTTTTGTTAAACACAAACTGGGGAGGGAGGAATTTACATTGGACATGGACAAAAAGGCTGTTTCATATTTTTTTTATATCCTACCTTTATTATTTTTATAAATATTATACAACTCAAGACAGCAAACACACACAATACTACATCCTCCTCCTATTTTCCCACAACAGCCCTGTGAGGTGAATTGGCTGAGAGAGAGGGAATGACTGGTCCAAAGCCACCCAGATGGTTTATTAAGCTAAGAGAGACTCAGCAGAAGTTTCAGAATTTGTTTTCTCCCCTTATTTCGCAAGCACATCTAAGCCACTTCTCAAAACTATTTCAATCCTTAGTCCTCAAAGGGGGAGAAGAATAGGAAATAATGTTTCATTTCAAATTAACTTAAGACTCAACTGAATTTTAGGTTCACAGAAAATAAAATTACTTCATGCCCTCCTTGTAACCTTTACTTGCAGCTCTGTTAATTAAAATGCATGTTTGAGTTGATTAATGTCCATAGTAATCCTTGCCGCCTGTAACTCTATTCAAATTTAATTTTAAAAAAGGCAATAGGTTAGTCTGCTTCTCTGTTGTCATAATGTGTAAAGTAAATGTTCTCAGAAACGAAGTATGGCTATTGACACTACTGAAATGGTCCATTATTATGTTTTTTTTAATTTTAGGGAAAAGGCGACATGGTAACATATTGGCTGGAAGGGAGAAAGTTTGGAATAATTCAGAAGAAGGGATTAAGCCCATCTGCAACCTCTGAAGCTATAAACCAGACTGGTTTGGGTATCATTCCTGGTGTTGTATAGAATGGTCCATTTTCAAATCCATTCCAAAAGAATGTTATCAGATGGCTGATCTCTCTAGCTTTTTAGAAAATTATAAGCAGGAAGAATCTGAGTTATCTCAAGGTTCTTCGTTTTTTTAAACAAACCATATAACCAATACAATTTTCAGCTCATGGATTAATCCAAATAGTCTCTTTGAAGATTCAAGTGTTATATCAAGCTATGGTTTATTTTTTTTTAACAGTTTTTAACAGTTTGATACCATCTGTTTATTTATAGCTAGCCTGTTATTTTTTCTGAAGACCCAAGGATACATATTATTTTTATTCTGCAAGTGGTTGTGGCTTAGCAAGAATTGTGAGTGCAGTCCTTGTAATTTGTGGCCATGCTTTGTAGCTTGTGTTAGGCCACTAGTTCTTGTTCAACAAACATGGTTAAAATGAACCATGGTTTAGCACAATGTATAATCGTATTCAGGGGCAGGTTTCAAAACTTGTTGCTACTGGTTTGCTCGTGGGCACTCGTGTGCTCGTGCAACATTTCTGCACATGCGCAGGAGTGTCCGGATGGGTGGGCAGACCCTCCCATCGCTACTGGTTCGCCTGATCTGGGGCGAACCGGTAGCAAACCACCACTGATCTTATTCCAATTCACATTCAACCCCATGGTTGCTGTGATTATTACTAAAATATAGCTGTTAGTAGCTCTCACTGTGATGGGCAGAGCTATCATGAATCATACAATCGTGAAAGTCAAGAGTAGGCTTCTGTCAACATCCAGCTTGAGTATCCAAATAAAAGTTTGGGATCATTTCATTTCTGAAAAGCTTATTGTTTATTGACTATATTGCATGGTAATGGCAAGATAAAACTAATCCTGACATTCTCAGGCATCAGTTCACAGTATTAAACAATGATTTTCCCAGCCAAACCCTCAGGCTTCCTCATAGACCATGTAAAAAAAGTTCTCTTTGTTATGGGAACCATTTTCCTCCTTCTTCACACCTGTTAAGATGTCCTTGAAAAGTTTCCAGACTTTCACAAGGTTCAGTGGAACTGTAGAAGTTTCGTTTCTCCAACTAGCCCATTTGTAATCAACACTTTCCCCCTTACCCTAATGACAAGTTGAAACAAAAAGGCACATAGCTGCCAACGTTTCACTCAACAGATTTCATTCTTTCCCCTCGTAATGTCCCTTATACACCATCCCTGTTAATAGCTATTCAGGGAACGATTGTTTGGGAAAACATACTCCATAGTTTATATGTAGAAACTCACAGTAGTTTGTATTGCATAAAGTTAATCAGTCTCTTCTAGACTTTTAGACTCTTCTTCCTTAGAACACAATTACTGGGAAAAGTCAGAGGACACAAGAATTTGGAACCAACAAGCTTGATTAGTTTCCCATTTTTATTTGATAGGGAACATTAAATAGGGAACTCATGATCTAAAATGTGAAAAAATAGGCGACAATGAAATAAATGGCAATTTGTGTAAGATGTGCTATCCGAGGCAGTTTTATTATTATTATTTTTCTAGGCACTATATCAAAACTCATACTTGGTGGTATAATTCTTTACCTCTATTATATTCAGAACTTTTTTTTGGAGGCTGAAGGGGTTCCAAGTTGGCAACAAACACCCAGTAAAGGCACAAATGCAAGGTCTGAATGCAAAGCCAACACTTTAGAAAACAAACGGGAGAAAGTCGTGATGCTGTCTATACTGTTGTGTTCTTTTTTTTTTTGTATAAGGATAAGCATTCTTTGTTGGCATTGTTTAATCCACTTTTGGGATGCTGGATTCCTACTGAATTGCTACTGGAGGATGCAGTGCTTTTTTCACCAAGGACCTCAAAAATCACTCTGGCTTTTCTTGGAATTTGGGACGTTGGCCAAGCAGTCTGATTCCTGAAGCAAAAGCTTGGCTGCTTCCTGCAAACATTTCTTTGTTCCTAAATAACTACCGCCATAAATAAGTGACACTCACATTACAGAACTGTGTAGCATCAGTTAAATGCACATGCATTCAAAGACACTGAAGTCCTCTAGTGATTAAGAGAAGTCCTGCTGGATCAAACCAGACTGATATTACTTTGACTGGTGGAGAAAATATGAATTCTGCTTAAAGAGATTCTGTATGTTATGAAAAATGCCCTCTGAAAAAATTCTCATTTATTAGAGCACCCAGTAATTATTACGTTTTATTTCTCTTCTTTTTCTCTTTATGCTGATTTGTGTTGAGTTGAAAAACTTGATACACTTGAATTTAATTGAGAAAAATATTGCAATCTTATACAGTAACTAAATATTTTTGTGTTAGATTAGTTAGGCCAAAGTTATTTGCCTATTTGTTTTAATTAGAAAAAATGTTGAGCTTTACCCATAAGACTCCAAATTGTAAGTCAGTAATATTTCAGTAATTGTTTCCTTTATCTGCAGTACTTTCTAAAGATTCATTTTGTCTGTAATTTCTCTTTGCAGGATGTTTTTGCTTCTTGTAACTTCTATTCTCTTCCAAATTTCTTTTCAATGTATAGCCAATATATGAAACTGCTATTCTGTTTTGCTTTCTTTTGTGATCTGCATTAATTGGATGTTAGATGTTCGAGAAAAAAGGTTGCTTTCAGATGTTAAGAGATAAAAATTTGTTCTTTATTATAATAGCAATTATAACTCTCTTTATTTAAGAATACATTAACATTTCACATTTTCAATACTTTTCTTTCTGTTGCTTTCTACCTTGAAAGTTTCACTGATTTCCATAAGCATAGGACTACAATCTCATGGTAGGACTTAAAACTATGCTTCTACTTCTTGATACTTCTGTTGGATTTTTTTGTTATTGTTGCTGTCTTTTTCTTTCCTGTTTTCAGAGTTTATAAGCTATTTTGTATTACATCTATTTGGATCGTTCTTACTGTAAATTTCTCTAGTACCATTAATATATTTTTTAAATTTAGAATAGAATTCATGAATGTTAAATTTATGAGTTTTACACTAAATTGTTTAAAAGGGAAAGAAGCATATATTCTTTTGTGTTTAATTGATATTGTGAAATTTTTGATATTTTAATCAATGCATTTTAAAAATTCACCATTTTCATTTAAATGAAAAATTTTGTGATTTTCACTGGCTTTCAGCAACAGGTCCTGCACTTATACAAATTTTTCAATTAGACTATTAAGGGCACTCTAAATAATCCATCCCCCCAAATTAACTAGTTTACTAAAATTATACATACTAACCAGTAAACTCACACAGAGTTAAGTTAGCATGCATAAATCTACTCTGAACATTGAAAGTGTTTCATTTAAATAAACTTGTACTGTAATTTTTAAAACAAGCCACCAAAGTAGATCAATACAATTACTCCTATAGTGCAAATAGAAAGGCTGACCCACTCCCAAAGAACACATTGCTTTCTGTGATTTCTTAAAAGCATATTATTAATTTCTTAATAAATTTCCCCTTTTCCAGCTATTTGCCCAAGGAGGTACATTATGGGCACCAAACAAGGTTCTGTTGAAGAATAAATAGTTTGGGAGAATAGGTGTTATTGGGTTAAAGTGTTATTTATTGTTTATTAAAAAAAATAAATTGCTCAATAGCCAAACTCTTGGGTGACTTACAATAAAACATACTAAAAGATACAATTTTAATAAAAACATATACCCAAAAAAATTCAAATAAAATGCAAGCTAGGCAGCAGCAAGGCAATCATATGAAGCTACAACAATACAAATTAAAGTACAATTAAAGTGCAGTAAAAAGGCCAGGGAAAATAGAAAGATTTTTATCTGATGTCAAAATGATCCTCAAGTCTCTCTGTGGACAGAATTCCACAAATGGGGTGCCACTGCAAAAAAAAATATACCCCCCCCCCTTTGTTGAGACCCACGGTTAAATTCTTTGCTGTGATGGGAACTTAGAAGAGGGACTTATTAGATCTTAAAATCTCATTGGGTATTTACAGGACAACGTGCTCCTTCAGCTCACGTGGTGCTAAACCATTCAAGGCATTAAAGAAAACAGGGCTTGACTTTTAATGTCCAGAACATGCCACAGAGAATTGGGGGGTGGGGGGAATAATCTGGTTCTAGGGCAGGGGTAGTCAACCTTTTTATACCCACCGCCCACTTTTGTATCTCTTTAAGTAGTAAAATTTTCTAACTGCCCACCGGTTCCACAGTAATGGTGACTTATAAACTGTATCATCGTCTGCGCATGCCTCTTGCATATCGTGGATTGGGTTTGGGGTGGGGGGCACCGGCTATCAGCTCTGCTTGTCTGTTACAGCTGGGTGGTGTGGGGGGAGATTCTGAGACAAGGCTCTTTTTTTTGCGGTCGCACTATAGTGCCATTTAGTTTCACTTACGTAACGTGAACTAAACTTATGCGTGGGCGATACAAATAGTATATTTTCAGAAATTTAAATTTTCATGGAGAATTTTATGAAAACCTAATGAAAATGTTTTTAAATAATGCTATGAATTTTTTTTAAAAAGTCAATTAAATTTAAAAAAAAAAAGAAAAGTGCTTCAGTATCGGACAAAACTCCTACCGCCCACCATGAAAGTTGGAACGCCCACTAATGGGCGGTAGTGACCAGGTTGACTACCACTGTTCTAGGGAATGAACTTTTACCATATGCAGTTAATCAATCTGAATTCCACCGTCTTCTATTGTATCTCCATCTTGATTAAACCTGAAATTTTGCTCCATTTTCTTTGTGGCATGCCCTAGTGCAGGGGTCTCCAACCTTGGCAACTTTAAGACTTGTGAACTTCAACTCCCAGAGTTCCTCAGCTAGCAAAACTGGCTGAGGAACTCTGGGAATTGAAGTCCACAAGTCTTAAAGTTGCCAAGGTTGGAGACCCCTGCCCTAGTGTTAATGGAATCTGGTTACCTTTGAATTTTGAACTATTTGGAGAATCTAAAGGAATCTAAGGAACCTGAGAGTGCATGTTGCCCTCAGTCAGGAATGCACAACTTTTTTTAGCCCAAAAGCCACAGGAGACTTTGTGCATCTTCAAAGACATACTCCAGAAGTGGGTGTTAACTAATTGGTGTTCCTTAGGGAGGAAGAACAGGAGTTTGAAAGGGTAAAGCTGGTGCATTGAAATTTGCTATCAACTTGAACCTATAAGAAACCAACTTTGGCTTGCTCTGTTTGGGGAACTTTGGTGTCCGAAAAAGAAATGCTGGAAAGCCACTTGTGGTCCTGGGATAAATCGTGCTCCCTTCTTGTTATAATCAGTTTTTGTTTTTGTTTTTTTGCAGCCCTATGCTTTGATGATGATGTAGGCTTACTCATTTTTTATCTGGTGTTTCTAGCTGTTCCCTGAAAATGTGCAAGGGGCCAATAGAATGATTTGTTCCCATTCTACCTTCCTACTCCAGTAACAATTTTACATAACAAGTAAGAAATATCACATGCATATTAACAACAGGCAGTGTAGTATTATGGTTAAGATGCTGGCCTGGCTTTGGGAAGTCTATCCTCAGTCACAAAAATTCATTAGGTGATTTTGGGACACCCAGTCTGTCAGTCCTACCTACCTCACAAGGATGTTAATAGTAGGGAAAAGTGGGAGGAGGAAGCATGATGTGCTTGCCTTTCTTCCCTGAATAGAGGCAGGATAGAAATCTAAAAGTTCATAACAGAAAACACAATATTCTGCTTTGAAATAAATGTTGCTTAACCCATATTTCCCACAAAGTGCTTGCAGGTATTTTTCATTTATCTGTTAAGATGGACCACGTGCACAAGGGTTAAATGCTCAATTGCTCTCAACAAAACCGAAGGTTGATTGTGCATGATTACCTCTTGCTTTCCACTGAGATGGATCACAGGAAGCTTAACAAATCTATCAGAAATAAAATATGTGTGACTAAGATACCAGGCTTTTAAAACTGGGAAACCTTTTAGAAGACATTTCTGATTTAGGCAAACTTAAAAAGCTAAAACCAAGTGCAAATTGTTCTAAATTTATTAAATACGTTGTTCCTTACATTTCATCCCTGTAAGGTATCCTGCATGGATTAAATATGTAACATAGATATGACATGATGTTGCATGTACATTTAGAGTACCGAAATATGTATATGAAGTTTGCTGATTCTGCAGTTCCTGTGAGGCTTATTTTATTCTATGCTGAATCATACGAATTCACAGTTATGGAGTTACATGGTGTTTGTAGCATGACCAATAAAACTTCTAACCTTGTATCAAAAAATAGGGGAGCAGAAAAAGCTAGGATAACCCACCCAAATTTAAGCCCTTTTGAATGCCACATATTTCAGCTGGAGAGATTTAGCAACATGTTCAAAATTTCCCACAAAACTAATGGAATGCAAATGGCTTGATTTTGTCAGATTGCATTGCTGGTTACATAACATTTTTAACTTAACTGTACATTCAGAATAGTCACAGTAGGATACACAAGTATGCCTCAAGTCAAAATCTAGTGCAAATTCAAAACTAGAACTCTTAGCTTCCATCATTATTTCCATTTCATTGGAGACCTTATGCGGAAGAAGGGAGATTGCATGACATACAATATTGAGCATACTAGAGAGAGAGAAAAGAAGTCAGAAACTAATGGCATATTAATAAAGTTTGAAAACTCAGGTATTAATGTAATTTCACTCATTTCCCTTCACAGATATGGTCTTCAGGCTTTGATTTCTGCACACCGCACTCTTTGAAGTATGCTGAATTTTCTTAATGTGGTAAAAGTTGGAGTGGGGAAAGGGGACAGGGAGAACACAACTTCAAGGATCTTAACAAAGCTCCTTTGATATTAACTTGCAAATGTTAATAACCACACCCAAAGGGTTGGTTTTCCAAAGGCAACTAGATTTGTTTTTTCTTTAAGACATTTCGCTTGTCATCCAAGAAGCTCTTCAGTTCTTCAGTGAGAACTGAAGAAGCTTCCTGGATGAGAAGAGAAACGTCTTCATGGAAAAACAAAGCCCACTTGCCTTTTGAAAAAGCACCTTTGGGATAACCATGGCCTAGATGACTGAGAATCTCCATAGACATGAATAACGCCCAGTCCATTTCCGAACTTTTGAACTTGGCAAGTGCTGGGAATTAACCCCATTTCTTTAGCCCTGTATAAGAAAATAGCTGGCTGCTCAGAACTCACCAAACCAAACATCGATTCTCCTTGAACAAGCCATTATTACTTGCATTGGAACGAAAAGGAAAAAAGTATTTTAGGCACCAAAGGTTCGCGTTATCAGTCCCCTACCAGGTTTTAAAGTTAATAGCTGAGCTAGGAGGCTAGCCCCATGCAGTGCAATACCAGCTAATATATGATTATAGTATTATCATTATGTTATTATTACCGTTGTGGTTATTTGGGGGGGGGGAAGAGTCGGAAGGATGGATCGTCAGTATCTTTTGCCCCCGTTTGAAAGAACGAGGGGCCAAGTCGAAATAGGGAAAGTCCGAGCGCTGGCAAAGACGGGACGGTTCGTTCAAACGATCTCCTGGGGATCCGAAGTGAGGTCTTCGGTGGGGTTTATATAACAACAGTACCTGTCGTAAGGGCTGCTCTCCGTGTAGGAGCAAACGATGATGCTGTCGCTGGGGACGACGTTCAAATCGTCCTCCGCCGGCCAGGGGGAGGCAGCGGCGGCGACCCCCTCGAGGCCAGGGGATTCCCCCTGCGGCTGGTCTAAGGCACTGTAAGGAGAGGCCTCGGCCACAAAAATGTTCCCGCCGGGCATCTCCGGATAGCACTTCTCCAAGTACCTCAACATTTCCTCCTGAGCCACTTTGGGGTCCAAGCCGACGCAATCCCGCGCGGCGGGGGCGGCGAGTGAGTCTTTCCCCCCGCAGGCCACCTGGTGGGTCGCCTCAGCCGGCTGGGGGTCTCGGGCTTTCAGGGCCAGCTCGTCGCAGCTGCTTTTGCCGGACTCCAGGTCCGAAGGGGTCCTCAGCAACTCCAGGACCTCCTTGTCCTGGGGTTTCTTGCGGCAGCAGCCGCACGGGGGGCAAAAGCTGACGTTGGGCCATTTGGTGCAGCCGTCGGTTTTCCTCGTCAGGGCGATCGCGGCGATGCCGGGTAAGCAGATGGCCGGTCCGATGGCCAGAAGTGGGATGTCCCCCAAAGTCTCGCCTTTGATCCCGGAAACCGTGAACATGAAGCCAAACACCAAGAAGACGCTGACCAAAGCCACCACCAGTCCAGTCCGAGGGTTGATGTCGTCGGGTCGCATGGCTTACGAGCGCTCTAGGTCATTGGATCCCGTCGCTCCACGAAGAAACGCGGGGAGCGAGCTCCGTTTCCTCGGAGCAGCCTTGAGGAGGGAGAAGGGGGGCAAGGTGCGGCGGCTCCACGACGGGCTCCAAAGTCGCTCGCAACGTTTACCGGACGCCTCGCCTCATCTCACCTCCCCTTCTTCCCCTCTCAGCCAGGCTTTTCAACGGAGCGCGCCGTCGCGTGGCCCCAGGACTGGCCGCGTCTCCCGCCAGGCTTCCCCCTTTCCCCGATGCTTTTGCTGCCGCTGCTTGCTGCTTTTAGCGCGGTTGCTGCCGCTCAGAGAAGCTGCCTTTTTCCCCACCTCGGCAGCCTGAAGGCACGTGAAATCCCGAGGGCTTCTTGGCTCTTCCCGTTTGGATGCCCGGGCCAGCGGGATCAGCGATGCATTAAAAGCAATTGCGAAGACTTTCACCCTAACAAGAGGTTCCAGTATGCCCAACGAGCGAGCGAAGGAATTAGGTAACAGACGATTGGGATGCGTAGCTCGAAAGCTTGCAAATGGGATGGGGGTTCGGCCTCGTGCGGTAAGAGGGGAGACGCGGCAGCACGTGAAAGCGGCGATCCTCAACTAGTCCGCCCGTGGAACCCAATGAATTTAACGGGAGTTCTCAAAAAACAAAACAAAAAACAACCTCATGGTCGGGGTTCAGAGTTGCATTCTGCCCCATCAAGAGGAAGAAAACAAAATGGATCTCCCGCCCCGCTTCCCCCCCCGCCCCGCCCCCAACCAACAACATCCTTGGCTAAGAACAAGAAAGAAGACAAAATCGCTTAAAAATGACCACTTGGGTGTTCAGATTCTGGACCGAACAGTTGGAAGGAGGCAAGCCGTGAGAAGGCAAAGCCAGACGTGGGTCTTCCGGGGCAACAGACGTCCTTTTCAAGCCACCTACGCAAACCCATCCACGTGTAGATAAAAGAGAGCGTTCCGGCGTGCTCAAGGTAGGCTCGAACGCAGTTCGCGACCCGCGCGCTTTTCCCAGGGCGAAGAGCGCGCGCTGCCCCGCAGCAACAACCAGCGCTTGAAGTTCTTCTACTACGACCTCTCTGCTCGGCCCTCCCGCTTCGTTCGCTCTTCCAAGGCGTCTGCACTGCACGGAAGAAATGGCGGGAAGTTTCTTGGCGGGTAGCAGCCGTCGCCTAGAATTTGGGGCGCCAAACAAAGTCTCAGTCTGAATAAGAAGGAAGCAGTAAAAGCGCCTAGTAGTAAACGGTAAACAATAAATCTGGCCCCTTCCTTCCCTACGGAGAGCTGCAGTTCTAATGGGAAGCACGTGAGGAGCTTGTAACGTTAATACGACAGAGGAGAGCTGGACGGTGGCCATTAGTCTGGTTTCAAAAGAATCTAGGAAGAGAGCGGCCGAATTTTTTTTTAAAAAAAGTGGCGGCATATCACATCTAACTAGTAACATTTGCTATTCGTGCAGGTGGAAGACTGTTGTTAACCCATGCGATATGCCAGTTTAGGTCTGATGGGATGTCTCGGGTGATACTTGGCACGATGTCTTTTACCCAGTGTGTTGACAGACTTAGGGACTGAGTTTCTGGTAAATATGAGAATGACATGAAGAGAAGTGTTTACAACAGAACATAGTTTATGAGCCCCACAAATGGACCGTTTTGCGTTTGGCACCCTCCTTGTGAAAATATTTGTAGATAAAGTCCTTTATTAGATATCTGTGTGTGTGAGAGAGAGAGAGGAGCCTGGAGGCACAAAATCTGAGCTGTAATGGGATTGAGAGGAAAAAGAAAGTGTCTGGATACAGAATTAACTATATCAGAAGAAAGCATTTTGCCTTGGAACTAGTATCTCAGTTTGGAGACTAAATAGAAATTAAGTTTTCCTTTTTATCAACATTTAATCTTCTTTCTAGCTGTCTGATACTGTCTCCCAATATATCATTGTTTGATACTATAAGCCTTAATGGAATTATTAGCTTTTTTAGTAAGATCATTCCTCTTAGATCAAGTCTCTATCACAGTGCTATTTATTCTACCTCATAATGGTTCTGCAAGAGCCAAAGTTGACATCCTTCGCATTGCTTGCTATTTTATACTTTTTTTTAAAAGAAGTTTTATTTGACTGGAATTAAAAGAATTGAATTTGGAATCTATTCTATACAAACATGTATTTTAAGACTAAATTCCTGTTTATTCTTAAATATATCACACCAGGAAGTTCAGTTCTGATTAAATGTCTGGATTACAACTGCGGTCTTAGTGTAAGGTTCATTTTTTTTACCCAGTTAATTGGTTGATTTGTAGGTTTGAGTATGGAGGTGTCTTTAGTAGGCTTCTTTTAGAGACATTATTTCAAAATTCATGGAATTCATTAATGGAATAAGTGGATATTTCGTGAGAGATAATCTAAACTAGTGGTAGTTAAGGTACTTGAAAGAGATTATTTAAAAAATATTATTCTTCAAGCTGAACTGTATTCTCGTTGGCTTCATGGATCCATCAGTGGTTTTTTCTTGATTTGTTACTGCCTTGATCCAGGATGCTTCCTCAATTTTCCATTTTAAACCGGAGTACTCATGGACTACATGAAAATACTAACTAGCCTCAGCCCTGCTTATCTTTCAAGCAAATAAAAAAGTTCACCAACTCTACTGAGCCATGGGGTATGTGAAAGAGAAAATACTGTTATCTAATTGCAGATTAAGACATATGTTCTTGTTTCCTTCAAATTTCTTGCCTAGGTCCCTTCATCCCTATGTAGCTTTACTAGATTTCTTTTATGTGTGAAAGAGAAAGGGAAACCAGTTGTGAGAGTTTTAATATTGCACTCATGTCAAGTGGAGGAATTCACTGGAGAAAGCAATTATATTTGGAAGAGTTAGCAGTAAAAAGAAATCAAAAGAACACAGTGGCTGGACACCATCAAAGCTGATACCAGCCACAGCATGGGACAACTCAAAGAAGTAGTGCAAGATCAGAAGATGTGTAGAGACTTGGCCAGAGATGGGATTCAGCCAGTTCTGTCTGGTTCAGGCGACTCCGGGAGACTCCGTCCACCCACCCGGACGTAATGTGTGAGCACTGCGTGTGCGGAAGGCCATGCACAGACAAGGCATGTGCGAGCAATGAGAGTGTGCGTGCGCTCACATTTGCAAACCGGTAGGGAAGGTAAGTGAATCCCACCTCTGGGCTTGGCCCATAGAATTGCCTAGAGTTGGACATAATTGAATAGATAATATCATCATCATCATCATATTGCACATTATATATATATATCTTTTGTAGATGTGGGTGTACATAAACATGTTTCAGTGCTGTGTATTGAACCATGTCTAACATAGGATCATGTCTTAGGTTTTGAGGTTCTAAGTGGTGAGGTGATGCTGCCAAGAAGACAGATGGAAAGAGTGAATTATTTGCGTCAAGCATTTTATGCCAGTTTGCTTCAGAACACTCCCCCAAACCAGGTGTTTGCTAGTATAATCAAATGTCAGCTACTAGAGGATTCTCATTTTTTCACAGAGAAAGATAAATACATGTGAAGATCTTGTTTTCAGTAGAACTCACCTCAGCAATCTAATGTTTAATACATACATTGTTTGAAGATTTGAGTGCTTCCTTGTGCCATTGTTTCATTAGCTTCTGGCTCAATAAATTACGAAGGAAAGCCTGAGGGGGAACTGCTCTCTAGAGAAACCTTTATTGCTTGTGATCAATCATGCAAATTACAATGAAGTTAAAAGAAATCTGGGAATTGATATTGGGCTCTAAATGTGAATAAATTGGGACTGTAAATGAAAGGATCATTTGGTTGCAACCAACGTCTGGGGAGAACTAATGTACCTGGTTTTTTCCTTAGTGCCACATTTCACTTGAAATTTTTGGGCTTCTCCTCCTCCCCCTCCCCCCAAAATGTTTTCCCCAAGACTAATCACTGCCAAATTAAGATCCAGATAACTAAAGGAATAGTTCATATTGTTCGACTTTAGGTGAAATATTCCTCATTTCAGAATGCCATAATTCTGTAGAATGCAACTGGAATTCCTTATCTCAAAATCCAACAGTACCACTGAATTCTAATGTTTCCAGAGGTTTACTTTTTATTTGACCTGAAATTAAGAAAGTAGTCCTCAATTTACTATCATTTATTTGGCATGGGCTTGAAGTTATGGTGGCATAGAAAAAAGTGACTTACAACCATCTGGCACTTAAACTGTTGCAGCATTTCTGCAGTTCATATGATCAAAATTAGGGTGCTTGATAGCCAGCATGTATTTATGATGGCTGCAGTGTCCTAGGATCACCTGATTGACATTTCCAGCCAGCTTCCGATAAGCATACTCAATAGGGGAAGCGGGATTCGCTTAATAACCATATGATTCACTTAACAACTGCAGTGATTCACTTAGCAACCATGGCAAAAATGAGAATAAAATTGGGTACAACTCAACAACTTTGCTGACTGAGCAATGGCCTTTTCTGAGCATTTGAAATTCTTGTCCCAATTGTGGCTGTAAGTTGACTACCTGTATTTGATATAATGAATGTGTGTGAAGGGTTGTAATAATGAATAATCTGTGAAGGGTTGCAAACCATGAACAGATTGGCCATTTTTTACAGAAGCATGATTGAGAGCATTTTAACAAACTGCATCACTGTTTGGTTTGGTGCTGCAGTGCCTCAGAGAGAAAGTCTATCCAGAGAGTGATAAGGATAGCTGAGAAGATAACAGGAAGCTCATTTCCTGTCATTGAGGATACTGCTTATGAGCGCTATGTGCTTAGAGCTCAAAGCATTGTTAGAGACCCCCCCACACACACACACACTTTACCATCTGTTTCTGTGGCTCCCCTCTAGGTTTCATATCTCTAGCAGGACTACCAGATTCTGTAACAGCTTTATTCCCTATGCCATCCGTCTGGTAAACTCGCAAGATTCGTTTTTCTCGCCATGTACACGTATACATCCAAACTATATTGTGTTTTTTCTCTGTTTCATATAATATATGTGAGTATATACATAATTTTATTTATTTATTTCATCATGTTTATGTAGTATATATTAGAGGTGGAGACCCTTTGAGAGCTATATGCAATGAAATTTCATTTTAATGTATGCCGATTATTGTACATTCAAAGTGACAATAAAGTTATTCTAAGTCTAAGCCCTTTTTTGTTGTGGTTCCTACCATCTAGAATATCATCCCACCAGAAATGATATCATCCCTGTCTCTATTGGGCTCCAATAAGGCTTGGCTCTGGGGCCAAGCTTGGGCCCCTGGATATTTGATAAAGCACATTTCTTGAGTGGCTGATGATTGCATCTGTAATTTTGCCTGGATGCAGTATGTTTTTTCTATATTTTGCATCATTTTTAATATTGTTAGCTACCCAATGTACCTGAGAATTATACATCTAAGAAATGATGGGAAAAGAATAGAATACAGAATAACAGAATTGGAAGGATTTTGAAGGTCTTACAGTCCAATCCCCTGCTCAGGCAGGAGACCCTATACTATTTGGGACAAATGGCTGTCCAATCTCTCCTTAAAATCCTCCAGTGTTAGAGGAGAAAAGAAAGAAAGAAAAAAGAAAAAGTGCAAGCTAGCTATTAACTATTGGGAAAAACTATTGGGAAAAAACTATTGACTGGCCCCTTAAAAGTAACTGACACGTTTTTGACAGATGTGGAGCCTAGAGTTCATTGGCCTGGTTGATGTACAGCTCAAATTAAAACCTCCACAAGGACTAGTGCTTCAGTGTGTTTGCAGGAGCTATTAATTCTAACAGCTTCTACAGTCACTTTGCCAATTTTGTTCCATCCATCTTGCAGCATCGCTTCCAACGTGTTTGCTTTTTCACTCACTGGGATGCCAGTGGTAAACAATGTATGTGCAAGGCGTCTTAACTATTATATCAATAATTCATTACAAAAAATTTGTTTTTAAAAAATTTGCATGTAATTTTAAATTGTCTGGGATCCATCAGAAGCAAAGGCCACAAGGAACAGCCTAGCAGGTGTGCTAGGAGATCTCATTACAACATTGATTTTTTTATTTTTTGGAGCAAAATTATATGTTTTTCTTCTCTTTAATCATAACCATAGAGGAAAACATGTTCTTATGTACAGGTAGTCTCTACTTACAACTATTTGTTTAGTGACTGAAAAAAAGTGACTTATGACCGTTTTTCACACTTATGACCGTTGCAGCATCCCCCTGGTCACATGATCAAAATTTATTTGCTTGGCAACTGATCATATTTATGACAGTTGCAGTGTCCCATGGTCATGTAATCCCCTTTTGCAACTTTCTGTCAAGCAAAATCAATGAGGAAGCCAGATTTACTTAATAACTGTGTTGCTTACTTAACATCTGCAGTGATTCATTTAACAACTCTGGCAAGAAAAGTTGTAAAATGGGGCAAAATTCATTTAACTGTCCTGTTTAGAAACAGAAATTTTGGGCTCAAATATTATCGTAATTTGAGGACTACCTGTATTTCATTGTAAATAAAAATAATAAGGGGAACTCTCAGATTTGCTTGTTTCATGAGACATATTTTATCCTGTGCCAACATGTTGCTTGTTGGGAAGCAGTAGCTTACAGAGGGTTAAAATTTTTATATCAGGATTTTTGTAAAATAAGTGATCTGCAGGTTAGTTTCAAGGTTTACATTTTGCTTATTCAAGTGTTATTCCATAACCACATGGTTTGTGGTGAACTTCCATTGGTTTACAGTCCTGCTTTCTGCAATGGGCATCAATCCACAAATGTTGTGAGTATTGTGGTGTACATTTTTGTTGTGATATGATTAATATAAATTATATAATTCACATAATTGGTACAATGTGACATTCCACAAATTGAATTATTGATTGTTTCCAGGTTACTAACAGAACTGTGCAAAAGAAGGGATCATAGTTACAGTATGTATGAATGTACCTCGTGTATAGTTACTGCAGCTGGAGCATTAAAAATTTCATTTTAAGAAAAAACAAATTCCTAATGTTCCTCTATTCATTTTTTCAGTACGTGTGATGTATATTTGACTGATGAGAGGAAAAAATCTTGGTACCATGAAGGAAACATCTTGTGTATATGATGCTGCTCCTTGCATCTGTGATGGTAAAATAACAGCACGTTGGCACTTCCAGAACCAAGCATTTCCCCCACTATTTTTAATTGTGGTTACATGCTACTACAGCAACTAGAAAGGGGGAGAGGAATTGCTTAAAATGACTGTACATGGAGAACAATAGGCTGAAGCTTTACAAAATGGGGGAGGGTCCTTATGTCAGGGCCATGTGTTTTTGCTAATGGGCACAAGGCGTAACCACAAGCTACGCAAAGTTTCACTCCTGCCAAAGGAAAGATTGCTTTTCCTGCTATTCTGAATATGATGTGGCTGAGCTGCCAAATATAAAAACATCAAAGTCTGCAGAAATGTGGAGTTACCTATGGTGCAGGGCAAAGTTCATGTATGGAAATATTGACTACATGCTGTGCTGAATTTCTTGAACAATATAATGATACTCTCCAATTAGATATCATCATGCTGTAGCTTGTTTGTATTTTAAGGATGAAGATTACAATTTGCTTCAAGTTTAATAGGGGTGGCCTGTTTCTGAACAAGTATTCTTTGTTTCAAAACACATTTGCATCATTTCACCATTATTCAGAAGGTTTCAGAAGTATTATTATTATTATTAAATATTGCTAAGTTTTTTTAAAAAAAAATACAATAGAATCTGTATATATACTGTACAAATATGTGGGTTTTATGAAATTATTTTAATAATTAATTACAATTTAATTGAGATTTTTAGTTAAATTGTAGTTAGTTTTGCTTTTAGTTGTTTTTAGTGCTGTTCATTAGCAAAAAACTAAATTACTGATTTAATGAAAACCAAAAGATATTTCTGATAGTCATGTGAGTTGGAGAAATCAGTTTTCTAAAACAGCCATATTGAACAATAGGTATTTGGACTGTTTTTTGAGGTATGATGGATATTTCCCGCCCAATCAGTTGGCATTCATGTCTCACTACTAATACTAATGGGATACTAAATACTAATAATTTAATTTAATACTAAATACTAATAATTTGTAGAAAATCCAACAAACACGGATATACATTGCTTTTACATGGGATCGTAATTAAAAAAGTAATGGTATATTAGATTATTTATATTACAAATTATTTTTTAAAATTTTTGTTCCTTTGACTCAATGTGGCTTCTGGTGACTTCCTGGACCAGTCTGCAGTTTTCTTGGCATGATTTTGGAAGTGGTTTGCCATTGCCTTCTTCCTAGGGCTGAGAGAGGGACACACCCAACTGGCTTTGTGCTTAAAATGGGACTAAAACTCACAGTTTCTAGCCTGATGCCTAATGTCCACCCTCCCACATAAACCAGACACAACAGGACTAATTCTACTTTATTGTAAGGCTACATTAACAGAATGTTCCAAGTCTGAAGGGACAAACCTTCCATCTCCACTTTTAATGACTTAATTCATTAGGGTGGATCTTTCTTAAGTTTCTTTTTCTGACTATTAAATGACTGCAGGCTCCTGCCCTTCTTCTCTTATGGGTTACCTAGGTAGCCTCTTCCCACTCTTTCTGTAAGGTCGTTCATACATTCCATTACACTTAACCTGTACACCAAACTGGCTCTCATATTGCAGAATAGCAAGGAATAGTCTCTTAAATGTTAGAAAAATCTAAATGGAAACAGAAGTTATGACGAAGGAGCCAGTTATTTTTCGATAGTGCTGGAAAAAACCAACACTCATGTTCCCACTCACTCCCATGGAGCTGGGAAATTTTGTGGGCAGTTGTGGTCCATGGTAGGAAGTTTATTTGAATACCAAATACAGATTAAAAATGCATCTCATTCACAGGCAGCCACCGAACAAGATCATTGATAAATTCCATTCATGTTTTCTAAACTCAATTTGGAAGGCTAATGCTCTCAAACAGAGGAGAGAGGAGCATCTTCTGATAATCGTTTAAAATAAATGAATAGTCTACAAAATTAGACATATAGCCTTTCTATATGAGAAGGAGTCCTAATTCTCCTTTCTTTGACTCTAAATCTAAGAAACAAAGAATACTAAAATTAAATATGAGACCCTAAAGGGTTTTGGATGATGACGATGATGATTGATGATAGCAGAATAAATTGTTTTTGAAGTCGGAATGGGTGCTTGCATTTGCAAAAGTATATGTGTTTATTTGATATGCAGGTCAACAATTTAAAAAAATGCTGTACCAGCAATAGTTGCTTATGTGAGCCTAGATAGCTTTCTGGATCAGTGCTTCCATCATTGCCCTTTAGGCAATAATTTGAATAGTACATTTCAGCACAAAGAAAGAAACTCATTTTTAAAATACGCTTTCGATGGTGACAAATAACCACAAAATAATCGAGGCAATTTATCTTGAAAAGATCAAGTGTCCCTTCAATGTTTTAATTTATTTTGTAGCATGGAAATTTATTTGCTAGCATAGATTGGTTAAAAATTAAACCTAAATTCCTTTTAGGTTTAATTTTTAAATTTAAATTTAAATACATTTTCATTAGGTTATTTATATTTTATTAATAAAATATGTATTATTAGGCTGTTTTATATGTTATGGTTTTCTTATCTTTTCAGCTATTTTATTTTGTACTTGAATATAAAATGCACCCAGATCCTGAAGATTCAGGTGACAAGGATATGTTATTTGAGCAGAGAGAATGTGGATTATGTGTTGTGTTTTAAAATATCGGTGATACAGAAAGGCAAAAACAAGATTTCAGCAGCTTGAAGTTAAAGAAAATTTTGGACTGTGTGCCACTGTGTGAAACCAGTTATAAACATTTGCGTGTGTAAATGATAAGAATAGCAGTTTGAAAAACAGTATGGGTCAGCAGTTTAGAATTATGCATTTCTCTTTTAAAAACAGGATTGAATCAAATGATGCCAGCTGAGCTAAACTTCTACAAATTGTTGTTGATGGATGGCAGTATAAAGCTTTTTACAACTAAATCATCAATTCTTGGCTGTTCAGAAAAGTGACTCCACAGGAGATGGTGGTGTAGCAACAACGATTATAGGATTCCACTTTAAAAAATGTTCCATTAGTTATTTGGAAGCATGTTTCTCAAAAACAATGGAACTCATTTTTAAATGTGCATGCCTGTACATGTACAGTATGTTGAAGACTAACCAATGCTAATAAGTCAGACATTTCACATGAAACAAATATAAACAAATATAAACAATTATATTTATTACGTGAAAGTGCATGTGCATTTTTGTTTTAAATTTACTGGCAATTAAACTCAGTGGGGTTGAAAGTACATGCGATCAAGATGTATGTTTCATATGAGAAAAAAAATCCTGCAATAGTTGTGTTTGACTTTTCATTATTGTTAGCTGGAGCATTTTTGGACTGTGTGCCACTTGGACAGCAAGATAAGTCTCTGGAATCTCAGTTTACCTATTACATCTTTTCTGAGGTGCAAACTCTTGGTTATATGGCATAAATACAATTAAATACAAACAAAGTAGTTATAAAACTTTCCAAAATATACATAAGATAAATGTGGAGGAAGAAAATGGCAAGTAAATTCAAAGTGTTTCATCAAATATTTGTTGCATGTTATAACTGTAACAGAACATTCTCTCAGTCGGGGAAAACGGCCATCAGGAATGGGTTAAATCTCCTCGTTGCTGATTGGACCGAGTCTTTAACTTGTTGCTTATAGCCCCCGCCTTCTCTTTTCTTCCAGCTTTTTCGACTCGGTTTTGCTACGGACCAGTCGTGTTTGGAATTGCCTCAGGCGTTTTCTTTTCAGCTATTTTATTTTGTAGCATGGAAATTTATTTGCTAGCATAGATTGGTTAAAATTAAACCTAAATTCTTTTAGGCTTAATTTTTAAATTTACTGGCAATTAAACACAGTGGGGTTGAAAGTACATGCGATCAAGAAGATGTATGTTTCATATGAGAAAAAAAATCCTGCAATAGTTGTGTTTGACTTTTCATTATTGTTAGCTGGAGCATTTTTGGACTGTGTGCCACTTGGACAGCAAGATAAGCCTCTGGAATCTCAGTTTACCTATTACATCTTTTCTGAGGTGCAAACTCTTGGTTATATGGCATAAATACAATTAAATACAAACAAAGTAGTTATAAAACTTTCCAAAATATACATAAGATAAATGTGGAGGAAGAAAATGGCAAGTAAATTCAAAGTGTTTCATCAAATATTTGTTGCATGTTATAACTGTAACAGAACATTCTCTCAGTCGGGGAAAACGGCCATCAGGAATGGGTTAAATCTCCTCGTTGCTGATTGGACCGAGTCTTTAACTTGTTGCTTATAGCCCCCGCCTTCTCTTTTCTTCCAGCTTTTTCGACTCGGTTTTGCTATGGACCAGTCGTGTTTGGAATTGCCTCAGGCGTTTTTTTTCTTAGCTTGCTAGAGGTTTCCAAACTTGTTGCTTATTTTTTTCTATTTTTCTATTTTTCCATTTTTTCTATTTTTCTGAATTTTGTTTAACTTTTGTGAGTCCGGCAGAGGAGACGGTCTTCCAAGCTGCGGAGGGCCGCCGCGGCGGTTTAGCGGCTTGCTGAACAGCTGGGAAGCGCTCAGGGGCTAGTTCCCGACGCGCTGAAGCCGCAGCAGCAAATTTAAAGGGATTTATCGGAGAAGCTCACGGGCAAGTCCCCGCAGCTCTCCCTATCGGCGGCTTGCTCTTTCCGCTCCCAGCTTCGCTTACGAGATCGCAGCGTTGGATTGCCTCAGGGAGCCCTACTAAGCCGCGCCAGAAGCCACGAGGTGAGCGGCCACCCCGCCTATCGACAGGGTTTTTTTTTTGCGGAGGCTACGGAAGCTTGAGAACGTAATCAGTAGCTATCGGCCCGGAGATCGAACGGCGATAGGGAAGCGAGGCAAAATAAATAAATAAATAAATAAATAATAATAATAATAATAAAAAAAGGTCACTTTAAAATTTTGCCGCTTGACTACCAACGATCAGAATCCAGCTGGGCATTGTGCGGCAGCCTCCTCAAAGAGCCGGTGATTCTTCTGAGAAATTGTGAGTAGGCCGCAGAGGCCGTAAATTGGCGGGAAAGTGGCAAAATGGCGGACGCCAGTATCAATCAGCCAGATTTACCGGTTTCACCTCCACAGCATTTAAGTCAGGAGGATCCTGGGGAGGGTCCATCTTCAGCTCCTCAAATTTCCCCTCCCAGAGGGCGGAGAGTAGCCAAGGCCAAAACAAAAAAGGGGGTGCGGGCGGAAGAAAGGCGCCACAAGGCTCTTGAAAGGGTCTTTTCCAGGGCCTCCAAGAGGGCCCACAGGTCCCCTTCACCCAAGGATAAGGGGAAACAGATTAGGACAGACACTCCTACCCCCCCTAGTCCCGACCGTATCGCTCAGGCCATGCAGGGATCTGGAGCCTGGTCACCATTGCCCTTAATTCCGGCGGGTACTGCCCCATTATTCCGTATCCTGTCGGAGACTGAATTTCAGGATAATCCTGGCCCCATCCCAGGCCAGGCGGTATTCGTGTCACAAGGGACGGGGGCATCTGCACTACAGCCAGAGACTAGTTTTCCCAGATCACCAGTGTTTCAGCTCCCTGACTCCATTGGGTTGATGATCCAACAGGCTGTACGCCAGGAGTTAGCAAAGTCCCGAAGTAGGGAGAGGCAGAGTAAGTCTGCAAGTTCTGCATCAATCATGTTCAGGCCTCATAGGGAGGAATCCTCGGAGGAGGGCAGTCAAGCCTCAATATCTGGAGAGGAAGACACTGGAGAAGCCTTGTCAGAGGACGAAGGCCTTGGGCCAGAACAACCCTCATTTGTGGGACTCTTTAAGCCACATTTGTTTCGTTCCCTTCTGTTTAAAGCATTGGCAACCACGGGGCTGGGTTCAGTTCAGACTCCTTTTTCGGATTCCCAGTCCTTACCTAGTACTTCAACTAGCCTCTTTGTGGAACCCACGGTGGTGGCAGAAGCCATTCCGGCGCGAAAGATGTTTGTGGACGTGGTCCAGCGGCAGTGGTCTTATCCGGGTTCGGGCCCTCTTCCCAGTGCCACAGACAAAAAGTTTTTTAACTGCGCTCCTGATCTAGAAAACATTCTACAGGTGCCCACAGTGGATGCTCCAGTAGTAGCTCTCACGACAACCTCTCATGTGACGGGTCCCGAGAATGAGGCTCTTCGTCCGGAAGACAAAAGGGCGGACCAATCCCTGGTCAAGGCCCACCAAGCCTCGGCCTGGGCCATCAGATCTTCAATAGCATCTTCATTTTTTAATAGAGCTTCCATTATGTGGCTTAGGCAGCTTCAAGGCCGTTTATCATCGTCAGACGTGAGAGCTCACCAAGACCTTAACAAAGTTATTGCAGCTTTAGAATTTTCGGCTGATTCAACGCTTAACGCTGCTAAATTTTCAGCCAAAGCCATTGGGTCTACGGTTACATCCCGGCGACTCTTATGGTTGCGCCACTGGAAGGCAGACACCAGAAACAAGTGGCGGCTGGCATCTTCCGCGTACGCAGGTTCGAAGTTGTTCGGAGCCTCTCTGGACCCAATCCTGGTGGAAACTAAAGACAAGAAAAAGGTGTTACCGTCTTTGTCGCGCAAAGGCGAACTGCGACAACAACCTTATTTTCGTCCCTCGGCTGCCTCTTCTTCTTCCTTTCGTAGCCAGGAATTCGGAGGATCACGACGACAAAGATATTCACCGTACAGAGGAAACTCCCTACGGGCCGACCAGGTTAGAACAGGGTCCAAATTCTCCTCCCGTAAACCATTCCGGGGGGGGCGAGGTAAACCGTTCAACCGTTTCAAATAATCCCTTACCAGACCTACCCATTGGAGGCAGATTAGCTTATTTCTATTCCCAATGGGAATCTTCCACTTCAGATCGATGGGTCCTAGAGACCATCAGACATGGTCTAGCTTTAGAGTTCCTCTCCACCCCCCCGACGGTTTTCTTGCAGTGCCCGGTTTCTAACCGCTCTTCCAGTACACTCCTTGTGGAGTCTGCGGTCAGACATCTTCTTTCTATCCGGGCCATCCAACAGGTCCCTATTGATCAGCTTAAACAGGGTTTCTATTCTAGACTTTTCGTAGTAAGTAAACCGTCCGGGGGCTGGAGAGCTATTCTTGACCTGAAAGCCCTGAACAAATATATTGTTTACCACCGTTTCAAAATGCACTCGTTACGTTCCATCTTGGAGTGCATACGACAGGGGGATTACATGGCTTCCATTGATTTGACGGAAGCTTATCTGCATATACCAATTAGACGAGATCACCGTAAGTTTCTCAGGTTTTGTTTTAAAGGCTCTCATTTTCAGTATAGAGCTTTACCCTTTGGGTTGTCTTCGGCCCCCAGGGTTTTCACTAAGGTTATGGCGGTGCTAATGGCCCATATTCGGGGGATCCCTGTCCGGCTTCAGGCCTACCTAGACGATATTCTCATTTTGTCGACCTCCCAGGATAGGGCAAATAGGGATATCTCCTTGACCATAGAGACATTACAATCTCACGGGTTCTCGATTAACTGGGAAAAGAGCCATCTTGTCCCTTCCTCCTCCATTGTCCACTTGGGGGCACAAATTGATTCACGTAAGTCGATGGTTTTTCTGTCGTCAGATCGGCAGACTAGTTTAGCTGAGTTAGCTAGTGTTTCCAGGATGTCACGGTCAGTTCCCCTAGACCAACTTTCCAAGCTTCTAGGGAAAATGGTATCGTCATACGATATTATTCCATGGTCTCGCCTCCATAGTCGGCCTCTTTAGTGGTTCCTCTTACCACATCAAAGGAAACGGCGCAGCTCATCAAGGCTTCGGGTGACTCTTCCACGAGAGGTGCTCGACTCTTTGGCTTGGTGGAATCCACAGAGGGTAGCCAAAGGCTCAGTCTTCAGGGAGCCAGCGAGGGTCATCATCACCACCGACGCCAGTCTTTCGGGATGGGGAGCCCATCTCGATCAACACCTAGCACAGGGCAGGTGGTCTCTCTCGGAAATCCGCCACGGCATCAACTTTCTGGAGCTGCGCGCCATCCGTCTGGCTCTACTAGCCTTCGAGGATCTCATCCGGGACAGAGATGTCCTTGTCCTCACGGACAACATGACGGCGAAGGCGCATATAAACAGGTGGGGTGGCACTCATTCTCGCAGACTGATGACGGAAACGCTCACCCTCGGTCATTGGACCGAATCCCACCTACGGTCATTGAAGGCGGAACATATTGCGGGGACGGACAATTGTACGGCGGACTCCCTCAGTCGTCAGACTATCGATCATTCAGAATGGTCATTGTCCCCAGCGAACTTCCACGAGTTATCAACCCGCTTCGGGCTTCCCCTGGTGGACTTATTCGCCTCCCAGAACAACAATCAGGTCCCTCGGTTCTTTTCAAGGTTCCGTTCACGGGGGGCGGAGTCAGTGGATGCCCTCCGCAGCAGGTGGCCCCCGGGCCTCCTATATGCCTTTCCGCCAATTCCGCTGATTCCAAGAGTGATAAGGAAGCTCCTCGCAGAGAAGGCAGAATTGATATTGGTCGCCCCCTTCTGGCCCAGGAGACCCTGGTTTGCAGACCTGATGACTCTCTCAATCCAAGACCCGTGGAGGATCCCGGACAACCAAGTGTGTCTTCACCAGGGACCAGTGCGGCACCCCGACCCACAATGGCTTCGTCTAGCCGTGTGGAGATTGAGCGGGGCATCTTAACTAAGGCGAAGGTTCCAAGTCAAGTCATTCCGACCATGCTGGCCTCGTGCCGTGACTCTACGAAGAGAATTTACGAGGCCATGTGGCGCACCTTTGATGGGTGGTGCTCGTCCCAGGGGATAGTAGCATCTACGGCTTCCGTTTTGAACATCCTGGCTTTTCTACAGCGAGGTCTCGATTCTGGGCTGGCGACCAATACACTCAAAAGGCAAGTGGCGGCTCTTTCCTCAGTGTTGAGATGCGGTTCACTTATTCCCCTATCAAAAGAGCCTCACATTCAACAGTTCCTCCGGGGGGCTGCTAATATCAACCCTCCGGTGGTCCACCGTTTTCCAACCTGGCGATTGAACGCAGTACTCAATGCTCTGACCAAGACGCCATTTGAACCACTTAGGGACTCGTCTCTTCGATTTATGTCGCTTAAGGTCGCTTTTCTTATAGCCATTACCTCGGCCCGCAGGATATCAGAACTGTCAGCCCTGTCTGTCCGTCAGGACCTCTGCAAGTTCTTCAACGATAGAGTAGTGTTACGACTAGACTCTACATTTCTTCCTAAGGTTAACAGTCAATTCCATAGGGCTCAGGAAATAGTTTTGCCGGATTTCTGTCCCAATCCCAAGCATCACTTAGAGAAAGTTTGGCACACTCTAGACGTAAGGAGGGCGTTGAAAATCTACATTGATCGAACAGCGACGTTCCGCAAGACGGAGGCCCTCTTTGTGTCGTTCCAACCGCTTTCTATGGGTCAGAAGGTGACCAAATCGGTTCTGGCAAGGTGGATCAGAGCGACGATTGCCACAGCATATGAAAATCTGTCTCTTCCGGTGCCGCGCAATATTACGGCACATTCGACCAGGAGTGCAGCCTCTTGACGCTTGGGCGCCCAGGCGTCAATTGACGAGATCTGCAGAGCAGCGGCGTGGTCCACTCCGTCTTCGTTCATTCGACACTACCGTGTGGACTCCTTTGCGTCGGCCGACGGCGTTTAACAGGCGAGTCCTGCAGACGGTTCTCTCTCAACAACAATGACAGGCCGCCATCATCCCTCCCGGTAGGACATTGAGCTTGGGTATGTCCCATTCCTGACGGCCGTTTTCCCCGACTGAGAGAAGGGAACGTTGTCTTACCTGAACGTCCCTTCTTAGAGAGGGGAAAACGGCCGTCAGCCCCACCCAAGGCGACTGTCTAAGCGGGTTTAGGGGCGGGAGGGCACTAATTCTTTCTCATTTCAGTACTACACGACGGCCTACACTTCGATCCTCGCCGAAAAAGCTGGAAGGAAAGAGAAGGCGGGGGCTATAAGCAACAAGTTAAAGACTCGGTCCAATCAGCAACGAGGAGATTTAACCCATTCCTGACGGCCGTTTTCCCCTCTCTAAGAAGGGACGTTCAGGTAAGACAACGTTCCCTTTTTCTCCCACTTGTTTCAGGGAGAAAAACATTAGCCCCATATTTTAGACATATTTTCTGTATCTAAATTTAACATAAATTTCTATTGTGAATATTAATTTCCATTACTGAAATGAGAAGAGAAGAGAAATGGAGCATATTATGAGAAATTATACTATACACACCAGTAGAATACATTATTGAATAATTGAATCAGACTGTTGGAAGGGACTCTCCAGACTAGCAGTTCTCAAACGTTTTGGTCTCAGGACCTTTTTACATTCCTAAAAATGATTGAGGGCCTCACAGAACTTTGGTTTATAGAATTATATCTATTGATATTTACTGTATTGCAGAGGTCTTCAAACTTGGCAACTTTAAGACTTCAACTCCCAGAATCCCTCAGTGGGCATGGCTGGCTAAGGAATTCTGAGAGTTGAAATCCACAAGTCTTAAAGTTGCCAGGTTTAGAGACCCCTGTTGTATTAGAAATTAAAATTGAGAAATTTAAAAACATACATTTATTTGACTTTGCAGACCCCCTGAAAGAGGGACCTGCACTTTGAGAACTGATCTAGGCTATCTTGTATAGTTCCCCGCTCAGTTCATGAATCCAGGCTGAAGCATATCCCCAAATAGGCGATGCAATCTTTTCTGACTAATGTAACAAATAACATTACTTTTCTGCCTAGTAGGTTTCACTGTCAGAATATTTTGCTCCCCGACAACCAATTGGAATCTGCCTTCCTGTAGTTTAAATAGAACTTACTTAGAATTTAGAATAACTTTTTCACTTTTAATGTTCACTAATTGGCATATATTAAAATAAAATTTCATTGCATACAGCTCTCTAAAGGTCACCACCTCCGCTATGCACTACATAAACATGACTAAATAAATAAATACAAAATTATGCATATACCCACATATATTATATGACACAGAGATACAACACAGTCTAGTTCGGATGTATACATGTACATGGCCAGAAAAACAAATCTTGCAGATTTATCAGATGGATGGCATAGGGAACAAAGCTGTTAGAGAATCTGGTAGTCCTGCTAGAAATACTTTGAAACCTCCTCCCAGAGGGGAGCCACAGAAGCATACCATAAAGTGTGTCTGTGTGGGTCTCTATCAATGGTTTGAGCTCTAAGCACATAGCGCTTATAAGCAGTATCCTGAATAATGGGAAGCGAGCTTCCTATAATCTTCTCAGCTGTCCTTACCACTCTCTATATGGACTTTCTATCTGAGGCACTGCTGCCCCCAAACCAAATAGTGATGCAGTTTGTTAAAATGCTCTTAATTGTGCCTCTGTAAAAAGTGTCCAAGACAGAAGGAAAAAGAAGTGTTCTCATGCAACGCAGGAAATGCAGATGCTGGTTTGCACGCTTCACTAAGGATGACGTGTGGAGAGATCAGTTCAGATTATTAGTTATCTGCACTGCCAGATACTTAATACCGTTGACCATCTCTACAGCTTTATCGTTGATGCTGAGTAGAGTATGACCATGCCGGCTCTTTCTAAAACCTACAATTATCTCCTTTGTTTAATTAACATTTAGAACCAGGTTACTTTTATTGCACCAGTCCACCAGAGCCTTCACCTCTTCCCTATAAGCATTTTCATTGTCATCCCGGATAAAACCCACCACTGCCATGTCATCTGCATACTTCACAACATGATTCGTAGCAAATTTGGCACAGAAGTCATGGGTCATCAAGGTGAACAGTAGCGGATTCAAGACATAATCCTGTGGGGAACCGGTACTCAAGGAGATGGAGTTGGAAACTTTTCTTCCAACTCACACAAACTGGGGCCTATCAATTAGAAAATCAGGTATCCAATTACATAAAGGAATATTAAAACTTAATAGACCCAGTTTGTTCACCAAATGCTGAGGAATGATTGTATTAAACGCTGAACTAAAATCAACAAACAACATTTGCACATGAGTATTCTCCAGGTGAGCTATCAAATCTATCTTGTTCTGCACTCTGGGTTGTAATCTAGGATATTAGTTATCCATTTCTATCTAGGATAGTATTTATCCATTCCCATTCCAATTATCTGCAAATTTGATAAGCATAGCCTCTACCTCCTCATCTAAATTATTCTGCAAATTTGAGACTGAATCTTGATGTACCTGACTCCATATTTGATTCTAGTTCAGTGAGAAACAACTGGTGGAAATTCTTAGGTATTGTTAAATACTGTTATATATCTACTTAATTATAATGCCGTTCAGTCCACCTTTAATTACCTTGCTGATTAAACATTAAATCAATTAAGCTGCCCTGTGGAAAACATAAGATCAAATCAGACAAAATTTGTGTTTGGGAAATTCAAATGGTTTGCTATATAACATGACATCTTTTGAGCTATGAGTATTTGTTAGGCCAACTAACCCAGAGTTTCCTGATCCATCTTTTCCCCATATTGAATATAGGGACAACAATCTTTTTCAGGATCTGGTATTTCAAATTTTTAACTTTTGTGAAGATAATACGTTAAAATTATTCCAGACCATGAACAAGCACTTTAGAACTCAATTATGCAATTCATCTAGCCCCATAGATTTAAATTCAAAGATTTAAATTAATTCAAAGTAAATAGTTTTTCCCCTGCAACGTTTTATCAATCTCAAGTTTCAATTTTGTCCTTTCAAATCTTATTCTTTACTGTCGCCTGATCGAACATGTGTTGGAGAAGACTAAATCCAAATTGGATTTAAGTAGCCTATTTTTTATTTCTTAACTGGCATCAATTTCCTGCCTTCACTGAACAGCTGATACACAGAATCTTTTCTTTTTATTTTGAGCCCCATTGACATTTTTACCCTTGCCAATCTCAACATATTCTGAGCTTAAATGCTCTTGTCTTTCTATCGCTCTGGACAAACAATATGCTCCCTTTAGTCCATTTTTCCATTTGCTTTCGAATATCAGGCAACTATTAGTTGGTAGCAAAGAAATATAGAAATGTTAACTCTTCAGTCTAGTAGTCAATGTTCGTTTTGATTTTTGCAGCCCAACACAGGAGAGGGAGGGAAAGAGGGAAAAGGAGGGAGAGGGAGAGAGAGTTAAACACATAAGGACCGATAAAGGTGTTTTGTTGTGGCATTCATAAGCTTCATTGGGAGAACTTTTAACTGATTGAAAACAAAAACCCTTAATGAGGGATTCAATAAAAGATCTTTTAAATTAAATAATTTAAATAGAGATCTTATGAGATGCAGCTCACCTGAGGTCACAGATTATCATAGATAGATAACTCACACAGTGACCACAGAAACGAAAATTCTCCAGTTAATAGAATCTGCACAGTTTAGAAATCCTACCCTCCCCGCCAATTTTCCAAGTTAAAAGAGACTGCCTAAACTCCCTAGGTGTTTAAGTTTCCTAGGTAGCTCTTCAAAGGGCATGGTAATAACATCGCATGTTTTTTTTTGCAAGAACATTTGTCTCCATTTAAAGGGATAATTGTCAGTAAATTCAATAACCCTGAAAAATTCTGCCATATCTCTAATCTGTGCTTCTGGCAGATAGTACACATCACAATCTGCAAGGCCCAGTTGACACACATTTATTTGGATTGCTTATAGTAGTGAGTCATCATCTACTATGATTCTTTTCGTCCTTTTGCAAGGCATAGCTGCATCCCCCTTGCCTCTTCTATTTTCTGTTCTACACCATTTCTTTTTCTTCCCATGAGGTTTTAGAATTGCTTCTTCTCCGCAAATGGCCTTGAAAGCATTTTCTGACTGTCAGCAGTGCAGAATATTTTATAAGTCTCTTGCTTCCACTTATCACTCTTTTCCATTGGGCTTGTTCCATTGTTTGCCTTCATTATGGAGAGTTGCTTTCTCTGTCAGCTCTGTATCTTTCTTGGATCTGTTAAAACTGTCATTCAGTTTGATAAGATGTGAGCACTCCCATCCTGTGGCTTTCACCTCCAATACTGCTGAAGTTTGCATGAGTTGCAAAATACGTCAGACTGCTTAGGCAGAAACAACAAAGTGCTTTGCCGTAAGCACTGTGCATCACGACTGCTGAGTTCCGTCCATTTATTTTTATTTCTGTTTCTTAAGGTGCCACCAGTACAGGGTTTTTATTTTTTTTTAAGTTCCTTTCTCCTGACACAGCCCAACGTACTCTGATTACCTTGATAAAATGCTGTTTTATCTGAACTTTTATCTTTATCGGAACTTCCTCTGCTAGTCATACTCCACTGCCTCTTTTTGCTTTCTCAATGGTCATACGTGCTGGAATTTGGCTACTTTATATTCCTCCTGTAGAGGCTGATCAGTAACTCTAGAGGCTGATCAGTAACTCTAGTACAGGTAAATCTCAATTTACATCCATTGATTTAGTGACCATTCAAAGTTACAACAAGGCTGGAAAAAGTGATTTATGACTGTTTTGAACACTTATGACCTCTGCAGTATCCCCCTGATCAAAATTGAGACGCTTGTCAACAGGAATGTATTTATAGCGGTTGCAATATCCTGAGGTCATGTGATCACCTTTTGCGACCCTCTGACAAGTGTAGTCACTGGGGAAGCCAGATTCACTTAACGACCATGTTACTAATTTAACAATGGCAGTGATTCACTTAACGACCATGTTACTAATTTAACAATGGCAGTGATTCACTTAACGACCATGTTACTAATTTAACAATGGCAGTGATTCACTTAACGACCATGTTACTAATTTAACAATGGCAGTGATTCACTTAACGACCATGTTACTAATTTAACAATGGCAGTGATTCACTTAACGACCATGTTACTAATTTAACAATGGCAGTGATTCACTTAACAACTGTCTTGCTTAGCAATGGAAATTTTGGGCTTAATTGTGGTCATAAGATTGAAGTCTATACTTCTGATCAATTGTTCTGGAGATGATCCTATTACTCTGTGCTTCAGAAAGACAATTCTTCAGAACATACAACTTCTCTGACCTTGCTTCTTTTTCTTCCCATGAGGTTTTAGAATTGCTTCTTCTCCAAAATGGCCTTGAAAGCATTTTCTGACTGTCAGCAGTGCAGAATATTTTATAAGTCTCTTGCTTCCACTTATCACTCTTTTCCATTGGGCTTGTTCCATTGTTTGCCTTCATTATGGAGAGTTGCTTTCTCTGTCAGCTCTGTATCTTTCTTGGATCTGTTAAAACTGTCATTCAGTTTGATAATATGGACAAACTGCTTGCAGTTACAAACTATCAAGTGTGGGGGTTTTTTAGTGTCATAAACATATATGTTAATATTATGCCCATTTTAAGCATATAAATCCCAAGTGAGCAGGTTGCTTATTATCAACCAAGACATCTCCCTTTGTTGAATCAATTTGGCTACTTTATATTCCTCCTGTAGAGGCTGATCAGTAACTCTAGTACAGGTAAATCTCAATTTACATCCATTGATTTAGTGACCATTCAAAGTTACAACAAGGCTGGAAAAAGTGATTTATGACTGTTTTGAACACTTATGACCTCTGCAGTATCCCCCTGATCAAAATTGAGACGCTTGTCAACAGGAATGTATTTATAGCGGTTGCAATATCCTGAGGTCATGTGATCACCTTTTGCGACCCTCTGACAAGTGTAGTCACTGGGGAAGCCAGATTCACTTAACGACCATGTTACTAATTTAACAATGGCAGTGATTCACTTAACAACTGTTACCAGAAAGGTTGTAAAGCGGGATAAAGCTCACTTAACAACTGTCTTGCTTAGCAATGGAAATTTTGGGCTTAATTGTGGTCATAAGATTGAAGTCTATACTTCTGATCAATTGTTCTGGAGATGATCCTATTACTCTGTGCTTCAGAAAGACAATTCTTCAGAACATACAACTTCTCTGACCTTGCTTCTTTTTTTCTTGTCTGATTGTCCTCTTAAATTCCATTGTGCTCTCTCTGTTCACCAACTCACATCCTGTATCACCCACATCCTTCAGTGTGTTTATTCATCATAAAGCAGCTCCCCAATTACACCCAATGAACAGCTGTCAAGACACGCCTATTGCATTATTAAAAATGAAGAGTATGCTATATAGAGCCAAAAAAATATGGGAAAGTCCAGAGAAATACATTTCCATCTTCAGAAAATTCCTTCTGCATCAGTTTGTATGCATTCAATATATGCATAACATGCATGTTTCAGAGAATTCCGGGATGTATTGCAGTATAAGATCTTCTCAGTTTGATAATATGGACAAACTGCTTGCAGTTACAAACTATCAAGTGTGGGGGTTTTTTAGTGTCATAAACATATATGTTAATTTTATGCCCATTTTAAGCATATAAATCCCAAGTGAGCAGGTTGCTTATTATCAACCAAGACATCTCCCTTTTTTGAATCAATTTGGCTACTTTATATTCCTCCTGTAGAGGCTGATCAGTAACTCTAGTACAGGTAAATCTCAATTTACATCCATTGATTTAGTGACCATTCAAAGTTACAACAAGGCTGGAAAAAGTGATTTATGACTGTTTTGAACACTTATGACCTCTGCAGTATCCCCCTGATCAAAATTGAGACGCTTGTCAACAGGAATGTATTTATAGCGGTTGCAATATCCTGAGGTCATGTGATCACCTTTTGCGACCCTCTGACAAGTGTAGTCACTGGGGAAGCCAGATTCACTTAATGACCATGTTACTAATTTAACAATGGCAGTGATTCACTTAACAACTGTTACCAGAAAGGTTGTAAAGCGGGATAAAGCTCACTTAACAACTGTCTTGCTTAGCAATGGAAATTTTGGGCTTAATTGTGGTCATAAGATTGAAGTCTATACTTCTGATAAATTGTTCTGGAGATGATCCTATTACTCTGTGCTTCAGAAAGACAATTCTTCAGAACATAAAACTTCTCTGACCGTGCTTCTTTTTTTCTTGTCTGATTGTCCTCTTAAATTCCATTGTTTGCCTTCATTATGGAGAGTTGCTTTCTCTGTCAGCTCTGTATCTTTCTTGGATCTGTTAAAACTGTCATTCAGTTTGATAATATGGTCAAACTGCTTGCAGTTACAAACTACCAAGTGTGGGGGTTTTTTAGTGTCATAAACATATATGTTAATTTTATGCCCATTTTAAGCATATAAATCCCAAGTGAGCAGGTTGCTTATTATCAACCAAGACATCTCCCTTTTTTGAATCAATTTGGCTACTTTATATTCCTCCTGTAGAGGCTGATCAGTAACTCTAGAGGCTGATCAGTAACTCTAGAGGCTGATCAGTAACTCTAGTACAGGTAAATCTCAATTTACATCCATTGATTTAGTGACCATTCAAAGTTACAACAAGGCTGGAAAAAGTGATTTATGACTGTTTTGAACACTTATGACCTCTGCAGTATCCCCCTGATCAAAATTGAGACGCTTGTCAACAGGAATGTATTTATAGCGGTTGCAATATCCTGAGGTCATGTGATCACCTTTTGCGACCCTCTGACAAGTGTAGTCACTGGGGAAGCCAGATTCACTTAATGACCATGTTACTAATTTAACAATGGCAGTGGTTCACTTAACAACTGTCTTGCTTAGCAATGGAAATTTTGGGCTTAATTGTGGTCATAAGATTGAAGTCTATACTTCTGATAAATTGTTCTGGAGATGATCCTATTACTCTGTGCTTCAGAAAGACAATTCTTCAGAACATAAAACTTCTCTGACCGTGCTTCTTTTTTTCTTGTCTGATTGTCCTCTTAAATTCCATTGTGCTCTCTCTGTTCACCAACTCACATCCTGTATCACCCACATCCTTCAGTGTGTTTATTCATCATAAAGCAGCTCCCCAATTACACCCAATGAACAGCTGTCAAGACACGCCTATTGCATTATTAAAAATGAAGAGTATGCTATATAGAGCCAAAAAAATATGGGAAAGTCCAGAGAAACACATTTCCATCTTCAGAAAATTCCTTCTGCATCAGTTTGTATGCATTCAATATATGCATAACATTGCATGTTTTTTTGCAAGAACATTTGTCTCCAGTTAAAGGGATAATTGTCAGTAAATTCAATAACCCTGAAAAATTCTGCCATATCTCTAATCTGTGCTTCTGGCAGATAGTACACATCACAATCTGCAAGGCCCAGTTGACACACATTTATTTGGATTGCTTATAGTAGTGAGTCATCATCTACTATGATTCTTTTCGTCCTTTTGCAAGGCATAGCTGCATCCCCCTTGCCTCTTCTATTTTCTGTTCTACACCATTTCTTTTTCTTCCCATGAGGTTTTAGAATTGCTTCTTCTCCGCAAATGGCCTTGAAAGCATTTTCTGACTGTCAGCAGTGCAGAATATTTTATAAGTCTCTTGCTTCCACTTATCACTCTTTTCCATTGGGCTTGTTCCATTGTTTGCCTTCATTATGGAGAGTTGCTTTCTCTGTCTGCTCTGTATCTTTCTTGGATCTGTTAAAACTGTCATTCAGTTTGATAAGATGTGAGCACTCCCATCCTGTGGCTTTCACCTCCAATACTGCTGAAGTTTGCATGAGTTGCAAAATACGTCAGACTGCTTAGGCAGAAACAACAAAGTGCTTTGCCGTAAGCACTGTGCATCACGACTGCTGAGTTCCGTCCATTTATTTTTATTTCTGTTTCTTAAGGTGCCACCAGTACAGGGTTTTTATTTTTTTTTAAGTTCCTTTCTCCTGACACAGCCCAACGTACTCTGATTACCTTGATAAAATGCTGTTTTATCTGAACTTTTATCTTTATCGGAACTTCCTCTGCTAGTCATACTCCACTGCCTCTTTTTGCTTTCTCAATGGTCATACGTGCTGGAATTTGGCTACTTTATATTCCTCCTGTAGAGGCTGATCAGTAACTCTAGAGGCTGATCAGTAACTCTAGTACAGGTAAATCTCAATTTACATCCATTGATTTAGTGACCATTCAAAGTTACAACAAGGCTGGAAAAAGTGATTTATGACTGTTTTGAACACTTATGACCTCTGCAGTATCCCCCTGATCAAAATTGAGACGCTTGTCAACAGGAATGTATTTATAGCGGTTGCAATATCCTGAGGTCATGTGATCACCTTTTGCGACCCTCTGACAAGTGTAGTCACTGGGGAAGCCAGATTCACTTAACGACCATGTTACTAATTTAACAATGGCAGTGATTCACTTAACAACTGTTACCAGAAAGGTTGTAAAGCGGGATAAAGCTCACTTAACAACTGTCTTGCTTAGCAATGGAAATTTTGGGCTTAATTGTGGTCATAAGATTGAAGTCTATACTTCTGATCAATTGTTCTGGAGATGATCCTATTACTCTGTGCTTCAGAAAGACAATTCTTCAGAACATACAACTTCTCTGACCTTGCTTCTTTTTTTCTTGTCTGATTGTCCTCTTAAATTCCATTGTGCTCTCTCTGTTCACCAACTCACATCCTGTATCACCCACATCCTTCAGTGTGTTTATTCATCATAAAGCAGCTCCCCAATTACACCCAATGAACAGCTGTCAAGACACGCCTATTGCATTATTAAAAATGAAGAGTATGCTATATAGAGCCAAAAAAATATGGGAAAGTCCAGAGAAATACATTTCCATCTTCAGAAAATTCCTTCTGCATCAGTTTGTATGCATTCAATATATGCATAACATGCATGTTTCAGAGAATTCCGGGATGTATTGCAGTATAATATCTTCTCAGTTTGATAATATGGTCAAACTGCTTGCAGTTACAAACTATCAAGTGTGGGTTTTTTTTAGTGTCATAAACATATGTGTTAATTTTATGCCCATTTTAAGCATATAAATCCCAAGTGAGCAGGTTGCTTATTATCAACCAAGACATCTCCCTTTGTTGAATCAATTTGGCTAACTGGGGATTCTTGTAACATAAAACATGAGAGAAAGTGAAAAGACTACATTTTTGTTCTACAGTATTTAAGAACAGTTTAAAAGATAGCTTCAATCATAGATGGCTGGTACAAAGTTCAGTAACAAAAATTAGCAAAATTTGCAATGCATTGTGATGCAGATATGAGCCTTTTGTACTTGTACCACAATGTCAGATCCAGTTAGAAAGATTACACTGCTTGCATCACAACCAGAGGTGGTTTCAGCAGGTTCTGACCAGTTCTGGAGAACCAGTAGTGGAAATTTTGAGTAGTTCGGAGAACCGGTAAATACCATCTCTGACTGGCCCCGCCCCCATCTAATCTCTGCCTCCTGAATCCCAGCTGATCGGGAGGAAATGGGGTTTTTGCAGTAACCTTCCCCAGGAGTGGGATGGGAATGGAGATTTTACAGTATCCTTCCCCTGCCATGCCCACCAAGCCACACCCACAGAACCAGTAGTAAAAAATTTTCAAACCCACCACTGATCACAACATACATTTCATTGATTACTCAGTGTGCCCTACTACCATCTAGATACCTAAGGCATAATCGGGCCTGTCAAACAGGCGGCTTGCGGGCCGGATGTGTCACATAGCCATGTCTACCCTGGCTCCTCAAAGGCAAAAAACATTGCAATATGTCATATGATGCAATCAAGTTTGACACCCGTGGCCTACATAGATTAATTCTTCAGTTGTTATAGAAGGCTCTGCAAGAGCTGAAGTCCCTTAAATAGCACTCATTTTTAACAATTGGCAGTTGGCTCACTGTACTTACGAAGCTGTTTCATAATCGCCAGTGTTAAATTCTGAAGTGAGATTCTCATATCTATCAAAATAGACGAAATGCAAAACTGCCTGAAAATATCAAGACAGAAAAGCAAATAACCTTTAGGAATAATGTTTCCTTAAGACTGAAACCAAAAGCATTGAACTAGAAGAGTAGGAGGCTTTTGAGGAGTTCAAATCTTTTTTCTGACTTCTCAAAACAATTCTAAATTATTGAAATGTGTTTAAAAATTAATTGTAGGGATTTAGACATTTTGAAAATTATTTGGAAGGAAGTACTCTGGTCATGAAATTACCCTTGCATTTTTTTCCACAGAAGCCTGAAAAAGCACCAGTATCGGGTTTTTTTCAAGCTTGTGCAGAAACTAAAAATAAAAACTGGGTTACTTTATTGACTAACAGATCTGCTGTGCTCATATAATATCCCTGAAGCACTTCTTCAGAATCATTACCAAATATTCACAAATTACTATTAATTAAACAATTTAAAATCCCAAAATTATATTTTTATTTACCCTTATATGAGCCAGTTCCCTCTAGAAACATCCATGATGGATATCAAAGTTGCCCACCTATGACTCCACTATATTGGGAGTTCTGTTTCAGTCTCAAAATACTGCCCAATTATTTTCACTTAACAAATGACTGCTCGGGTGTGAATAGGAGTAGACAGTGATGAATATTAGTGGCAGACTCTAGATCAGGGGTGTCCAACCTTGGCAACTTTAAGACTTGTGGACTTCAACTTCCAGAATTCCCCTGCCAGCCTCTCATAGAAACACTGTGCCAAAACTTCATACCTGCTAGACTTCTCTGCCCCATCCACAAAGTTATGTGCTACAGCTGCCAAAAAAAGCCAACGTAGTCCTAGGCTGCCTTAACAGAGGGATAGAATCAAGATCATGTGAAGTATTAATACCATTTTATAATGCTTTGGTAAGACCACACTTGGACTACTGCATCCAGTTTGAATCACCATGATGTAAAAAAGAGATTGAGACTGTAGAAAGAGTCTAGAGAAGACTAACAAAGATGATTAGAGGACTGGAGACTAAAACATAGAAAGAACAGTTGCTTGAATTGGGTGTGTCTAGTTTAATAAAAAGAAGGACTAGGAGTGACATGATAGCAGTCTCCAATAGCTGAGGGGTTGCCACAAAGAAGTGGGAATCAACCTTTTCTCCAAAGAACCTGAAGGCAGGACAAGAAGCAATGGAAACTAATCAAGGAGAGAAGCAACCTGGAATTAAGGAGAAATTTCCTGACAGGTAGGACAATTATTCAGTGGAACAGCTTGCCTCCAGAAGTTGTGGATGCTCTGACACTGGAAGGTTTTAAGAAGAGATTGGAAAACCATTTGTCTGAAATGGTATAGGGTTTCCAGCCTGAGCAGCGGGTGTGACTAGAAGACCTCCAAGGTCCCTTCCAACTCTGTTATTTTGGTATTTAATAAACTCTATAAATACAGCCAGGGCTGAAGTGGTCAGCTGGTGGTAAACTGTGCTAAATACATATAGGTTCCTTCCATTGATGACTAGATTTCATTTTTGTGATTATGTCATCCAATAAGCCTACAGGAAGCCTACAGAAGCCTACAGAAAAGGTGATAAAATGCTGTACAATCAGGCCAGAAATGCACTAACAAGGGAGATCAGAGCAGCAAAAGAAGCTACTCTGAAAAGCTAAAGAATCAGTTTTCAGCAAATGAACCAGCAAACATGTGGAAAACCCTTAAAAATATCACCGGCTATGGCAAACCTCCTTCCCAGGCTGAAAGCAATCAACAACTGGCAGATGACCTGAATTGAGTTTTACTGCAGGTTTGAAAGGAAACTACAGCCACCTATCTCCACAACCCCAATCTCAGACACACCAACAACAGCCAAGCCTCCTACAACTGAGCCCATTCCATTGGGTTCACCACCCCTAGTGATCACGGAAAAGGAAGTGCAAGACCTATTTCACAGACAAAAGCCAGAAAAAGCTCCAGGCCCAGACAAGATAACTCCTTGCTTAAAAGTCTGTGCTGAACAATTGGCCCCCATCTTCACCCATATTTTCAATAAATCACTAGAGATGTGCTATGTTCCCTCTTGCTTCAAACGCTCTACCATCATCCCAGTGCCGAAGAAGCCCACCATCATGGAACCATCATGGAATTGAATGACTACAGACCATTTGCTCCAACATCTGTGGTCATGAAAACCTTTGAAAGGCTAGTGCTTTCCTACTTGAAAACCATCATGGATCCGCTGTTAGACCCCTTGCAATTTGCATACTGAGCAAATAGATCAACAGATGATGCTGTTAATATGGCTCTGCACTACATCCTACAACATCTTGAGTCTCCAAAGACCTATACAAGGGTCCTCTTTGTAGACTTTAGTTCAGCATTCAATACCATCATTCCAGACACTCCTCTAACTAAGCTAAACCAGCTACAGGTACCGGAATAGACTTGTAAGTGGATCACAAGCTTCCTAACAAACAAGAAGCAGCAGGTGAAGCTAAGCAAGATCACATCAAATACCTGTACAATTAGCACAGGGGCCCCCCCAATGCTGTGTGCTCTCCCCACTTCTCTCTGTATACCAATGACTGCATCTCCAATGATCCATCTGTTAAGCTACTGAAGTTCGCAGATGACACAACAGTGATTGGTCTCATTTGAGACAATGACAAATCCGCATATAGACGAGAGGTCGAACGACTATCCTTGTGGTGCAACCAAAACAATCTGGAACTGAACACACTCAAAACCGTAGAAATGGTGGTAGACTTTAGGAGAAACCCTTCCATACTTCCACCTCTCACAATACTAGACAACACAGTATCAATAGTAGAAACCTTCAAATTTCTAGGTTCTATCATATCGCAAGATCTAAAATGGATAGCTAACATCAAAAACATCATTAAAAAAGGACAGCAAAGAATGTTCTTTCTGCGCCAACTCAGTAAGCTCAAACTGCCCAAGGAGCTGCTGATTTAGTTCTACAGAGGAATTATTGAGTCTGTCATTTGTACCTCTATAACTGTCTGGTTCGGTTCTGCAACCCAACAAGAAAAACACAGACTTCAGAGGATAATTAGAACTGCAGAAAAAATAATTGCTACCAACCTGCCTTCCATTGAGGACCTGTATACTGCACGAATCAAAAAGAGGGCCGTGAAAATATTTACAGATCCCTCACATCCTGGACATAAACTGTTTCAACTCCTACCCTCAAAACGACGCTATAGAGCACTGCACACCAGAAAACTAGACACAAGAACAGTTTTTTCCCGAAGGCCATCACTCTGCTAAACAAATAATTCCCTCAACACTGTCAAACTATTTACTAAATCTGCACTACTATTAATCTTCTCATCGTTCCCATCACCCATCTCTTTCCACTTACGACTGTATGACTAACTTTATTGCTGGTATCCTTATGATTTATATTGATATATTGACCATCATTTGTCAAGGTATGAAGGTATCTTCATATCTTCATACCATGAAGGTATGTACACTGAGAGCATATGCACCAAGACAAATTCCTTGTGTGTCCAATCACACTTGGCCAATAAAAAATTCTATTCTATTCTATTCTATTCTATTCTATTCTGTTCTATTCTATTCTATAATATAGTGAAAGAAAGGAAAGAATGGTTTGGTTGTCACATTATTTTGAGAAATGGAACGAAATCATTATTTATTTATTTATTGAAATTGACCACTTACTCAAAATATGTTTGTAAATACATAATTTTTGTATTTTTGAAAATACAAAAATTTAAATACACATAAAAGTATTTAATTTTTTCCTATGATAGTCTTAAAGCTAGTGCAGTAAAAAATAAAGTGGAAGCTTGTGTTATTCATATAGCGATGGAACAGTAGAGCTTTAGAAAAACGAATACTGTAACTTTAGAAATAATTTTTAAAAAGCAGAGTGAAGTACTTATTAATACAACCTATTTAAAAATGGTGGCCATATTCTAACAAAAATATACAGCTTAGGAGTCTGAAGGGAAAGTGCTTTTGCTGGATTAGAGCAAATATGAGGATAGCTCACTCAGCAATTTGAGATGATACAGGAAGTTCATTTTGAATGACGCAGAAAGGCACTCAGTTAATCTTTTTATTGTGTTATGCTGTTGCTTCCAGAGAGAGATGCATATACTGTATGTAACATTTTTGGCTACAACAACAAAATATTTTGGGTAGTCTTTGACATTACCGTATTTTTGGGACTATGAGACGCACCTAAATTTAGAAGAGGAAAAAAATATTTTTTTTGCCTCTGCACACCCCATTTTTGGGACTTTTCCTGACCCTTTTCCAGCATTTTTGGGGCCATTTTTGAGGCTTTTTTCGGCTTGGTTTTTCTGAAAAAATGGGCCAAAAAAGCCTAGAAAACGGACTGAAAAAAGCCTCAAAAATGGGCCAAAAAGCCTCAAAAACTAGCTGAAAAAAGCCCTGGAAAGGCCCAAAAATGGGGTGTGTGGAGGCCAAAAAATGGCTGGTGGGGCTTTGGCAATATTTGTTCTATAAGACACACAGACATTGTCATCCCCTTTTGGGAGACAAAAAAGTGTGTTTTATAGTCCGAAAAATACAGTAGATAGTTTAACTAGGTAGCAAGGCATGATGCTAATGTCATATTTGCAACATAGAGCACCGGATAACTACTTGATAGTAGCAATGTGTTAACTTTTTTCTCTGCTGCCATCTTATGTTCATCCAGATGTTTACAGCCAGATGCCATAATACGAGTTACTCGCTTGTTCATTTTAGCACTAGGAGAACAAAACAAAATGGTGACTAGTTGAGTTTCTCAGTTGTTAACAACTTTGAGGCATTTATAGGCATATGTAACTGTTTTGCAAGGTAAGAAGCTCTGTATCCAGTTAATTAGATTTGTGATACATGGAGTGCAAATATCCAGAAGATCCCAAAATAATCCAGAAGATCACAAGATAACAGAAAACTATATACTAGAATTTTGCAGTGCAGATATGATAGCTAGGTGACTTTTTCTTGGGGTGGGAGAGAGTATTTGAAAGAAAAACTAGGCCATGTGTAGCTGACACTTTGTTAGGGTAAGATATAGTAAAAAAATAAGTTTATTGTTGTAACCATTTAGACCTAGGAATATAGATTTATATAACATAAAATACAGTGATTTAGTTTTTGATTGAATGTGTTCTTCAAAAATGCTGATAATTCTCTTTCACAAAATTGGTTTGACAAGAATTAATTCAGGTATATTCTACAGGGCAACACTGAAGTGCTGTTACTCAGTACAAGAACTGGCAAAAAATCTATGCTGGCTTAAACAAATGCTGACTGTACTTCAGACCACTATTCTGCCTTGATGAGGAAGCAGAGTAAAGGTTCTATCCACATTGAAGGTCCAGAAAAAGAGAGAAGTTCTGATGGATTAATCTGAGTGAGATGCTTTGACCAGTTCAAAGCACCTGGGATGCTTTCTTACATGATGCAATTTATGGCTTCTGGCCTGGTGTCTTAACCAGAGTAAACTGGCAAAATTTCATGTTTCCATGGCAAAATTAAAGCTTCCAGAATATTTTAAAGTGGACATTTTGCATTTTTTTGGCTGAAGAAAAAATGCTTTTAAAAGAAAAAAAAAACACTGAGGATCACGTGGCTCAGCTGGAGGGTGGGCAGGGAGTTTTGCTACCGGTTCTATGAACCACCCGCCGCCATTGCTACCGAATCGGGAGATCTGGTCCGAACCGGAGCATTTCTCCCCTGGACTGTCTAAAGAATGAATTTGAAGACATGGACATCAGATTTTCTGTATAAGAGATGTAACAAATTTGATATGATATGATCATGTGATCATTTGATACCTATTTGGAACAGAGGGTTAATATATTTAAATAGATTTATGGGACATATGTGTTAAAGATGTTGATGTGATGTTGAACTATCAAAATTTTGGAATCTGACTTTTTATCAGGAATTATGGTTGCACTGAGCTTAAGCAGAGAGTAATATAAAAGAATCATATTGAAGAAAAGGAAAAGTGATATTATTCCAAATGTAAAGGAATGGTTGTTAGAAATGTTGGGGTCTGTCTATTCTGGAAAAGACAATATTTTCTGTTAATCAAATGAGGCAATAATATATATTGCTATGGCAGAGATTTTGTGATATTTTATAGTAATATTTTATATTGATTATATTATAATTGTTTTTTTATTAGTAAAGCAATGACTATCGATAGATGTAATTATTTTTATCCTTGTCCTTTCAATCTTAGGTTAGCAATCTGGAAGGAGCCTGCTTCTTCATATCTTTACCTCATTGATTCTTCGCCAAACAGAATGAAGTGCAATAAGTAATGGAATAAAGACATCCTTTTTCAAAATATAATTTTTTTTCATTGATGGGAAGTTCAGCACAAAATGCTTTTGAGTTGACTTCTCTCACACCAGATGACTCCCCCATCTAAAACTACCGTATAGGTAGTCCTCGACTTATGACCATAATTGAGCCCAAAATTTCTGTTGATAAGCGAGACAGTATTTTTAAGTCAGTTTTGCCTCATGTTATGATCTTTCTTGCCACAGTTGTTAAATGAATCACAGTGGTTGTTCAGTTAGTAATGTATGTTAAGTCAGGGGTTTCCAACCTTGGCAACTTTAAGCCTGGTGGACTTCAATTCCCAGAATTCTGGGAGTTGAAGTCCACCAGGCTTAAAGTTGCCAAGGTTGGAGACCCCTGTGTTAAGTGACTCTGGTTTCCTCATTGACTTTGCTTTTCAGAAGGTTGGAAAAGGTGATCAGATGACTCAAGGACTGCCTGTATTGGGGACTGCAAAACTCTGGGTAACAACTAGACACTTGGTGTACAGAATCTGCAATCATCAGCTACCATCTAGTGAATTTGCAACCCGATTAGGGAGTCCTATGAGATCTGGTGACAGTGACTTTAGCAGAAGAAATGCCCCATTGGCTGAATTATCACAGGAAGGTGATTTGCTCAATAAATTCCTAAGGCTATTTATTGAGGAAAGGTGTTTTAAAAATGACTAGCTTGAGGAAACTACTGTATATTTTTCTAGCATGAATATGGAGACGATTATAGTCCCAAGGGTGAGATACATGTTAAAAGATTTCTGATGCAGACTCTTTAAAAGTCTATTCAGGGGGGAGCTTTTAATGAATTCTTAGCATCTGTGTAACTACTTAGAACCAAATAGCAACTGAACTGAGTCAGCTCATACAGTTGTCTAGATTTTAAAACGGATATCATTTTTATTTATCCCTTTGTGTATGGCTACTATATTTTTCTGAACAAAAATAATGTGACTAATGAAAAAAAAAATGTCAGTAACAAGTGACCATAGTAAGAGAATTATTCTAATTTTCAGACATCCAAGAATGGGAAAGCTTTTCTAACAAAGACCCAACAGTATTTACACCGTTTTCAAATTACTTCTAATATTATAATATTAAAATATTATATTATTACTTCTAATAATAATATAAATAATAAATTTATTTTTCAAATTACCGGTACTTCTAATAATATATTATAATATTATAATGGAGTTCCAGATTAAAAAATTATCACTAGTGAAACAATTAACTAGGATATTTCTAAAGTGTTGAGAAATTATCTAGAAAGAGTGCAGAGGCCCCTAAACATTTTTATTGCTCCAAAACTGGAGGTTTGTAAAAAGAGACTGGATGACCATTCTGAAATGGTTTGAAATGTCTGAAATGGTATAGGGCCGTTATGGCGAATCTATGGTACGTGTGCCACAGGTGGCACACTGAGCCATACCTGTGGGCACGCAAGCGTTGCCCTAGCTCAGCTCCACTGATTTTCGGGCCTTCCAGGCCTACTGGAAGTCGAGAAATGGAGGGCCTCTGGGGGGGTGGTGGAGAAGGCCGTTTTTGCCCTCCCCATGGGTTTGGGCGCACGTGTGCATGATCCTCCCACGCTCCTCCCCCCCCCCGCTTTTGGCATGCGACGGCAAAAAGGTTAGCCATCACTGGTATAGGGTCTCCTGCTTGAGCAGGTGGTTGGATTAGAAGACCTCCAAGGTGTCTTCCAACTCAGTTATTCTGCTATTGAATATAATAATCTGTGTGTCACTCTGTTGTCTAAGTCCTTCATTCCCCAGAATCTATATTGTTCCAACCTCCCATGTTCTGAGGCTGGCACCGTCACTTCCATTCAGGTGTATAATTGTAGAAGATAAACATGGTAGTTTATGCTATAATATATTGGAGAGATAATGAAAAGAGAAGTTTTCGATGTATCGTATTCATAAGGTAAATAAAGAGCTCTTAGTATTTTTTTAACCTTTTATATGCTACTTTTCTAGAGCAGTGTCTTACAACATTTTAGCACTTTCCTACCACTGATCAAAAGTTAGAGACTTACAATAAGTCAGCCATTTGTGTTAGGCCCATTTGCGTGGTCCACAGACTCCTGGGGAGCTGTGTTGTCATAATTGGGGGTTCACAAGGACTTGAAGAAATGTTATGATTTTAAACTTAAGTCTTGTGGGTACGTGACCACAAAAGGTATTTAAAGGGGGTCCATGTTGAAGAAAAGGTTGAGAATCCCTGTGTTAGCCTACTGTTTCTCATCTATAAAATGCTTCTTGTGTTTTTGGGCACAATCTGGATTTTTATATATTCCACATTCTCAGAGTGGCATATATTATCTAATGATTTTTAAAATCCACTTTAACCTTCACTTTGATGTACCACAGATACTCGGGTCATGTTTTCTATGGTCAGCAGCACCTATTCTTCCATCCAAATCAATCAGCAAACTGCAAAATACAATTTCAAATTTGGTAAACCAAATATTCCTTTACCTTTGTATCCTGTAACACCTTCTATTTAACTTGTAGGGTTCCCCCCACCCATTCAGATTTAGATACACTGTATTTTTCAGAGTATAAGATGCACCTTCCCCCCCCTCAAAAGAGGGTGAAAATCTGGATGCATACTTCGAATGTAGCCCCGCCCAGCTTCTCAAACGGAGGTTTCAGACTGAAAAAAGAATTAGAAACGAAGCTTCAGAAATGAAGCCCCCAAACAGAGCTCCCGGGGCTTTTTTTCGGAAGCTCTGTTTCGGAAGCTTTCAGAGGTAGAAAAAAAAGCCAAAAAAAGCAAGGCACAGAGCTCACAACCAAGGAACCTGTTGCTAAAATTCACCTCTGGGAACAGCTGATTGGGGGTATTCCGGGAGGCCAATCCACCTGCCAATCAGCTTTTTTCTTATTTTCCTCCCCAAAAACTAAGGTATGTCTTATACTCTGAAAAATACGGTATATACCATTTTGCCATTGTTTAAATGATGCATCCATTCTCAAAACAGATATTGCTGAAACAAAAACATCCTTCCAGGCAAGGACATTCATTTTTATTACACAAATTCTCCACATCAATGACAATCTTAGTTTCTCTCATCTTAATGTCTTAACATATCTTTTTAAACTTCATTCCATGTCTTAAGATAGTTATTTTGAACTAGCATACAATGCATATTTATCATAGTGGTACCCACATACTTTACTTCCTTTTCTATTTTAAAGCCCACTTTATTCATTTTCTATTTTCATTAACATCTTTGCCTTCAGTTTGTTGATTTTAAAACCTGCTGATGTTCCAAATTCTTTTACTATTCCCATTAATGTTTCAATTCACCAAGTTGAATTTCTCATCCTGCTGCTCGGAAAATCTCTTTAGCTGCAAATTAATTACATCTGAAAGTGTTTAAGAAAGTGAGCCTTGTACAAAGCTTGTGTCCATATAGGTTGAATTACAGATATGAGCTTGGTTGAAATACCTCTATTCCCATATTCCCAAAAGCTCAACTCATGAATCAACTGCAAAAAGTTGCAGTTCCTGCATTCTACTCATAAAGAGGAGCTGTCTGGAGGGATCACCCCTTTATCTGGAAAGTTGGTGTTGGCCAGAATTTGTCATCTGCCTGCTGATCTCCATCACTCTGCTGTCTCTACTCCTTCAAGGTCATCTAGTTCTTCACCATAGATCTTTTACCTGGAAGCCTAATTTTCATCCATTCTGATATGTTTGCAAATTGTTACATAGAAACACATTTTATTTCTATGGTAGTTAATATCAGTCAGTGAAGTAATACCAAGGAGCAGAAAAGGTTTTGCATTTCCCATTTAATTTGAAAAATGTCTTTTCTACCAGAAGTTCGGAGGAAACTGCATGAGAGTGTATGAGTATAAGACAGATCAATGTATGTCTTCTTCTGTACAATCTATAGAAGACTATGGTATTTACCTTCCATAAAAATCACAAAAGACCAAAACAGCTGCTCTAAGCAGTACACCAAAAACAAAACAGCTGGTGTAATAATTTCTGGGCCTTACCACTCTATTGGGAAAGATTATAGCAGCTGTTTTGTATTGGGCTTTTTTCCCCATTGTATTTTCACCAAATACTATAGAAAGAATCTTTTCTGGGACCTCATATTTCTTTAAACATTGTGTTTACTTCATTTTGATGCAGCATGATGGTTAAAATATAACCACTCTTAACCATTTTCAAAATAAACTTGGCTTAATAGAGTGTGTGAGGTTTTTTATGGTGCAACAGATCTGATTGAATTGATGTGAATATATTGAGTTTCGCTTCTTTCAAGGAACACTAGTTGATTTGATTTACAAAGAAGAACTGCATTCACATGCACAGCCGGACACATGTTATTGAAAAGATAAAATATAAAGCATTCTGAGATTTCATATAAAACTACACTTAAAAACACTAGTTTGGTTATGTTAAAAATGAAGTTGTGATTGCAAATATATAAAACAGATTGTCACTGGATGTGAATTTTTATAACCATCTGTCTCTAACTACTGAGTGTTTTTGAGTGAGGAGATGAAATTGATTTTCCAGTTGTGGCTAGAACATAAAATAGAATTGGAAGGAACCTCAGGGGTCTTCTAATCCACCCCCCTCTTCAAGCAGGAGGCCTTATACCTGTGATGGCGAACCTATGGCATGCATGCCACAGCTGGCACGCAGAGACCTCTCTGCGGGCACGCGAGCCGTCGCCCACCTCACGTCCACTGCGCATGCATGCATGCCTCCCACCGGCCACCTGATTTTCAGGATATGCAGGAGCAGGGAACATGTGGAAGATATGTGCGGGGGGGAGCACGCATAAATGCATGGGCATGGGAGGAGCACGGGGAGGGGTGTGTGTTCTGGAAGTATGGAAACAGGCCCATTTCTAGCCTCCAGAGCCCAGGGGAGGCCATTTTTGCCCTCCCAGAGGCTCAAAAAAAACCTCCAGAGCCTGGGAAGGGCAAAAAACAGGCCTCCCGGAAGTTCTGGAAGTGCGGAAAAGGGGCTGTTTTCGGCTTTTGGAGAGCCTCTGGAGCCTGGGGGAAGTCGTTTTCACCCTCTCAGAGGCTCAAGAAAAGCCTCCGGAGCCTGGGGAAGGTGAAAATGCCCACCCCCCGCTATGGTGCAGGTTGCTAAAATGTTTGAATCCCACCCCTCGCACACGTGTGGGAGCGGGGTTTGCATGGGGGCTTGCGTGCGCATGCACGGGGTGTGTGCGTGCATACACAGGGCGCGCATTGAATTATGGATTCTGGCACACGCATGCGCTTTTTGCACCCGAAGAGAAAAAGGTTAGCCACCACTGCCTTAAATCATTTCAGACAAATGGTTATCCAGTCTCTTTGAAAGCCTTCAGTGATGGAGCACACACAACTTCAGAAGGTAAGCTATTGCATTGGTTGATCATTCTCACCATTAGGAAATTTCTTCTTAGTTCTAGGTTGCTTCTCTCCTTTCAGTACAAATAAGAAATAGAAACTCTTAAGGGGGAATCTGGAACTGGAAGTTGCTAAATATTCTTAGAATGCATTTTCTATGGTTGCATACATGTAGCTAGTTACTGTAATTGTGTTGCCCTCTGTTTGCATCCACTATATTCTGATTCTAGGTTGGTAACTGAAAATAAAAGCAATGAAGAGCTTTGTGTTACCTTACGAATGATAATATAGCAATACCTTTTTGTGGATTTAAGACCCAGTTCTTCATTTAAACGAAGCATAATATTTCTGCCCATTAAGAACACTTGCAGGCAAACATTCTTACAAGAAAACGTCAACTTATTCCTACCTCCACACATTATGTCTATTGACTGGGATCACTGACAAACATTTTTTTTAATTTCATGAAATTAATATTAATTAATTAATATTATTAAGAATTAATATTTTTGCAATATTTAATGCAATTAAATAACATATTAGTCAGACTGTAGGGTTTGCCCTGATTAGTATTTGCTTGGGAACCATTTGAGAATTGTAGTCTAGCTGTGGAAGTTAAAAATAAAACTCTTAGAACAAGGCAATAGCAAACCACTTTTATCAAGAACCCTATATGGAATTATCCATAAACTTACCAGAAATCCTTTATTTTTGCCTATTCTACATTAACTTTGTCCAGCCCCATTTGCAGGCCAGCCTTCCTATGAATCCCTCTTACATTTTTTTACCATGGTATTTCTGACTGCAAGCTTCAGCAATAAATCACTTAGACAATTGATAAGAGTAAATGTATCTTGGGATTCTGACATATCAAGGTTTCATAGTGATGGAAAGACTGGTCTTCTGAGAATCTCTGAGGCGAACAGTTTGTCTTGTGGTACACTAGGCCTGGAAAATGAAGTAGCTAGAGCTAAACCAAAAATTCTCTAGATTGGCAGTAGGAATAATTAATTAGCTTCCTACTGCCAGAGGCACTTAGAGTCCTAGCTGATGACAGTCTAATTAAGAATTTCCCTACTGTGTAAATTTTAGATAATCATTTGCTTTGGAACAAATTAACAATGGCTATTCTAACAGTTTGTTTCATAGGGGATTAATTAGAAGAATTAGTGGCACAAACTGAGAAAGGAGCCTGAATAGTCATTTCAGATTTGTGAGTCATTAAAGAACAAATGGTATTGTTTGAGAGTGTGCTGTATGGTGGGAAGGGGGATATCAAGGGAGAACACTTGCTTCCATCCAAGACCCATATGGTGCCATTGATAGTGGATAAAGCAGCTGAACAATAAGAATTTGGATTTCTGCTGAAGGTGACTTTGAGAATTGAAAATGTATGTAAGTTCCATGATGGCTGGACATTAATGTGCTGGTGATTTCTCACAGCCTTGCCTCGGTGTAAGGCCAGTCATTAGATTAAAGGGGTACTGCAGATTTTGTCATTTTGTGTTAAATAAGCTGTGTGTTTGTAGTAATTAGGCAAGTTTAACACAAGTGCTTCTAAAATGCATGTAAGGATATCTTTTGTTACAAATATTTAATTTCATATTTGTGCAATCACAAAATGAAAAGAGATGAATAGTATCCAAATAAACTGACATACCAGTTACTGAAGATGTAGCTCTGTCAAAATAGAAAAAGTTTCAGCAGTATAAGGTAGCTTCTCTTGTTCCTCAGGAATATAGGGTGCTGGTTATCCTGAACTTGATATCCAATACATTTTAGTACATTTGGCTAATATCCTTCTTTCAGACTAAATTAACCCCTATATATGATTCAGATAGAATCATATTGACACTATCCCCTCCTATATCCCTGTTGTCATTCTGGTGTGCAACTCAACACGTTTGGCACATGTAGTTTAATTCTCTCCCCCTCCCACCACCACCAGTTTTCTTGGCAAGATTTAAGAAGGGGTTTGCCATTGCCTGCTTCCTAGGTCTGAGAGAGCACGGAGGACTGGCCCAAGATCATTCACTTTACTTTCTCCCTAAGGCAGGACTAGAATTCACGCTCTCCCAGTCTTCTAGCCTGATCCCTTAACCCAGGGGTTCCTGGGTTATTATGCATATACACTATAATTTTGAAACTTCTAAACCCAAGTTTTTGCACCTCCTGGAATATCGTCTGACACCCCCAGGGGGTGCGAGCAACCCCTTGCTGGGAAACCCTGTCTTACCCACTACCTGGCTGTCTGAATTTACCCACAAACTGGCTGTCTGAATTTCTGTAATAGGATTTTTTTTTCTACAGAATTTGGCTTCCCATGTGATTGAATATCACTGGCAGTGTGGACATGTGACAATGATAGAGCTAATGGCTCTGCTTTCTCCTTCTCACAACCATGTATGTGTGGGAGAAAGACAGCTTCTGTTTCTAACAACTTAATACTAAAGGTGCTTTAAATTCTACCAGCGGGTTACAGTTTTTTGAGTGTGTGGAGAATTAAACTATGTGCCTATTACTAAGTATTTCATATCTTGAATTTCTGGCGGATAATATTATGCAGTAATAAAATTGCCACATTCTTATTTCCACTTTGTTATGTTGTTGCGGTGTGAAAAAATTTTATGTGAACATTTCTCTTTTCTTTGCATGATATTATTAATTGCTTTGTTGTATATTGCATAGGTTGGGGGCTTGGCTAGATTGATTGATTGATTATAAATTAAGTCAGACAGTAAGTAATGAATACAGTCTGGTAATTAAGGCATCAGGCTAGAAAGGGGGAGACCGTGAGTTCTAATCCTACCTTAGGCATGAAACCTGGCTGGTGACCTTGGGCCAGTGACTCCTCAGCCCAACACAGAGTTGTAGCTGTGGGGAAAATAGGAAAAGGAAGCTGTGTTGTATATGTACTTTACTTTATAAATAACTTAAAGTGACGAACATATACAACACAGCTTCCTTTTCCTATTTTCTCCACAGCAACAGCCAGGTATAGTCACTACTTGTAGACTTGCTATGATATAGCTGGGATTGAACATTTCTCTTTTCTTTGCATGATATTATTAATTGCTTTGTTGTATATTGCATAGGTTGGGGGCTTGGCTAGATTGATTGATTATAAATTAAGTCAGACAGTAAGTAATGAATACAGTCTGGTAATTAAGGCATCAGGCTAGAAAGGGGAAGACCGTGAGTTCTAATCCTACCTTAGGCATGAAACCTGGCTGGTGACCTTGGGCCAGTGACTCCTCAGCCCAACACAACTCACAGAGTTGTAGCTGTGGGGAAAATAGGAAAAGGAAGCTGTGTTGTATATGTACTTTACTTTATAAATAACTTAAAGTGACGAACATATACAACACAGCTTCCTTTTCCTATTTTCCCCACAGCAACAGCCAGGTATAGTCACTACTTGTAGACTTGCTATGATATAGCTGGGATTGAACATTTCTTCACTATATCAATAAAAATCATAAGGATAAGGGCCTCTGGTGGCTCAGACTGTTAAGACAGTCTGTTATTAACACAGCTGTTTGCAATTACTGCAAGTTCAAGCCCAACCAGGCCCAAGGTTGACTCAGCCTTCCATCCTTTATAAGGTAGGTAAAATGAGGACCCAGATTGTTGGGGGCAATAAGTTGACTTTGTATATAATATACAAATGGATAAAGACTATTGCTAACATAGTGTAAGCCGCCCTGAGTCTTCGGAGAAGGGCGGGATATAAATGCAAATAAAAAACTAAACTAAACTAAAAGCTTCCTCTCTACACAAGATACATGTAGATGTTTATTTACTTACTTACTTGCATACAAGTAAGTTAAGCAAGTAGTGACTATACCCTAAATCATGGGTGTCCAATTTTGTGGTTTGCCTGAGCCATTTTGAATGAAGAAGAATTATCTTGGGCTGTATATAAAATATAGTTAATCTGTATAAATCACATAATGATGTCCAAAGTTTATGATCTTGTGGGGTTACATTACTATCTGTTGAGGGCCTTGTGCAGCCCATGGGATGCGCATTGGACACACCTGATCTAAATAATTACTACAGAAAAGACTACTTCTAAGCATATCGTATGCTCTCCTTTCTGAATGCATGTATCATTCTGAATCAAAGTGCTTAATTCAGTATTAATCTTCTCCAAAGGTAGCTAAACTATAGCCCTCCAGCAGTTGCATGCAATTCATATGAGTCCCTATTAACATGGCCAAAAATCATAGTTAATAGAAGGTAGAACATTTGTAGATTTATTATGTTTTTGATTGTCAGCAACTCTTATTTCTTTAGCCTTGTTTAGAAATCAGAGATTGAGCCTGGAACCTTCACACATATAAAACATATGTTCTGTCATTGAGTTGCTTGTTCAGGATGAATACTTGATGAACAAGGTGCGTGGCAGCAGCTTCCAATAGAGGGGCTCACTCATGGTCCATTGTGTGGTATCACAAGCATTACTAACAATTTTTATGCCAAATTAAAGCTTGTTGGAACATTAGGAAGGTGTCCAGGAACTACTTCAGTATTCCAGAATAGAATAGAATAGAATAGAATAGAATAGAATAGAATAGAATAGAATAGAATAGAATAGAATAGAATAGAATAGAATAGAATAGAATTCTTTATTGCCCAAGTGTGATTGGACACACAAGGAATTTGTCTTTGGTACATATGCTCTCAGTGTAGATAAAAAGAAAAGATACATTCGTCAAGAATCATAAGGTACAACACTTAATGATAGTTATAGGGTACAAATAAGCAATTAGAAAACAATCAATATCAATAAATATCATAAGGATACAAGCAACAAAGTTACAGTCATGCAGTCATAAGTGGGAGGAGATCGGTTAGGAACGATGAGAAGACTAATCGTAATAGTAATGCAGCCTTAGTGAATAGTTTGACAGTGTTGAGGGAATCTGTTGTGACTCATCCTCCCTCCTCTCCTCAGCCAGGCCCCTCCCGTCTCCAACCGGGCCTTTTATCAGACTCCGAGTCTGATAATAAAGATGAACGGCCTGTCCTGCCTCCAGCCCCCGGCCCTGGCCCCATGCCCGGAAAGGATTCCAGGAGTGAATGGACAAGCCCGATAAACCTCACTCATACAGCGTGTGTTCCTTTGGCTCAGCTGTCAGAGCAGGAAGCCAGCCAGGTGCTGGAATTACTCGGCCCTACTCCCTCTGACCCCTCCCTTTCCCTGACAGCAGATCCAGCTGAAGACAATTGAGAGTGGGTGAACCCTCACTTCTGGAGATCTGAGAGGCGACGCCAGCAGAAGGGGGGGTGGGGCAGGCCTGGATAAATGCTGAGTCATGGAGCCACACCCCACAGCCTATATAAAGGACCTGCTTTTGGCATTCCAACCTTGAGTCAAGCAAAGTCTTATCGAGTTTGCTGATACCGGACCCTATCGCTGAAGTCACAACTTGGACTCCTGCCTGCCCTGATAAACCTCGAAGGAACTTGGCAAGCTGCAGAGGCTTCGTTGCCAAGTTTGTTACGGACTTCCTTGACTCGTTCGTCGGAGTGGGGGGTGGGACACGACAGAATCATTTGTTTAGCAGAGTGATGACGTTCGGGGAAAAAACTGTTCTGTGTCTAGTTGTTCTGGTGTGCAGTGCTCTATAGCGTCGTTTTGAGGGTAGGAGTTGAAACAGTTTCTATCCAGGATGTGAGGGGTCTAAATATTTTCACAGCCATCTTTTTGACTCTTGCAGTATACAGGTCCTCAATGGAAGGCATGATGGTAGCCATTGTTTTTTCTGCAGTTCTAATTATCCTCTGAAGTCTGTGTCTTTCTTGTTGGGCTGCAGAACCGAACTAGACAGTTATAGAGGTGCAGATGACAGACTCAGAAGATTCCATTCTTAGAGCTTCTGCTGTTCCCAAATTTCACTGAGATCTAAAACCCAAACACATTCCATGTTTGAACAGCTTGATGTTTTTCATTGCCATTACTTTAAGAGGCCAGTATAAGTGATTAGTATGCAAAGCTTACCATATTTTCCTCTGGAGTCACTGAATTGCCTATTTGGAAACAGCAGAGTCCTTTCAAGAGTTATGTGTTGTCATGTTTTAACTCCTGAGATATCTGTCACCTCTTTGTCAATTACACTTTGCTTAGGGAGAGACTTATCTTTGGTCTTTTAACATTATCTTCATGATGATTAAAAATCCTGAAATTGCTCTGCTGGAATGAAAGGGACTTAACCTCCCATGAGAAGAAGAAAACACTTTGTGATTTGGATTAGGGCTTAAAATGTGGAGATTTGGAAGGGATGCTGAACATCTAACCCAGATCCTTGTGCTGACAGATTTCCAAGGATTATAATATTAGACAGGTTTTTGTCATCTTTAATATGTATTCTGGGACTCCATCATCTCTTTTAACAACTTGCCAAGGAATCATATCTGCCTATATTTACAAACAATATTGAAGTTGCCATTTGCACTCTAAGCTAAATATAAACTCTAAGCTAAATATAAACTGGTGGTTTTTTTTTACAGTTTTCTATCAAGACTTTTCCCATTTTATTGTTAAAGCCTAAAACATGCAATACATGTAAAAAGCAAAGAAAGAGAAAAACATTTAAAACAAGGCAGTTTATTAATGGCTAGAATAGTATTTTGAAAGTGAGAGTAGGAATGCATTCAGATCAATGGTGAAATCCAGCCGGATCTATCCGGCTCATGCTACCTGGTAGGGCTGGCGCGAGGGTCATTACGTCCCATTTTTTACCCTCTGTGCATGCTCTGCGCATGCATGGAGGAGGCGCGTGCTCACATTTGCGATCCAGTAGTGAAGGTAAGTGCATTTCACCCTTGATTCAGATGCTATTTGAAACCTAAAAGAATAAATCTTTTTCCAAGGAAAGAGTTAGCACACTGGAGGGCATCACAGAAAATGTCTTTTTCACTACCTACAATTCATTTTAAATCACAATTGGACATAGTGTTTTTGAAAAAGTTGTGCTTGCTTCGGCAAGTACATATACTAACATTGAGAAAGTGATCCAAAGAAGACTATGAGCGGGTCCTTTGTTCTCTCTGAGCTTGCTTGTTTTGTTGCAGATGTTTCATTACACTAACTAGGTAACATCATTAGTGTTAGTCTAATGTTACCTAGTTAGGGAAATGAAATATCTGCAAGAATTCAGGCAAGCTCAGAGAGCACCAAGGACCCCTCATTTCAACCCTGAGTTACAAATATTCTCCTTTAAAGAAGACTACAGATACAAGTTTGGAAGAAATAAGATGATATTTCAAATACTCTGAGCTAGCATGTTCCTCCTGTTTCAATTATCAACATTCACAAACAAAGTATTTTAGGGCAGATGCACACCATCACAGTTTTTACTCCCTAATTTCCCCCCCAAAAAGCTGCAACACTAATGATTGCCATCACAATCCTCATCTTAAAACTGTTCAGAACTGAGCTTGGAAAGGAAAAGAAAACCAGGGGGAGGCAAGAATTTATGCCCATGAGGAACTGACTGGGCGGAAGCTTGGCAGAGCTGCAGCATTTTAAAGGAAAAGACTAGTTATAGTAATGTAGTTTCACATACAGAATAACAGAGCTGGAAGGGATCTTTGAGGTCTTCTAGTCCAACCCCGTGCTTGAGCAGACGATCTGCACCAGAGGTATCAAACTCAAGTCGTCACAGTGCTGACACATGACATATCAGGACTTCTTTCCCCTTCGCTAAATTGGGTGTGGGCGTGGCCAGTGCGTGACACATCCGGCCCGCAGACTGCGAGTTTGACAGCCCTGATCTACACCATTCCAGACAAATAGTTGTCCAATCTCATCTCTGAAGCACCCATAAATTCTGGAGGAAAGCCAGACAGGAAAGCCAGAGAGGCATTCATTGACAGGAAATTCCTTCTTAATCCTAGGTTGGATCTCTGTTTCATAAGCTTCCTTCTGTTACTTCTTGTCCTACCCTCAGTTGCTTTTGAAAATAGGTTGACCCCCTCCTCTCTGTAACAACCCCTCAAATATTGGAAGACTGCTGTCATCAAGACCCTAATATGGGTATCAGCAACCTGCGGCTCCGGAGCCGCATATGGCTCTTTGGGCCCTCTGCTATGGCTCCTGTCAGGTGATCCCACCACTTGTTGGCCCCATCCCTCACGCTCCCCTCCCAGTCACTCCTCACTGGCCTGAGAAGGTAAGGGCAACAGTGTGGGATGGAGAAGCAGCCGGGGCAGAGACAGAGAGATACAGAGAGAGGGGGAGAGAGACATAGACACACAGAGAGAGCGGAGGGGTGGGGGGAGAGAGAGATGGGAAGGAGGGAGGGGGGAGAGATGTTAAAAGGGTTTTGTAGTTCCCAATGTTTTTTAACAACCGGTTCTCTGCCCTAATGACCGGTTGGGTAGGTGTGGCTAGGAAGTCATGTGACTAGTGGAAATGAGTGACGTTGATTTAGCCACACTCACCCAGGTTTTGTGGCTCCTGGTGTTTTCTGTTGGAAACAGGTCCAAATGGCTCTTTGAGTGCTTAAGGTTTCAGACCCCTGTCCTAGTAGTCCTTCTCTTCATTAGATTAGACATATCCAACCGTTCAGCAGATACTTTAGCTTCCAGTCCCCTAATCATCTTTGTTGCTCTTCTCGGCACTCTTTCTCTGCATTGTGATAACCAAAACTGGACGCAGTATTCCAAATGTGGTCTTACCTGCAGCACATATTACCATATATGATGCTCAGGTTAGTAGTAATTTCATTTGGCTCTTCCACTCTGCCAGTGCTGGAATAAGGAATTTGGGGCTAATTCCAAACTGCTGTAAAAATCCTGTTTGAAAGTGACCTCAGACTCATAAAAATACACCTGGGACCAATCATGAAAATATTCACACAGCATGAGGTTAAGAAAATGTATCCAGAAGACAGATATATAAATTTCAATTTACTCCTTGTTTAGAATGGCCATCTCATGAAGTATCTGAGAACCAACCTAACCTTCCTTTCATACCTAATGCATTTTATTCTTCCCTTATTCTGACACCATGCAACCTCACATTGTACAATATCTGGCATGCTTTGTCACCTATGACTTTGGAGGAAATGTGAGTATGATCACACGTGTATTTTGAGAGTTGGAAACAAGCATACCTTCTTTTAGTCAATAGCCAGCCTCCACTGAAGCCATTTCTCTCCCAATGTTTGCTCCTTCCATTAGTATTTTATTTCCTAAGTTCCATTTAAATCTTCACCTTCCCTCTTATTTTTTTGATACAGATTTTTCTCTATGTTTCCAGAGTCAAGTCTATTTTATCTAGAGAAGAAGGGGAGGAATGTTTGCACTTACGTGTTTAAGCCAGGGGTCTCCAACCTTGTCAACCTTGTCAACTTTAAGACTTGTGGACTTCAACTCCCAGAATTCCTCAGCTGGCTGAGGTACTCTGGGAGTTGAAGTCCACAAGTCTTAAAGTTGACAAGGTTGGAGACCCCTGGTTTAAGCAGTCTCCTAAAATGGATCTTTACTGTTAAAATACCATATCTCTGCTTTTTCTCATTGTGTTACTCAGAGAATAAGGAAATGTTGGTCATTTCTTGCTTATTTGCCACTTTCCCTATATTTGTGAGTTTCATAATCATTTTCTACTTCCCCTGTGTAGTGTGATAATTGGTTGCTCATTGTAGAGAATCATGGAGATAGTTTTGAAAGGAATATTCCAAAAACATTACTGAAACAAAGATAGAAACATTTCTTTTTCTTTAAATAACAATAAAGATATATATTTATTGTTTACATACGAATATATTGAAAACAGTGTAATTTTCCTGGCATTCCACTTAATATAAAACAAAAGTAAAAAACAGAATAACATATATACTATTTTAAACAGTGCGAGTGTTGTACAATAGGTTCTGACCATCGTATTCTAGTATGTCAACTTATCTATCATTCTAATACTTACATTCCTATATCAATATTAAAAATAATATCTCTTTCCATGTCCATCTAACCTGATTCTTTTGCATTCCAACTTCTACCTTGTGTTAAGGATAGAAACATTTCATAAGCCCTGGGAAGGGAGATGGTAATAGGAAGAAACTTTGGCTAGCTCCAAAATGGTGGTTTAAGAGGAAGGGAAGGTAAAATACAGACAGATTTGCAAGATTCTATTAATATACCATATCTCAATAAAGTTTAGTTCTGATCTGGTCTATCTTATCCAACAGCTAACCTAGTTGAATTACCTCACTGTACAGAGCAGTGGTGGGTTTCCTTTTTTTTTACTACCGGTTCTGTGGGTGTGGCTTGGTGGGCATGGCTTGGCTTGGTGGGCATGGCTGGGGAAGGATACTGTAAAATCTCCATTCCCACCCCACTCCAGGGGAAGGATACTGTAAAATTGGTATTTCATCTGGGACTCGGGAGGCAGAGAATAGATGGGGGCAGTGGCAGTCAGAATTTTTACTACCGGTTCTGTGGGTGTGGCTTGGTGGGCGTGGCTTGGCTTGGTGGGCATGGCTGGGGAAGGATACTGTAAAATCTCCATTCCCACCCCACTCCAGGGGAAGGATACTGTAAAATCGGTATTTCATCTGGGACTCGGGAGGCAGAGAATAGATGGGGGCAGTGGCAGTCAGAATTTTTACTACCGGTTCTCCAAACTACTCAAAATTTCTGCTACCGGTTCTCCAGAACTGGTCAGAACCTGCTGAAACCCACTTCTGGTACAGCCATGGGTCTGCCTGATGGGGATTATTTCTGCCATGGTGTCTTCTTCTATGTTTCTTTTAAACTTGGAAGATTCTCCAGTAGGATGCAGTTGGAGGGCAGATGACCCAGAGAGGATCCTGAAGCCAGAATTTGCTGTGATGGGTATATTTTGGTTTCTTCGCTCTTTGATGGAAGCTGAAAGGGATCAGCAGCAAAATCAGAGGAGAAAGTCCATCATCTTATAATGAATGCCACATTCACAAATTAGGTTACTCTTCAGCAGTAACTCAGACACAGCAACGCTAAGATAAAGATTAACAGTGAAGTCTGCAAATGCTATACCAACATTGTTGTTTCTGTGCCAACTTGAAGATAGGTAGCTAGTGAGGAAATTACCTGATTCAGTAGTGGGGAAAAGACCCACAGCCTCTTGCTTGGAAGTTTGCCTGCCCAGTTCCCTAAGTGATGCCTAAAAGCACTTTTGCTTACATGCACAGCAAGAAGTAAACACACACATTTTACCCTCCTTCCCTATTTGCTTCTCAAATCTAAATGCATCAGCCTTTGTTGCCAATCTCCACTTACTTTATCTGGCCCTTCGCCCAAAGATCCTTTCAGGAATGTGCAATTGGCAATACATACATTGTCAAGAAAAAGAAGGGAAAAAATACATAAAAAGTGCTTGAACAAAAAACAAAAAAATGAAATAAATACACATTAAAAAAACACGGTTTGGATAGGTTCACTTTCCTTTTAGGTGTGGCATTGCAAAGATGTTGATGTGCCATAATTCTAACAGGAAGTTAAATAAGCCTAATAAGACAGTAGATTTGCAAGAACTTTCAAAATCAGTGGGAGCACTGAAAGACATCTGCTAGCATTCAGAGGAGGCAGTTACATGAAAAGGAAAAAAATAAATACATTCAGATGAGGGAAATCTGCATTTTAAAAAATCCTCAGTGAGTAATTTCTGATTATTAAGGAGATGAACATTGGGGAAATTTTTATTATCTAATAGCTTTAAAATGGATGCAGATTTTGTTACATATCTTCACAAAAATTATTAAAGTAACAGTGATAAAAAAAATGTGTGACTCAGTACATAGGGCTGATTAAAGTGATCTCTCCAATCTTATGGTTTATATTCTCAGCTCATGAACCTGGAAGGGAATGTGATATTATCCATTGTGAGTTGTACCAATTGTGACACAAAGCTGGGGAAGGGGCAGGGTGAAGTTGCACATTTGAATGCTTCTACATCTAGATCTTGATGGGTGAGAATCACTAATTTGTCTTCCTACTGAACTGTTTAAAATAGAGAATTGCTTAGATACAGTGGATAACAATAAAATGTTTAATATCATACCTGCATATATAAAGCTACATGCAGGACACTGATGTTCTTTTAGCTCTGGCCTGAAGATTTCCTACTGATACTCACAAGAATGAGAATAGCTTAATTTTGGCTGAATCCTGGCCAAGGTCACAGTCAAGTTTTCTATCACACAAGGTGCTGTAGATGAATTTGCTCCTGCTTTCTGAGAGAACAATCAATCATTCTTCTGGCCTGAGATGAAAAAAAAAGAAAAGAAAAGAAAAGAAAGGATTTCGGTTGATGAAAGAATAAGATTACACAGGTATAAATTCCAGCTCTGGTAATTACATTTTGTTCCTGAAACCCTTCCACAGAAGGTTCAATTAAGCCAAAGTTTTCTTTTCTGGGTCTGAAATTGTATGCTGGCATTGAGGTGTATTGCTTAACGGTAGCTCTTTTGGCCTGCCACATAGTTATAATTTAAGGTCCTTGAGTGATCCAGGCATGTCCTTCCTTGGACAAGACTCGATTCAGAAGCTTCTCAAGGAAAGTGTAATTTCTCAGGTGTCAGTCAGTACTTTAATCCTGACAGTTGCATGGGTTTGAGAGTTGTTACTAGAATGATGCACACCAGAATAGCCTGTGCTTAGATCAATGTTTCTCAATCTTGGCAACTTTAAGATATGTGAACTGCAACTCCTACAATTCCCCAGCTTGGGAATTGAAGTCCACACATTTTAAAAGTTGTCAAGATTGAGAAACACTGGTTTAGATAATCTGTTTCTAAGAAAACCAAAGTTGAATGATTATT